>NC_091300.1:45844079-45866579 GCF_038502225.1 Cherax quadricarinatus
TCTACAAGATGTCTTCAACCAGTACGTTTGTCGGTATTGGTGAATCTCAACGTGTCAGTAGCAGGTACGTATGCTACTCTGTACAGGCAATAGCAAAGTTGTTAAAATTAAGGGCTATAACACTTATAAGTATGGGTAATGGAGGATCACGTGTTGTGGGGCTGGGATCAGCTGGTTCTCGCCCACTTTAAATAATTAATATTGGCTTGATTGATGTTATTCCACTGTTATTTATATTCCTTCGGCGTTTTTTAAGCTATGAAGAAAGTAATTTACTTCAGCCGTAAGAGGGAAAATATGTTGACAATGAGTATTAATCTGGCGGCAAAATGCTATGGTATTGTCTAGTGATGCTGTCAATTAGTTTTGCTGAAGTTTACGGTATTCCTTATTCTAAACACTCCAGATGGTTTAATACATTCTTTACTTTTAAATCTGGGAAGAATCTGTAGAAAAGTTTTACTATGGTTGAAAAGTTAGGCTTAATTGGGTATATGTATGAAAAGTGTAATAACATGACGTGCTGCTTGATGTATAATGTATACACTCTTAAGTGACAACTGTAGTAGTGGTTTATCACCTTTAAGATGGCCTCTCGTGCTCCTGGAACCTTCAGTCTTGCTCCAGTTTCAGCCGTTACTGCTTTAATGTTTAAAGATGTGAAATACTAGCAGACTAAAGTTTACGTTGAGCTCCGTTGTTAGGGTATTTTTGGATCGCTAGCTGCAGTGAAGTTTATTAGTATTTTGCGAATTACTAATAATGGGTTGGGGAACTGATATCGGTAAAGTGCTCTTGATTCAAGTTACTGGGTTTGTCCTTTCTTGGATTCAGCCTGATTTTCCTTTAAACTCGTGTGCTGTATGACTCGTATAGGTTTACCGTTCTTCCCTATGAATCCTAAGCCTTCTCGTACGTTTACATAGTAACACTATTGACTAAAATCCTCACTCGGCACTTCCCCGTTGTCGTGTAATGCGGATGTTGGGGGAGGGAGGGTATGGTGGGGGCGGGGTGTCGAGTCATTCTCCCCCAATCTTCGGTGCTCCCTTATACCCCCCCCCCCCCCCCTCCACTTCCACACCCAACCTTCCCATTCTTCTTTCCACCCTCGGAACTCTTCAACTCTACCCCCTTTTAGCCCACCCCTTCATTATAATAACACCACCTGGGCCCACAATAACCAGCCTGTCCCTTTTTCTCTTCCTCTCTGCAAATATCCCTCTCCATTCATCCATATTATCCCGCCTACCTGTCCTGCTCCCCTTATCTACGGATTGCGAAAAAGATTTAGGAGTTCTGGTTAGCAGTAATCTGAAACCAAGACAACAGTGCATAAGTGTTCGCAATAAAGCTAATAGAATCCTTGGCTTCATATCAAGAAGCATAAATAATAGGAGTCCTCAGGTTGTTCTTCAACTCTATACATCCTTGGTTAGGCCTCATTTAAATTATGCTGCACAGTTTTAGTCACCGTATTACAGAATGGATATAAATTCTCTGGAAAATGTACAAAGGAGGATGACAAAGTTGATCCCATGTATCAGAAACCTTCCCTATGAGGATAGACTAAGGGCCCTGAAACTGCACTCTCTAGAAAGACGTAGAATTAGGGGGGATATGATTGAGGTGTATAAATGGAAGACAGGAATAAATAAAGGGGATGTAAATAGTGTGCTGAAAATATCTAGCCTAGACAGGACTCGCAGCAATGGTTTTAAGTTGGAAAAATTCAGATTCAGGAAGGATATAGGAAAGTACTGGTTTGGTAATAGAGTTGTGGATGAGTGGAACAAACTCCCAAGTACCGTTATAGAGGCCAGAACGTTGTGTAGCTTTAAAAATAGGTTGGATAAATACACGAGTAGATGTGGGTGGGTGTGAGTTAGACCTGATAGCTTGTGCTACCAGGTCGGTTGCCGTGTTCCTCCCTTAAGTCAATGTGACCTGACCTGACTAGGTTGGGTGCATTGGCTTAAGCCGGTAGGAGACTTGGACCTGCCTCGCATGGGCCAGTAGGCCTTCTGCAGTGTTCCTTCGTTCTTGTGTTCTTGTGTTCTAGTCTGCGAGCAGTACGTTTCAATGTTCGAAGTTTAGAATCATTGTAATAGGTATGATTTTTATAAGACTTATGATTATTATGGAAGTCATTTGGATTTAGAGTAGTAGGAGGTTTCAGAGGCGGCTCTAAGAAGTTCTGAATACTGCTCACAAGGTCATTGTTAAAAGTCTCGACAGAGGTACACTCATAGGAATTATACCAGTCAGTCACATGTGCAACAAAGTCATCATGTTGATCAGGGGAAACATTAAGACGTTTCCGTTTGAATATCCCACCAGGGAGAATAGTATTACCAATATCTAGAGAGGTTAGCCTTGGGAAATGATCAGACGCTATATCTGTTACAATGGAAGACTCACAGCTGGCAGAAGTAATGTTGAAGCCAAGACACAGATCAAGGACACCTCCATAGATATGTGTGGGTTCAAGGTCACCTACAATTTGCAAATTATCATGACTGTTTAAGAGTGACAACAGTTGATTGCCATTACGATTACCAAACTGAGAGTTTCCAATGCTTTTGTGTCTTGCATTATAATCACCAATAATGAGAGTAGGTTCAGACTGAGCACAAGTTGGGAGCTCCAAGTAATTAAACTTATCAGCAGGAGCGTACAAGTTAAATATGTTGAGAGCAGAGTTCCCAATATAAATCCTAACACCGTGATACTGTAGCCCCTCTGTTTTCTTATGTGCAAGAAGTTGATGGGGAAGTGATTTTTTAATATATAGAACACAAGAATTAGTAGATTTGAGGTTATATGCAACAAACGATGGCAATTTAGGGGGTTGGGATTTTTCAGGGACTCTGCACTCTTGTAGACACACAATATCAATGGATTCAGTGGTTACTTTATGATGCAGGTCAGAAAATCTTTTTCTAAGTGACGCAATATTCCAACTTAAAATGGATAGTTTATACGAGTTTGGTTCCATTATAAAAGTCCAGGGATAGTTTTCAATTTCTCAGCAAAATGAAAAAACTTACTAAATAACAAACAGACATAATCAATATCAATATCATCAGTATTATCCTTATCCATGAGTCTCCTAAGTGCACTTCCATTAGTGAGACCTCTTGGGAGTCTTTGTACACAGAGGTCACTGCGCTCTTTGTCTGTGAATGTATGGAAGGTGACACTATCCCTCGCACTCAACTCTCCGCTTTTATTACACTCATCACTATCATCACATGTATCACTTCCCTCATCATTATGACCAGTGATACATACACCATTATCAACAACCGGGTCATCTCCACACTCAGTATCTATCAATACATTACACTCATCAGGTTGACTATCATGATGGCCTTCACTGCCCTTATCATCTTCACTGTGATTGTAAACACCACTATCAGATTCATCGTTTTTGTGATTATTAACACCACTGCAATCATCAGTTTGTTCATCATCACCACACTCATTTTCATAATGGCTGACTATCTGTGGGTTGATGTACTCATTTGCAACCTCTGTAAGTTTTTCCTCGTGGTGCTCAGATAGATGACAGAGATGATTTGTCAGATGCCGTCAAGTTACAATATTTACGTTCACAGCTCAAGGGTAAAGCCTTGGACTTGGTCCAGCATTACCAAACCACCGACACCAATTACCAACATGCCAAAGACCAATTAAAGGACACGTTTGGCAACACTGAGGAGATAAAGGTAGCTATACTTTATCGGTTGTTGGATCTAGAGGCTTGTCGCCATGACTGTCAGAGCCTAGAGAAGTTCCGAATCGAAGTTATGAGTTTGACGAATAGTCTTAAAGATTTACATGATTGGGGTAAGTCAGAATGGTTCATCAGTTAGGTGATTCAGAGGAAACTGGCTGGCACTACAGTGCATGAGTTGCACTTAAAATATCGGACGAACCGGTTCACAATACAACAGATCGTTGAGGGGTTGGGAGATCTCGTGTCTCACCTGAGCATACGTCGGGGGGAGAAATTGCCGACCAAGGTGGAATCGATCAACCCCTCCAGATACTCGAGAGATAAAGCTAAACCACCTCCTACTAGGGTTGGCTCATATTATGCCCAGGACAAGTCCTCCACCCCCAGAGCCAAGGGAGAAGTCATTCAAGCGGCCAGTAAGAGACGGTGCGTGTTTTGTGAAGAAGAACATGCTAGTTCAGGGTGTTCAAGCTTCACCACCTATAACCAAAGGGTTCAACGACTAAGGGAGTTGAGACTTTGTTTCAAGTGTTGTGGAGAACATTTTGCCAGGGACTGTAATGCCCAACTCAGGGAGTGTCGGGGCTGCTGGAAGGGTAAGCACCACAGTGCACTGTGTCCTAATGACGCCAGATTAGCACAAGTTAAGGAGAGCAAGAACAAGTCTGAAGTAGTGATGAGTGTGGCGAGTACGGCACCGAGAATTTGTTCTGGTGAGCAGTTTCAAGGTTCGGTGGCCTTGCCCACCATAATGGCGGTGGTTGCGAACCTGGAGTTTACCTGGAGAGAGTTTCGGGGGTCAACGCCCCCGCGGCCCGGTCTGTGACCAGGCCTCCTGGTGGATCAGCGCCTGATCAACCAGGCTGTTGCTGCTGGCTGCACGCAAACTAACGTACGAGCCACAGCCCGGCTGATCAGGAACTGACTTTAGATGCTTGTCCAGTGCCAGCTTGAAGACTGCCAGGGGTCTGTTGGTAATCCCCCTTATGTGTGCTGGGAGGCAGTTGAACAGTCTTAGGCCCCTGACACTTATTGTATGGTCTCTTAACGTGCTAGTGACACCCCTGCTTTTCATTGGGGGGATGGTGCATCGTCTGCCAAGTCTTTTGCTTTCGTAGTGAGTGATTTTCGTGTGCAAGTTCGGTACTAGTCCCTCTAGGATTTTCCAGGTGTATATAATCATGTATCTCTCCCTCCTGTGTTCCAGGGAATACAGGTTTTGAAACCTCAAGCGCTCCCAGTAATTGAGGTGTTTTATCTCCGTTATGCGCGCCGTGAAAGTTCTCTGTACATTTTCTAGGTCGGCAATTTCACCTGCCTTGAAAGGTGCTGTTAGAGTGCAGCAATATTCCAGCCTAGAAAGAACAAGTGACCTGAAGAGTGTCATCATGGGCTTGGCCTCCCTAGTTTTGAAGGTTCTCATTATCCATCCTGTCATTTTTCTAGCAGATGCGATTGATACAATGTTATGGTCCTTGAAGGTGAGATCCTCCGACATAATCACTCCCAGGTCTTTGACGTTGGTGTTTCGCTCTATTTTGTGGCCAGAATTTGTTTTGTACTCTGATGAAGATTTAATTTCCTCATGTTTACCATATCTGAGTAATTGAAATTTCTCATCGTTGAACTTCATATTGTTTTCTGCAGCCCACTGAAAGATTTGGTTGATGTCCGCCTGGAGCCTTGCAGTGTCTGCAATGGAAGACACTGTCATGCAGATTCGGGTGTCATCTGCAAAGAAAGACACGGTGCTGTGGCTGACATCCTTGTCTATGTCGGATATGAGGATGAGGAACAAGATGGGAGCTAGTACTGTGCCTTGTGGAACAGAGCTTTTCACCGTAGCTGCCTCGGACTTTACTCTGTTGACGACTACTCTCTGTGTTCTGTTAGTGAGGAAATTATAGATCCATCGACCGACTTTTCCTGTTATTCCTTTAGCACGCATTTTGTGCGCTATTACGCCATGGTCACACTTGTCGAAGGCTTTTGCAAAGTCTGTATATATTACATCTGCATTCTTTTTGTCTTCTAGTGCATTTAGGACCTTGTCGTAGTGATCCAATAGTTGAGACAGACAGGAGCGACCTGTTCTAAACCCATGTTGCCCTGGGTTGTGTAACTGATGGGTTTCTAGATGGGTGGTGATCTTGCTTCTTAGGACCCTTTCAAAGATTTTTATGATATGGGATGTTAGTGCTATTGGTCTGTAGTTCTTTGCTGTTGCTTTACTGCCCCCTTTGTGGAGTGGGGCTATGTCTGTTGTTTTTAGTAACTGAGGGACGACCCCCGTGTCCATGCTCCCTCTCCATAGGATGGAAAAGGCTCGTGATAGGGGCTTCTTGCAGTTCTTGATGAACACAGAGTTCCATGAGTCTGGCCCTGGGGCAGAGTGCATGGGCATGTCATTTATCACCTGTTCGAAGTCATTTGGCGTCAGGATAACATCGGATAGGCTTGTGTTAATCAAATTTTGTGGCTCTCTCATAAAAAATTCATTTTGATCTTCGACTCTCAGTCTGGTTAGCGGCTTGCTAAAAACTGAGTCATATTGGGACTTGAGTAGCTCACTCATTTCCTTGCTGTCATCTGTGTAGGACCCATCTTGTTTAAGTAGGGGCCCAATACTGGGCGTTGTTCTCGATTTTGATTTGGCATAGGAGAAGAAATACTTTGGGTTTGTTTCGATTTCATTTATGGCTTTTAGTTCTTCCCGCGATTCCTGACTCCTAAAGGATTCTTTTAGCTTAAGTTCGATGCTTGCTATTTCTCTGACCAGTGTCTCCCTACGCATTTCAGATATATTGACCTCTTTTAGCCGCTCTGTTATTCTTTTCCGTCGCCTGTAAAGGGAGCGCCTGTCTCTTTCTATTTTACATCTACTCCTCCTTTTTCTTAGAGGAATAAGCCTTGTGCATACATCGAGTGCCACCGAGTTAATCTGTTCTAGGCATAAGTTGGGGTCTGTGTTGCTTAGTGTATCTTCCCAGCTTATATCGGTTAGGACTTGGTTTACTTGGTCCCACTTTATGTTTTTGTTATTGAAGTTGAATTTGGTGAATGCTCCCTCGTGACTAGTCTCATTTTGTCGGTCTGGGGCTCCACGCATACATGTCTGAACCTCAATTATGTTGTGATCTGAGTATATTGTTTTTGATATGGTGACATTTCTTATCAGATCATCATTGTTAGTGAAGATGAGGTCTAGTGTATTCTCCAGTCTAGTAGGCTCTATTATTTGCTGGTTTAAATTGAATTTTGTGCAGAGATTTAAAAGCTCGTGTGAGTGTGAGTTTTCATCAGAGCTGCCTCCTGGTGTTATTACTGCAACAATATTATTTGCTATATTCCTCCATTTTAGGTGCCTTAAGTTGAAATCCCCCAGGAGCAAGATGTTGGGTGCAGGAGCTGGAAGATTTTCCAGACAGTGGTCAATTTTTAACAGCTGTTCCTGGAATTGCTGGGATGTTGCATCCGGAGGCTTGTAGACTACCACAATGACTAGGTTTTGGTTCTCGACCTTTACTGCTAAAACTTCCACTACATCATTTGAGGCATTAAGCAGTTCTGTGCAAACAAGTGACTCTGCAATGTACAAGCCAACCCCCCCCCTTTTGCCTGTTCACTCTGTCACATCTGTATAGGTTATGTAAAGTAAAAGGACACAAGTGCAACTAATGTGACATTTATTGTGGCAACGTTTCGCTCTCCAGGAGCTTTATCAAGCCATTACAAACAATACATGGACACAGAGGGTATATAAAGGCTCAGAGTGAGGTGAATACTAGTGAGGTACCATTTCGATGTTCACTAGTGGTAGTAGTAGTAGTAGTAGTAGTAGTGGTAGTGACAAAAGTAATACAATATGGTAGAGCAATTAATTCGTACATGAGTAAAAGGATATAAAAGCTATTACTTGGGTTACATAAAAATAGGTTGGACAAATATAAACTGGAATGAGGCAGCTTGTTTCAGTGTTCACTCTCTGTGCTTTGTGTAGTATAACAGGAGAGACTATGTGATGGCAGGGTTTACTGTTTTCAGGAGGATTCTTGCTAAGACTTCGGAGATGGTGAAGCTGCCGTTGTTTTGTTTAATTGTATTCGAAACAGCGATCACTGCTGATTCGAGGCACTTGCGTCTGCGGAAATTAGTTTCTTTGATCACTAATTGGGCGTCTCTGAATTTCATGAGATGATTGGTGGAATTTCGGTGTTGTACACAGGCGTTGTTCAGGTTATCGTTCCTACATGCGTAAATGTGTTCATTGAGGTGGGTGTCGAGGTTTCTGGCTGTTTCACCTACGTAAATCTTGTCACAGCCTCCACAGGGTATAGTGTAAACTCCTGCATTGACTGGATCGTGGTGCTTGGATTTTGTCCTGGTTATATCCTTTATTGAAGTGCTAGAAGCGATGGCGACTCTGGTGTTAGCTTGTGAAAGTGCTTTTGAGACGTTCAGTGCAACCTGACTGTTGGGAAGAATTATAACTTTGCTGGGAGTGGTGTTGATGCGTGGAGAATTTATGATCTGAAGAGCTCTTTTCTTGCAGTCTTTGATGAAAAACGAAGGAAAATGTAACTCTGTGAATGTTTGGTGAATGTATGTACACTCCTCGTCAAGAAACTCAGGACTACAAATTCGGTATGCTCTTAGGAAAAACCCGATGATGATGCCTCTTTTGGTCTTGGTATCTTGACTGGAATAGAAGTGTGTGAGATCATTTTTATTGGTGGGTTTCCGATAAACTTGAAATCTTAGATTGTTGTCTACTTTGTGAATGAGGACGTCGAGGAAAGGTAGCTTGTCATTGGACTTTTCTTCTAGTGTAAACTGGATCGCCGGTTCAACTGCGTTGAGCCTTGCCTGAAGATCCCGTACATCAAAACGTTTTGGAGTTATTACGAGGACATCGTCCACGTAACGTAACCAAGTGACGCTTGAAGGGATGATGTTGGCGAAGTGTTCGGACTCTAGGTGTTCCATGTATAAGTTGGCTAGGACGGCACTGATGGGGGACCCCATTCCCATGCCGTAGGTTTGTTTGTAGAGCTTGTTATTGAAAGAAAAACAGTTGAAATTAACACAGAGTTCAATTAAGTCAACAAAATCTCCGGGAGGTAGAGGAAGATTAAGGTCCTGATTGACTTTACGTCGTAGAACCTCGATGGCTTGCACTGAACGTCTCAAAAGCACTTTCACAAGCTAACACCAGAGTCGCCATCGCTTCTAGCACTTCAGTAAAGGATATAACCAGGACAAAATCCAAGCACCACGAACCAGTCAATGCAGGAGTTTACACTATACCCTGTGGAGGCTGTGACAAGATTTACGTAGGTGAAACAGCCAGAAACCTCGACACCCGCCTCAATGAACACATTTACGCATGTAGGAACGATAACCTGAATAACGCCTGTGTACAACACCGAAATTCCACCAATCATCTCATGAAATTCAGAGACGCCCAATTAGTGATCAAAGAAACTAATTTCCGCAGACGCAAGTGCCTCGAATCAGCAGTGATCGCTGTTTCGAATACAATTAAACAAAACAACGGCAGCTTCACCATCTCCGAAGTCTTAGCAAGAATCTTCCTGAAAACAGTAAACCCTGCCATCACATAGTCTCTCCTGTTATACTACACAAAGCACAGAGAGTGAACACTGAAACAAGCTGCCTCATTCCAGTTTATATTTGTCCAACCTATTTTTATGTTACCCAAGTAATAGCTTTTATATCCTTTTACTCATGTACGAATTAATTGCTCTACCATATTGTATTACTTTTGTCACTACCACTACTACTACTACTACTACTACTACCACTAGTGAACATCGAAATGGTACCTCACTAGTATTCACCTCACTCTGAGCCTTTATATACCCTCTGTGTCCATGTATTGTTTGTAATGGCTTGATAAAGCTCCTGGAGAGCGAAACGTTGCCACAATAAATGTCACATTAGTTGCACTTGTGTCCTTTTACTTTACATATTGTCGGTAATTCTACCAACTTTATTACAATCTGTATAGGTTGTAACCTGGGATCCATATTTCGTTGTCCAAGTGATCCGAAATGACCCGTTTGTTCTTCGACAGTGGGGCACAGAGATCCTTCATAGTGGAGAGTCTAGCAACTAGATTGAAGCTGGAGACAGTTGGTAAAGTTGACATGAAGGTGGAAGGGTTTGGTGGGGAAGTCCCACGCAGGTCTTATCCAGTAGTCAATGTGACGGTCAGGTTAGCCGGGCATCGACGGGAAATTTCAGCCTTGATAGTGAAGAGGCTGCCCAATATCATTACCACTAAGGGACTGGCTGCAGCAGTCAAACGTTTGAGGGAGTTGGGTGTGAAGCTAGCGGAACCAGACATTGCTACAGACAACGTTAGTAATGTAGGAATCTTGGTAGGAGGGGATTACATAGACGAGTTCGTGTCTACGAGAAGGGTTATCAAGGAGGGGGTTGGCCTGTACAGGACTCCAGCGGGGTACATCGTAGGAGGCAGAGTACCAGCTCACTTCCCTGCGACCCCGGGAAAGGAGGGTTCTGGTATTACAGCGACTGAGGCTGTACTGGTGATGCGGATTGGTGTGCACAAAGGTCTGTCAGAGACGCAAGTTGGCATATCCGACAGTGAGCCGGTCCATAAACTATGGGACCTGGATGTAGTAGGGATTAAAGGTGACCAGCCGCCCCCCGAACACGAAGAGACGTATCGAGATTACTTGAACCATGTGCAGTTCAGGGACGGCCAGTATTAGGTGCGACACCCATGGAAACCAGGACACCCAACGCTGCCCACTAATTTCAAGAAGGCACGGGGTCAGTTGAATTCATTGGTGAACAGCCTGACCAAGAAGGGTCTGGTGGGAAAATATGATGATATTATTAAGGAACAGCTGGCCCTTGGGTTCATTGAGAAAGTGCCCAATGCCAGCCCTGGGGAAAACACCCATTATCTTCCACACATGGCAGTCACCAAGGAGTCGGTAACCACTCCCATCAGAGTAGTCTTCAACTGCAGCTCGCAGGCGAGTCCCCGAGAGCCATCGTTAAACGACTGTCTGCTCACAGGGCCCTCCCTGATGCAGAAATTAGCAGATGTGTTGTCGAGATTCAGGACAGAACAGTACGCCTATGCGGCAGACATTAGCAAAGCCTTCCTACGTATTGGGTTGCAGCCACAAGACAGGGACTACACAAGGTTCTTGTGGTTGGCTAACAGGGAGGTGCCCAAGCAAGGGTATGATACCTACAGATTCAGGGCAATGTTGTTTGGTGCCACTAGTTCACCATTCTTATTACAGGCTACCATAGACTACCACCTTGTGAACTGTAACAGCCCGCTTATAGGATTACTGAAGACCCTATTTTATGTAGACAACATGCAAGGTACCACCTCAGATGAAAGGCTGTTGATGGACATTTACCGAGAGTCTAATCAGGAGATGCTCTCGGCTAACATGCCATTGAGAGAATGGGTGACAAACAATCCAACATTGCGGGGCACGATGGAACGTGACTATGCTGGCTACTCAGTACCTGAGGTAACATCGGTGTTAGGACTGGAGTGGGAAATCGAGGAAGACAGACTTAGGCTAAAGAGGAAACCTGATGGGGAAGGGAAGCTGACCAGGAGGTCTTTGCTGAGCAAAGTACAGACTGCCTTCGATCCTTTGGGTTTGTTGACACCCATCACCATTCGAGGGAGGATGCTAGTGCAACAGACCTGGGAGCTGAACCTAGGTTGGGACGACCCACTGCCAGAAACAGTCTGCCAGGAGTGGGATCTAGTTAGCAAAGACCTAGCGGAATTGCAGGAGTTCACATTCCCCAGGTCCATCGGGTGCACCGGGCGGGATTATGACTTGCACGTCTTCTGTGATTTTTTAGATCATTGGTTGATTATGCTGCGCCACTACTTGCTCTTGTGTCTGACTGGAAGCTTGGAGGGCTGGAAAAACTGCAGAACGAAGCAATGAGGATCATCCTAGGATGCCCTCGTACTGCCAAAATTTTAAATATGCAAAAAGAACTTGATATTCCAAGCATTAGAGATCGTGTTACTGAAAGAAATATCCTAATTGGGGTTAATATGCTCAGGCAAGCTCATTCAAACCCCTGCACAGAAGCCCTCCAAACTTTCCTCAGCACTGGTGAACACTCCTCCAGATGGATCGAAAAGACTGGAACCGACCTCCGCATGAATCAGATAGGGTGGCCCGGTGGCCTGGTGGCTAAAGCTCCCGCTTCACACACGAAGGGCCCGGGTTCGATTCCCGGCGGGTGGAAACATTTCGACACGTTTCCTTACACCTGTTGTCCTGTTCACCTAGCAGCAAATAGGTACCTGGGTATTAGTCGACTGGTGTGGGTCGCATCCTGGGGGACAAGATTAAGGACCCCAATGGAAATAAGTTAGACAGTCCTCGATGACGCACTGACTTTCTTGGGTTATCCTGGGTGGCTAACCCTCCGGGGTTAAAAATCCGAACGAAATCTTATCTTATGATCTATGTCAAGTAAGGCAACAGCGGCACTTCTCCGCTCCATGGAATATTACCCCATTCCAAACTACCATTCCTCCATTTCCCCCCAAACTACTTCTTAAATCACAACCAAAACTTCGCCTTGAAGCCAAACATGAGGCCTTAAGCTGTATTGATAACTTAGTCACACAGCACACACTCTCGCAAATTATTTACGTTGATGGTTCTGTTCACCAATCCACTGGTGCAGCTGGTAGTGCTGCTGTTGTCGTACAGAGTGATGGCTCTCTTAAAGAAATTGGAGCACGCATCAATAATTGGGCCTCTACCCTTCAGACAGAACTGTTTGCCATACTCCTTGCACTGAAATGCATCTATGTATCAAAGATTGACAGTTTAATTGTAACTGATTCCCTGTCATCCATAAATGCTCTCAACTCATTAAGCATAAATTGTGGCATGCTTGTGTCAGAAGCCAGACACAGGTATGGTAGGATTGTGGACAGTAGAGTCAGAGTGCACATGCTGTGGATTCCATCTCACATTGGTCTTCAGATGCATGATAGAACTGATAAATTGGCTAAGCTGTATGCTTTCAAAGAGGGAGTAGATTACAATCTTGGCTTGTCAGGTAGTAGTTTGAGAACAATAATACGAAAAGAACTTCAGCTGAATTTTATGGACTTAAGGCTCAGGGAGATTGACACCAGTGAGTCCATCTATCATCATTCTATCATGCAGGAGGAGCCACATGTCTATGGTGCATCCAACAAAATAAGCAGACTCTTGGATGTCACTACCGCCCGGCTCCGGCTGGGTTACAAGTATCTTTGGCAGGTTAAATCACCACCACCAGATGTAGACCAAACGAAATGTAAACTTTGCCAGATGGATTATTGTCACACCCTGCGTCATTATGTACTGGAGTGCGATAAAATTAATGAATTTAGAAACAACTCACTCAGAAGTGTTCAAGAAATGGCTAAGTATTTTATCCACAGTGGTATATTACAGACCATTCTGGAGAAATACCCTGACTTTGCTATCTGTAAATAAAGCATTACCACATATGTGCATGTGTGTGTGTGTGTGTGTGTACTCACCTAATTGTACTCACCTAATTGTGGTTGCAGGGGTCGAGACTCAGCTCCTGGCCCCGCCTCTTCACTGATCGCTACTGGATCCTCTCTCTCTCTGCTTCCTGAGCTTTGTCATACCTCTTCTTAAAACTATGTATGGTTCCTGCCTCCACTACTTCACTTGCTAGGCTATTCCACTTGCTGACAACTCTATGACTGAAGAAATACTTCCTAACGTCCCTGTGACTCGTCTGAGTCTTCAGCTTCCAGTTGTGACCCCTTGTCCCTGTGTCCCCTCTCTGGAACATCCTATCTCTGTCCACCTTGTCTATTCCCCGCAGTATCTTGTATGTCGTTATCATGTCTCCCCTGACCCTTCTGTCTTCCAATGTCGTCAGTCCGATTTCCCTTAACCTTTCCTCGTACGACATTCCCTTGAGCTCTGGGACTAGCCTTGTTGCAAACCTTTGTACTTTCTCTAACTTCTTGACGTGCTTGACCAGGTGTGGGTTCCAGACTGGTGCTGCATACTCCAGTATGGGCCTAACATACACAGTGTACAGTGTCTTGAACGATTCCTTATTAAGGTATCGGAACGCTATTCTCAGGTTTGCCAGGCGGCCATATGCTGCAGCGGTTATTTGGTTGATGTGTGCCTCCGGTGATGTGCTCGGTGTTATGGTCACCCCAAGGTCTTTCTCCCTGAGTGAGGTCTGTAGTCTTTGTCCACCTAGCCTATACTCTGTCTGCGGTCTTCTTTGCCCCTCCCCAATCTTCATGACTTTGCATTTGGCTGGATTGAATTCGAGAAGCCAGTTGCTGGACCACATGTCCAGCCTGTCCAGGTCTCTTTGCAGTCCTGCCTCATCCTCGTCCAATTTAATTCTTCTCATCAACTTCACGTCATCTGCGAACAGGGACACTTCAGAGTCTATTCCTTCCATCATGTCGTTCACATATATCAAAAATAGCACTGGTCCTAGAACTGACCCCTGTGGGACCCCGCTCGTAACAGGCGCCCACTGTGATACCTCTTCACGTACCATGACTCGTTGCTGCCTCCCTGTCAGGTATTCCCTTATCCATTGCAGTGCCCTCCCTTTTACGTGCGCCTGATCCTCCAGCTTCTGCGCTAATCTCTTGTGGGCAACTGTGTCAAAGGCCTTCCTGCAGTCTAGGAAAACGCAATCTACCCACCCCTCTCTCTCGTGTCTTACTTCTGTTACCTTGTCATAAAACTCCAGGAGGTTTGTGATACAAGATTTGCCTTCCATGAACCCATGCTGGTTTTCATTTATAATCTTGTTCCTTTCCAGGTGTTCGACCACTCTCCTCCTGATAATCTTCTCCATGACTTTGCACACAATACATGTCAGAGACACAGGTCTGTAGTTTAGTGCCTCGTTTCTGTTTCCTTTCTTAAATATGGGGACTACATTAGCTGTCTTCCATTTCTCAGGTAGTTGCCCAGTTTCAAGGGATGTGTTGAAGATTGTGGTTAGAGGCATGCACAGCATCTCTGCTCCTTCTCTAAGGACCCATGGGGAGATGTTGTCCGGTCCCATCGCCTTTGAGGTGTCAAGGTCACTTAAGAGCTTCTTCACCTCCTCCTCAGTTGTTCGTATGTCATCCAACACTTGTTGGTATATTCCCTCTTGATGGTCTTCCCACAGCCCTTCCTGTCTCTACTGTAAAAACTTCCTTAAATCTCCTGTTCAGCTCCTCACATACCTCCTGATCATTTCTTGTGAGTTCTCCACCTTCTGTCCTTAATCTGATCACCTGGTCTTTGACTGTTGTCTTCCTCCTGATGTGGCTATACAACAGTTTCGGGTCAGTCTTGATTCTCGATGCTATGTCATTTTCATACTGTCGCTGGGCCTCCCTCCTTACCTGTGCGTACTCATTCCTGGCTCTGCGACTGATCTCCCTATTTTCGTGTGTTCTCTGCCTTCTGTACTTTTTCCATTCTCTATTGCATTTTGTTTTTGCCTCCTTACAACGTCGGGTAAACCAGGGGCTCGTTCTGGTCTTCCCGTTGTTACTGTTGCCCTTGGGAATAAACCTTTCCACTGCCTCCTTGCATTTTGTTGTTACATATTCCATCATTTCATTTACTGGCTTTCCTGCCAGTTCTCTGTCCCACTGGACCTCCCGCAGGAAGTTCTTCAACCCTATGTAGTCCCCTCTTTTATAGTCAGGCTTTTCCCATTCAACTCCTGTTATTCTCTCCACTTGCAGCTCTACTATGTATTCAAAGCACAGAACCACGTGGTCGCTAGCTCCTAGGGGACTCTCATACTTGATGTCCTCAATATCTGAGCTGCCCAGGGTGAACACAAGGTCCAATCTTGCTGGTTCATCCTCCCCTCTCACTCTGGTAGTGTCCTTAACATGTTGGTGCATGAGGTTTTCCAGCACCACGTCCAACATCCTGGCTCTCCATGTTTCGGGACCCCCATGTGGCTCCAGGTTTTCCCAGTCAATCTCCCTGTGGTTGAAATCCCCCATAACCAGCAACTTTGCTCTGCTGGAGTGAGCTCTTCTTGCCACCTCAGCAAGTGTGTCCACCATTGCTCTGTTGCTCTCTTCATATTCCTCTCTTGGCCTCCTGCAGTTCTGTGGTGGATTATACATCACTGCAATGACCACTTTGTGTTCCCCAGACTGAAGTGTACCTGCTATGTAGTCTCTTTCTCCCGTCTCATCTATTCCTTCCATTTTCTCGAATTTCCATCTGTTTTTTACGAGCAGAGCAACCCCACCTCCCCCCCTGCCCCTTCTATCTTTCCTCATGATCTGGTATCCTGGTGGGAAGATTGCATCTGTTATTGTCTCCATGAGTTTTGTTTCTGTAACTGCTATGATGTCTGGGGACTTCTCATTGATTCTTTCTTGCCATTCCTCATGTTTATTCGTTAATCCATCTGCATTTGTGTACCAAACCTTCAACTTCTGTTCTAATACTGTAACTGTGGTGCGGGGGGTGGAAACAGAGGGATCGGTGTGTGATGGTTGGTTTGGATTGTTCAGTTGCCTTGGGGGTGTCGTGGCTGGAGTCCTTCTGCAGGTGTTTCTGGGGGGTGCACTTGTCCTTCCATTTGATCCTGGATTATTCTGCTCTCCTTTTTCATTTCCTCCCATTTCTCCTTTCGTTTTTGAACTCTCTCTTTCATTGTCTTCCTTTCGTCCTGTGTTCTGTCTCGATCGAGGTACACACTCCGGAACTCCTGCTTGCCTCTCAACCGTGCTTTCTCCTGCAGGATCATGGCTCGGGTTGATTCTGCCTTGAAAATTACTTTGAGAGGCCGATTCCTTTTCTTTGTGAACCACCCAATTCTCCGAAAATTTGCCACCTGGGTCATGTCCCCCTCACCTATCACCTTCATGATATCTTCAATCGCTTTTTTCTCCTCCTGCTTTCTTTCATCATAAGTTTCCCCTTTAGCTTCGTCTAGCCCATAGACAAACACGGATCTTTCCCTTTCCACCTCCCACTGTGACTCCCATTGCATCCTCTGATGTGTTTTAGTTCCTTCCCGTGGAGTGTTCCTTCCTTCAGTCCCTTCCCTAGTTATTGCCCCTATGCTTCTTGGTTTATCCTTCCTGCTCACCTGCTCCTGGCCCCCACAGGTATCTGGTAAGGTCCTTGCACATGTCCTAGTTCCTTCAATGTCTTCCAACCTCTCATTCTGTCCTAGTGTGCTCCCTGTCTTTGTTTTGGCCCCATGTGGGTTTGACAGGACCTCTGCATACAGTTTAGTTTCCATGCTTCCTTCAGACCTGTTGTCTGTGTTTGATGTAGCCATTGCCGATGCTACTTCTGTGATATCTTTGTCTCTGTGCTGTTTCAGATGTCTCAGCTCCTCTTCTAATCTCTCTATCTTGATTTCTGCTGCTGTGGCCTGTTGCTTCCACCTTCTGCATTCTGCTGCTAACCTCTCTTCCATCTTCCTTTCCAGCTCATCTAGTCTCCTTCCCCAGTCTTCCTCCCTTTTTTTGAGCTCTACATCCCATTCCTCCCTCCCAGATTCGTCCTTGGAGCCCCTTGTCCTCATCCTGGTTAGGGGGAGGGGAAATGATGTGTGTGTGTATGTGTGTGTGTGTGTGTGTGTGTGTGTGTGTGTGTGTGTTTGTGTGTGTGTGTGTTTGTGTGTGTGTGTGTAAAGGTGTGTGTGTGTGTGTGTTTGTGTGTGTGTGTGTGTGTGTGTGTGTGTGTGTGAGCGTGTGTGAGAGAGAGTGTGTGTGTGAGTGTGAGTGTGAGTGTGTGTGTGTGCGTGTGTACTCACCTATTTGTACTCACCTATTTGTGGTTGCAGGGGTCGAGTCTCAGCTCCTGGCCCCGCCTGTTCACTGATCGCTACTGGATCCCTCTCTCTCCTGCTCCATGAGCTTTATCATACCTCTTCTTAAAACTATGTATGGTTCCTGCCTCCACTACATCATTTTCTAGGCTATTCCACTTGCTGACAACTCTATGACTGAAGAAATACTTCCTAACTATCCCTGTGACTCATCTGTATCTTCAGCTTCCAATTGTGGCCCCTTGTTTCTGTGTCCCCTCTCTGGAACATCCTGTCTTTGTCCACCTTGTCTATTCCACGCAGTATTTTGTATGTCGTTATCATGTCTCCCCTGACCCTCCTGTCCTCCAGAGTCGTCAGGCCGATTTCCCTTAACCTTTCTTCATAGGACATTCCCCTTAGCTCTGGAACTATCCTTGTTGCAAACCTTTGCACTTTCTCTAATTTCTTGACATGCTTGACCAGGTGTAGGTTCCAAACTGGTGCTGCATACTCAAGTATGGGCCTGACCTACATGGTGTACAGTGTCTTGAACGATTCCTTACTGAGGTATCGGAATGCTATTCTCAGGTTTGCCAGGCGCCCATATGCTGCAGCAGAAATTTGGTTGATGTGTGCTTCCGGAGATGTGCTTGGTTTTATACTCATCCCAGTATCTTTCTCCTGGAGTGAGGTTTGTAGTCTTTGGCCACCTAGCCTATACTCTGTCTGTGGTCTTCTTTGCCATTCACTGATCTTCATGACTTTGCATTTGGCAGGATTGAATTCGAGGAGCCATTTGCTGGACCAGGTCCAGCCTGTCCAGGTCTCTTTGAAGTCCTGCCTGGTCCTCGTCCGATTTAATTCTTCTCATCAACTTCACGTCATCTGCAAACAGGGACACTTCAGAGTCTATTCCTTCCATCATGTCGTTCACATATACCAAAAATAGCACTGGTCCTAGAACTGACCCCTGTGGGACCCCGCTCGTCACAGGCGCCCACTCACGTACCATGACTCGTTGCTGCCTCCCTGTCAGGTATTCCCTGATCCATTGCAGTGCCCCTCCTGTTATATGCGCCTGATCCTCCAGCTTCTGCACTAACCTCTTGTGGGGAACTGTGTCAAAGGCCTTCTTGCAGTCCAAGAAAACGCAATCTACCCAACCCTCTCTCTCGTGTCTTACTTCTGTTACCTTGTCATAAAACTCCAGGAGGTTTGTGATACAAGATTTGCCTACCATGAACCCATGCTGGTTTTCATTTATAATCTTGTTCCTTTCCAGGTGTTCGACCACTCTCCTCCTGATAATCTTCTCCATGACTTTGCACACAATACATGTCAGAGACACAGGTCTGTAGTTTAGTGCCTCGTTTCTGTTTCCTTTCTTAAATATGGGGACTACATTAGCTGTCTTCCATAAGAGCTTCTTCACCTCCTCCTCAGTTGTTCGTATGTCATCCAACACTTGTTGGTATATTCCCTCTTGATGTTCCCTTCTGTGCTGTCTTCCCACAGCCCTTCCTGTCTCTACTGTAAAAACTTCCTTAAATCTCCTGTTCAGCTCCTCACATACCTCCTGATCATTTCTTGTGAGTTCTCCACCTTCTGTCCTTAATCTGATCACCTGGTCTTTGACTGTTGTCTTCCTCCTGATGTGGCTATACAACAGTTTCGGGTCAGTCTTGATTCTCGATGCTATGTCATTTTCATACTGTCGCTGGGCCTCCCTCCTTACCTGTGCGTACTCATTCCTGGCTCTGCGACTGATCTCCCTATTTTCGTGTGTTCTCTGCCTTCTGTACTTTTTCCATTCTCTATTGCACTTTGTTTTTGCCTCCTTACACCGTCGGGTAAACCAGGGGCTTGTTCTGGTCTTCCCGTTGTTACTGTTGCCCTTGGGAATGAACCTTTCCACTGCCTCCTTGCATTTTGTTGCTACATATTCCATCATTTCATTTACTGGCTTTCCTGCCAGTTCTCTGTCCCACTGGACCTCCCGCATGAAGTGTGTGTGTACTCACCTAATTGTACTCACCTAATTGTGGTTGCAGGGGTCGAGACTCAGCTCCTGGCCCCGCCTCTTCACTGATCGCTACTGGATCCTCTCTCTCTCTGCTTCCTGAGCTTTGTCATACCTCTTCTTAAAACTATGTATGGTTCCTGCCTCCACTACTTCACTTGCTAGGCTATTCCACTTGCTGACAACTCTATGACTGAAGAAATACTTCCTAACGTCCCTGTGACTCGTCTGAGTCTTCAGCTTCCAGTTGTGACCCCTTGTCCCTGTGTCCCCTCTCTGGAACATCCTATCTCTGTCCACCTTGTCTATTCCCCGCAGTATCTTGTATGTCGTTATCATGTCTCCCCTGACCCTTCTGTCCTCCAGTGTCGTCAGTCCGATTTCCCTTAACCTTTCCTCGTACGACATTCCCTTGAGCTCTGGGACTAGCCTTGTTGCAAACCTTTGTACTTTCTCTAACTTCTTGACGTGCTTGACCAGGTGTGGGTTCCAGACTGGTGCTGCATACTCCAGTATGGGCCTAACATACACAGTGTACAGTGTCTTGAACGATTCCTTATTAAGGTATCGGAACGCTATTCTCAGGTTTGCCAGGCGCCCGTATGCTGCAGCGGTTATTTGGTTGATGTGTGCCTCCGGTGATGTGCTCGGTGTTATGGTCACCCCAAGGTCTTTCTCCCTGAGTGAGGTCTGTAGTCTTTGTCCACCTAGCCTATACTCTGTCTGCAGTCTTCTTTGCCCCTCCCCAATCTTCATGACTTTGCATTTGGCTGGATTGAATTCGAGAAGCCAGTTACTGGACCACATGTCCAGCCTCTCCAGGTCTCTTTGCAGTCCTGCCTCATCCTCGTCCGATTTAATTCTTCTCATCAGCTTCACGTCATCTGCGAACAGGGACACTTCAGAGTCTATTCCTTCCATCATGTCGTTCACATATATCAAAAATAGCACTGGTCCTAGAACTGACCCCTGTGGGACCCCGCTCGTAACAGGCGCCCACTGTGATACCTCTTCACGTACCATGACTCGTTGCTGCCTCCCTGTCAGGTATTCCCTTATCCATTGCAGTGCCCTTCCTTTTACGTGTGCCTGATCCTCCAGCTTCTGCACTAATCTCTTGTGGGGAACTGTGTCAAAGGCCTTCCTGCAGTCTAGGAAAACGCAATCTACCCAACCCTCTCTCTCGTGTCTTACTTCTGTTACCTTGTCATAAAACTCCAGGAGGTTTGTGATACAAGATTTGCCTTCCATGAACCCATGCTGGTTTTCATTTATAATCTTGTTCCTTTCCAGGTGTTCGACCACTCTCCTCCTGATAATCTTCTCCATGACCTTGCACACGATACATGTCAGAGACACAGGTCTGTAGTTTAGTGCCTCGTTTCTGTTTCCTTTCTTAAATATGGGGACTACATTAGCTGTCTTCCATTTCTCAGGTAGTTGCCCAGTTTCAAGGGATGTGTTGAAGATTGTGGTTAGAGGCACACACAGCATCTCTGCTCCTTCTCTAAGGACCCATGGGGAGATGTTGTCCGGTCCCATCGCCTTTGAGGTGTCAAGGTCACTTAAGAGCTTCTTCACCTCCTCCTCAGTTGTTCGTATGTCATCCAACACTTGTTGGTATATTCCCTCTTGATGTTCCCTTCTGTTCTGTCTTCCCACAGCCCTTCCTGTCTCTACTGTAAAAACTTCCTTGAATCTCCTGTTCAGCTCCTCACATACCTCCTGATCATTTCTTGTGAGTTCTCCACCTTCTGTCCTTAATCTGATCACCTGGTCTTTGACTGTTGTCTTCCTCCTGATGTGGCTATACAACAGTTTCGGGTCAGTCTTGATTCTCGATGCTATGTCATTTTCATACTGTCGCTGGGCCTCCCTCCTTACCTGTGCGTACTCATTCCTGGCTCTGCGACTGATCTCTCTATTTTCGTGTGTTCTCTGCCTTCTGTACTTTTTCCATTCTCTATTGCACTTTGTTTTTGCCTCCTTACACCGTCGGGTGAACCAGGGGCTTGTTCTGGTCTTCCCGTTGTTACTGTTGCCCTTGGGAATGAACCTTTCCACTGCCTCCTTGTATTTTGTTGCTACATATTCCATCATTTCATTTACTGGCTTTCCTGCCAGTTCTCTGTCCCACTGGACCTCCCGCAGAAAGTTCTTCAACCCTATGTAGTCCCCTCTTTTATAGTCAGGTTTTTCCCATTCTACTCCTGTTATTCTCTCCACTTGCAGCTCTACTATGTATTCAAAGCACAGAACCACGTGGTCGCTAGCTCCTAGGGGACTCTCATACTTGATGTCCTCAATGTCTGAGCTGCCCAGGGTGAACACAAGGTCCAATCTTGCTGGTTCATCCTCCCCTCTCACTCTGGTAGTGTCCTTAACATGTTGGTGCATGAGGTTTTCCAACACCACGTCCAACATCCTGGCTCTCCATGTTTCAGGACCCCCATGAGGCTCCAGGTTTTCCCAGTCAATCTCCCTGTGGTTGAAATCCCCCATAACCAGCAACTTTGCTCTGCTGGAGTGAGCTCTTCTTGCCACCTCAGCAAGTGTGTCCACCATTGCTCTGTTGCTCTCTTCATATTCCTCTCTTGGCCTCCTGCAGTTCTGTGGTGGATTATACATCACTGCAATGACCACTTTGTGTTCCCCCGACTGAAGTGTACCTGCTATGTAGTCTCTTTCTCCCGTCTCATCTATTCCTTCCATTTTCTCGAATTTCCATCTGTTTTTTACGAGCAGAGCAACCCCACCTCCCCCCCTGCCCCTTCTATCTTTCCTCATGATCTGGTATCCTGGTGGGAAGATTGCATCTGTTATTGTCTCCATGAGTTTTGTTTCTGTAACTGCTATGATGTCTGGGGACTTCTCATTGATTCTT
>NC_091300.1:45871579-45959187 GCF_038502225.1 Cherax quadricarinatus
TAAGTGTCTCAATCTTCAACTTGTCGGTTTTTCAAACCATTCATCACAAATTGTGAGTTCATTACCTTTGTAAATTGTGAATTCATTACCACTGTAACTTGCTCAGCTATCAAAACTTTGAGGCCCAGTCCCTGGACCCATTATGTACCTCTGTAATCTTTTGACTACCGCCCACTGGATGGGTATGGGGTGCATAATAAACATATTAAACTAACTTCTGTGATGCCTCCTCCAGGGCCTATGGGGCAGTAGCGTATTTGGTGGCCGGGGACCAAGTCAATCTGGTCACCAGTCGTGCGTGGGTGACACCCCTGAAGGACTGCTCGATCCCAAAGCTAGAGCTCACGGCGATGTTGCTGGGAGCAAGACTGGGTAAGTACATAGAGGAGGTGTTGAGTAATCTGAGGGTGAGACACACCTATGTATGGACAGACTCGGAGGTGGCCTTACAGTGGGTCCAGAACGACAGGTCTAAGCTCCCCTATGTCAGGAATCGGGTAAAGGAGATACGGGAACTACAGTCAACGTCAACAATTCTGTACGTGCCTACAGATCAAAACCCAGCCGACCTGATAAGCCGAGGGGTGACACACAAAAAGCTGAGTAAAAGCGAGATTTGGTTCAAAGGCCCAGACTGGTTACCGGCAAGAGATTGCTGGCTGGAGCAGAAATTTGGGGAGACAACCAGCAGCATAGTACACTTCGCGGGGGAACCCGACACTGAATTATTTGACCCCAGGCGCTACTCCTCGTGGAGGAAACTTATAGGAGTCACGGAAATGGTATTTCAATTTGTGAAGAAGCTGCATGACAAGGTCGACAGTTGTCTCTCGTGGGTCCCAGAGAATATTGGATAAGGCAGTACCAAAGGGAGAGGTTTCCAGGAGTGCTGGAAGTACTTGCGACCAGGCAGCAGGTTATGGTGTCAGGACGCGTGACCAACGACGACGACTCAGGGAACAGCAAATTGGTTCACTCATTGGGATTGTTCCTAGATCATGCGGGGCTAATAAGATGCAGGGGAAGAATACAAAACTCTGAGCTCAGCTATGGGGCCAAACATCCCGTGCTACTGGGAAAGGAGGGATGGGCGACAGAGTTATTGATACAAGATGCCCATCAGAGGACCTTACATGGGGGGTTTGGAGATACCTTCACCTGCCTACGTCAGAATTACTGGGTACTGAAGAGTCGAGCTGCTGTCAAAAGGGTGCTAAAGAGTTGCACGGTCTGCCGGCAGTACGATGGGAGGACCCTACCATACCCAGGTCCACCACCGCTGCCTCAGGAGCGGGTACATAGTGACAGGCCCTTTGAGACTGTGGGAATAGACCATACTGGGGCTATCACATTGAAGAACCCAGGAGACGATAGGGTGGGCCCTCAGAAAGTATATGTCTGCCTGTTTACTTGTGCCACTACTCGAGCTGTGCATTTGGAGTTGGCAGAAGATATGTCAACAGAGACTTTCGTGAAGCTGTTCAGGAGGTTTACAGCCAGATTCTTGTGCCCGCGATTGATTATCTCGGACAATGGCACAAGCTTTAGGGTGGCCGATAAAGTTTTCAGGAATCTTAGGGACAACGGAGAAGTACGAGAACACCTGAAGAGAATAGAGTGCGAGTGGAGGTTCATAGCTCCCAGGGCGCCTTGGCAAGGGGGATTCTATGAACGCATGGTGGGCACAGTCAAAAGGTGCATTCGGAAGGTCTTGCATGGCAGGAGAGTGAGCTTTGATGAACTGAGGACAGTGTTAGTTGAGATAGAGGCAAGAGTTAATAACAGGCCTCTGACCTACGTACAAAATGGGATTGATGAGCAGGAAGCTCTCACCCCCAATCACATGCTGTTTGGAAGGAGGATTGAGCCCTTCCCCGCAATTTTGAGTCAGTCTTCCAAGGAGCTGGATTATTATGGGCCAGATGGTCCCCCCATCAATGAAGAACTACACAGGAGTCACAACAGACTGGTGAACATCCTGGACAAATGGAACCAGGTGTGGCGCAGGGATTACTTGACAACCTTGCGGGAACATTTCTATGGTGCCGACCCCGAGGCAAATAAGATGATGCTAAGTGAAGGGGACCTGGTGCTAGTAGAATCTGAGGTGCCCCGGGCATACTGGCCTCTTGGCCTGGTAGTGTCAACCCACCCAGACAAGGCTGGGTGGTTGAGAATGGTGAAGGTGAGAATGAATGGTGTCGAGACTATAAGACCCATCAACAGGCTTTTACCTCTCGAGGTCCACACGGTGGGACCGGGACATGAGAAATTAGACCAGAGGCTGACCAAGCTGAGCGGCCGGACGACCCGTCGAACGGCGCTCAAGTCCAGGGCCCACTGGGAGGGCCTGCGGGAGGCAGACTTGATCTAGACTTAGCGCCTACCTTCGCCGGCGGGAGGATGTGGAAATTTATTTGGTCCCTAAAGTTCCACAGGACAGATCCAGCATGGCCGTATGGGATGGCTGAGCTGGATGGCCCTTATACCCCACCCTAACAAACAGCATTCTCTCTGGTCGGCGATGGATTCTTGGTAGGCATGTATTTAATTTATAGATTTATTCTTCAGGGAAGGAGTAGGTAGTTTTACTGTTAGTATATTAATATTAGTTTACTAAGGTATCTGTAGATAATAATAATGTAGACCTAAGACCTTAACATAGGTAGTAATAGGTCGATAATGTAGGCAAACACTAGGTTAAGTTAGCTAGGGAGAACTGGCAGCCCTAGCTTGAATGATGAAGCGCGGGTCTAAAAGACAATAGCGTCCTTCTTAAGACAGACACCATCTGGACAAGAAGTGCCGTGATCAGCAGACGGCGCCCCCATGTGTCTTCACATCTGAGACCTGGGGAAATCTGGTAGAGGCACCTCGATGTACCGTAGATGACCTCCTCCATCAGGCCCATACAGTAAGACAAGACCTTCACCTTTATCTCGTAGATTACTGGCCAGTGTCTTGGGAGATTGTGAGTGAGTCGATCTGTGGGCCCGGTTGCAACAGGTTGAGCATGCCCAGTAAGTACCAGTGTCTCAGAGCAGTCTGGAAGCTAGTGTCTGTGTCTGCATAGTTATACTAGAGGATACATACCCTCTTGGATATAGGAATTTCTGAGGTGCAGGCAGGACACTAATTACGATTGAATATTGCAGGAATTAAGGCTCCCGGTTGCACGTGGTTTCTGAGGGGAAGTCCAAAGGGGCTAAAGCTAAGCTTAGAGAAGTGAAGATCAGGATATATGCTGCAACACCAAGTAAGTTAGTCCTTTATACGTGCATGCAGGCGAGGTTTTCTTGTAACATCAATCATTTGTGAAAATCTGTCCTATAAGCCACTTGTGAGGCTGAGGTACCCACCTCAGAGCTCGGTGTCAACAGAGTTTGCCAGGGTAGGCGACTCACTTGGAGGCAGTCCACACAAATTTTCACAAGTTGTATCAACAACGTCCAGGTGACAATATTGTAACCTTTACTTTGTTATTTCTTTCCAGATAAACATGAGATCTTCACGAAGAGTCTGCTTAAACAATCTCAATGCATTTTGCTACATTTTTGGAGAATACTCCCTGCAAAAACAAAGAAAAACATTGCAGATTTTGTAAAACAAGCTTATCTTGCTTATTTTAGAGTGGCGCTTGGAGAACAAGATTAAGTCTTGGGCTTCCCATATGGTTTGCAAAACCTGTGCAGAATACTTACGACAGTGGTGAAATAGACAAAGGAAAAGTTTAAACTTCGGTGTGCCTATGGTATAGAGAGAACCGAAGAATCACTACGATTGTTATTTCTGTATGGTGAATTGATACAAGAAAGTTAAGTGGGAATATCTGGAATATCTGGAGTCAGCAAGGAGACCTGTGCCATACACCAAAGATGTTCCCATACCAGTGTTAACAACACTGCCTGACCTTCCTTTGTCAGATGTTGAAGAAACTCAGGGTTTAGGATGTAACATAGGTAACAGCAATTCTCCCAAGAAGAACTCAATGATCTAATACATGACAGTCCGTCAAAGTCTGTCAATGCAAGAATCTGAACTTTTAGCATCCAGGCTAAAAGAAAAGAACTGCCTACAACAAGAACTTAAAATAACAGCTTATTGGATAAGAGAGCTTGAACTCCTTCCTTACTTCAGCCAAGATGAAGAACTTGTGCACAAGATGTCTGTTTGTGTTGCTCTGAATATGGTAAACTTCTTGCTTGGCAACAGTGGATATAAAAGCACCCTTGTTTCATCTGTTTCTGGGACAGTAGAGCGAAGGACAAAAGTGACACGGCCTTAAAAAAAAAAAAGATGAGTGTAGGTGCAGCAAACATCATTAACGAGCCACTGCACATTAAGTTAGGGTTAGTGAAGCAGTTCGTTAAGACCTTAGACAAAGATGGCAATTGCTTCAAATACATTTGTAGATTGTTTCCTGGACTAAGTAGAGAAAAGCTTATCAGGGATTCTAATTTCACAAAATGTATGAATGGCGTTGAAATTTCTGAGTGGTACAGTTATGTGTTAGTTGTCAAGAACTTCCTGGGTAATCACAAAACACACAATTATAAAGAACTGGTACAAAACATGCTGACAAGCTTTAAGAATTTAGGTACTAATATGAACATAAAGGTACATTTTCTCCATAGCCACCTAGACAGATTTCCACATAATCTTGGTGAGGTCAGTGAGAAACAAAGGGAGAAGTTCTATCAAGATGGAGGTGATGGTGATGGAGGAAAGGTACCAAGGCAGATGGGATGCATACATGATGGCAGACTGTTGCTAGAACCTCCGACGGAACTATGCTTATGACCAACATAGAAGTTGGTTTAACATCTTTATTATACATTCCATACCTACCCTGTGGGTAGTAGTCAAAAGATTACAGAGGTACTTAATGAGTCCAGGGACTGAACCACGAAGTTTTGATAGATGAACATGTTACAGTGGTAATGAACTATTTACATGTTTTTATCCGGTCACAATCGCAATGAGTTATTTATGCAGACATTAATTAGGTCACACACAAAAAAATAAGAAAAAGATATTATTATTAGTATTATTATTATATTTGTTGACGGTACCAGAATTTGGAAGACAGTGTCATCCACTGAGGACACTGTAAATCTCCAAGCAGACATCAGCCAAGTCTTCAAATGGGCCTCAGAAAATAATATGAAGTTCAGACACATGTGCAACATCTGGTTATCTTTATTGTAGACATTTCGCCATCCAGCAGCTTTATCAATACAGATTCTAGGACATAATTAGAAGACAGCAGAACTATATACAAAAGATGAGGTAATCAGTCTCCCAGCCTTGGAGTGGAGAGCACCGTGCGGTTTGATGAACTCCAGAACTTGGGTAAGAGTGAAATAATGTGGAGTCTCACAAGCGAACTTGACAGACCCAGCACAGAGCCCTTTCTACAGCTCTGTGCAGGTCATGGTATCCTCATTCGAAGGAGATGTATAGAAAGACAGATTGTCCCAAATAGGTGAACTGGTGCAGGAGTCAACATCTTCCTTCTCTTTCTTAGAAGAGGATTCAGAGGGCGAGTCTACGATGGTGCTGGCAGAAAACTGTTTTGGTGATGTGTCAACAGGGTGGGAGGCGGTGGTTGAGCAGAATAATCAGCGTTGTCGACGGTGGAGGTGGTTGTAGAGGTTTCAGGAACAGTTACTTGGCCAAGAGACAGGTCTGCAGGTGCAGTGAAGCTCAGTACGTTGGAAAGAATCTTGAGGATGTGACTGAAGGTATGGAGTCAGGGAAACTGAAGGCAGGCATGTTGTTCAGACGGAATATATGCATATATGCTGTATTCTATCCCAGATTGATGGACTGACCACATCGACGGAATATATGCATACATGCTGTATTCTATCCCAGATTGATGGACTGACCACATCGACTCAAGGTTGAAGGACTGATTACCTCATTCTCCTCCTGTTCTTCACGTTTCTCCTTTGTATGGACTGATGAAGCCACCGTGTGGCGAAACGTTTCCTCAATAAAGATACCAAGAGCTGCACATGTGTCTAATTTATCTCCGTCAGGGAATGGAGAGAGGGAGTTGCTGGGCGAAGGTGTCTGTAGAGTGGCGTGTGGAATCTTTGTGGTGTTGGCTTGTAGTTTGGTTATTGCAGCGTATGTCGGAGAATTGGAGGTGCTCTTTTACAGATCTTCTTTTGTTTTCTTGGGTATGATTTCTTTCATGAGCGGGCACTTAGCTGCAAGGACTATGATGATTACTCTTGCAGTTAAGACATGTTGGAGCCGTGTGGGCCGCTTTCCCTGTTCACTCTTCAGTTTAAAATGGGTACCTGGGTGTTAGTCGACTGGTGTGGATCGAAATGCTCAGCATAAGGGGCTTTCTGTATAGTAGTATGTCAATGATGTCAGCTAGGTCTGTATACCATGTACATGTACTTGTAGAAAATAAAGATTTTATTATTATTATTATGAGAAGGAGGTGGTGGCGTTTGTAGGATGTAAATTCCCCTCCCCAACAAGGGTCGAAGGGAGACTTCTTGAGTGTAGAGCAACTGTGTCTTGCTAGTTGCAAGGTCAGCAGTGGAATGGGAAATGTGTATCTTTCAGCTACTTGTCGTATCTGTTGTTTGAGTGGGTATTAAAAGCGCCTAAAACTCCATCAGCTTACGAATCCAGTCGGTGGACAACTTATTTACGAACGAATCCGGCCGGTGGATTATTTTTTCACACAAATATCCACAGACTTGACATGTTGAAGAATAACAGTGTGTGTTTCTGGGGCATCTTCATGGTGATATGTCAGTTTCTTTGTGTATGACTTGTCTAATACACTGATGAACTCATAACCCTTGCTATCTCAGGACCTGCCACCATCCACCTCAGTTTAGTTTAATATGTTTATTATGCACCCCATACCCATCCTGTGGGCGGTAGTCAAAAGATTACAGAGGTACATAATGGGTCCAGGGACTGGGCCTCAAAGTTTTGATAGCTGAGCAAGTTACAGAGGTAATGAATTCACAATTTACAAAGGTAATGAACTCACAATTTACAAAGGTAATGAACTCCAGGTAGGTCTAGTCACAATCATTACAAGTTACAAAGGTATTTACAGATTACAGAGGTACACAATGGGTCCAGGGACCGGGCTCCACCTCAGCAAGGCTGTTTGACATTCACTCAGGCCAACAGCTCCTTCATCTTTCAAGCATGAACTATTCTGTTCATGGATTTTATCTAGACACATTCTGGAAAATGGATGAGCGAATATATTTTGATGCTTCCGGTTGAGTGTTGACATACGAGTATCTTCTAGATGAACAGCTACAGCCCTTGTATAGTGATGATAGTCTCAACTCTCAAGCATGAGACCCACTGTAGTGCATTATTATAATTAAGGGGGATTATTATTATTATTGTTATTATAATCATGTGGGAGCGCTAAAACCCGTAGGATTATACAACGCTTGGGGGGTGGGGATGGAAGGTATTCAGGCTCAATTAAGGGAACCGGAACACAGATACAATTCCGCAGATCAAGAGCCCAGGGCCGGATTAAGAAGTCTCCGGGCCCTAGGCTATTCAGATTGGCGGGGCCCCTTTGAGTTACGGGTAAGCGAAGCGACCCCTTCCAGCTTGGGGGTGGGGGGGGGGGTCGGTGTGAGCCTGTTTAAGGTCTAATTAAATACATTCTGGCTATTTAGATTAAATTTAATAGGGAAAGTACATCAAGACAACCAAAACCATTTACCAACAGCCATTATAACTATCTTGTTAAATCATGCATTTTAAAGAGAATAAACTCAAGACAGCATAGTATTACTAGATTAGGCTATTAAAGTAGTGACATCATGTACCTATTATATTCAGCATAACCACTACAGCACTATTATTCCCTTTATAAATCACTGACCATTATTGTTATCATTGCATCATGCATAAGACTATCAAATCATATAAACTCAAGAAAGTAAAGAATTGTTTATATTCACAGGCACTTCTTAAATAAACTTTTTTCTGGATTTCATATTGGCAAAATCATCAATTATATTCTGAAAATCAATATTTCTTGTTAGATCAGACTCAATGGTCAACAAGGCTAGGTTACACAATTTGTCTTGGCTCATTGTTGAACGGAGCTGGTTTTTCACTCTTTTCAAAACAGAAAATGAACGTTCTCCTTCACAGTTAGTAGCTGGAAGTGTTAGGTAAAGGCGATACACTATGTCAACATTAGGGAAGGTTTCTGAGATACCTGCATTTCTTAAATGTTTCAAAGCAGCTGAGGGCGCACATTTTTCAGGTGGAGCTTTAATCTGATTCATATACCCAGAAAAATGAACTATTTCTTCAACAAATGTGTCCTGAACATCTGCTGAAAGGTGTTGTTGCAACTTTAATGCAGCTTCTCTCAATTCTGCATCTGGCATAGTAGTAATTTTGAACAGAAATCCAAACTTGTCATTGAGATTCTGGTAGATTTCTTTTCTTTTCACCAATTCTGTAATCAGTGAATCCAGAATGACGAAGTATGTAGCTGTCTTACATTTCTGCCTTGGTAGCAACACAATTTCATTGTCTGGCTCTTCAAAATTGCGTTTCCTCTTCCTTGACCGCTGATGATCAGCCCGGTAACTGTAGTCTTTCACCAGCAGTTTAGCTTTCTCTTCAAACATTTCAAAAGCTTCATCATTGCGAAGTGAGCTTACAAATTCCACTAAGCCTGCATAGAGGTTAGCACAAGTAGCCATTTCAATTTCAATTTTCTGAAGTGTCTTGTTCGTGGCATTTAACCGTTCCAGTATACAGTCCCAAAGCACACAGAGTAAGGCCAATTCAAAATCTTCCAATTTTGATGCTAAGCTGGCTGCTTCGCTTCTTGTAGTTGCTGTCTGGTCTTCATCCTCTGCTATTTGGATCAAAGCAGAACGTATTTCAGCAAAGCTGTCTTTCAAAGCATGTGTTGCATCATGCTGCGCTGACCACCTTGTTGTTGATAATGATTTGATGACATCTCCATGAATGGTTGACTTGAGTATACTCCACCGATGCGTTGAAGCAGAGAAAAAATTAAAGAGTGCTTGTAAAAGTCCAAAAAATGAAACTGCAGCGACACAACACTCCGCAGCACATGACCCAACAAGATTAAGAGAATGTGCTGAGCAGGGCACATATTCAGCAAGTGGGTTGATTTGCTTGATACGGGCTTGCAATCCATTATATTTACCCGACATGTTACTTGCATTGTCGTAGCTCTGGCCACGGCAATCCATAATAGAGAGATCATGTTCAAGCAGAGTATCCAGTACTACATTCATCATTGTTTCTCCATCATGGCCTGAAAGAGGAATGAATTTTATAAAGCGCTCTACAGGCTTACCACTGGAGTCGACAAAGCGAACAATGAATGTCAATTGATCTGTATGTGAAATATCTGGTGTTGAATCTACACTTATTGCAAAGTATTTTGCAGTTTTCACAGCTGCTATGATGTTATTGAGGACCTTCTTAGTCATCAGTTCAATAAATTCATTGCATATAGTAGATGACATGTAAGATACAGTGCCTCTTCCTGCATTCCCAAGGCGTGACACATGATTTGCTAAGAATGGATCGAATTGTGCTAACAGTTCTATGATCCCTAGGAAATTGCCATTGTTTTCCGAACCAAAAACCTCATTTTCTCCACGGAAAGCAAGTCCTCTTAGAGCTAAGAATTTTACAACAGCAACAACTCTTTCTAGAACTTTTCTCCAATAAGTGCGCTCTTTTTCAGTTTGATTTTCCAAATGAGAATCCAATAAGCCTTTTTTCTGTGCACGAAATACACTGGCTAAAATGCAGCTCCTGTGAGTGGTGCTGTTTTCATGTTCCTCGAAACGCTTGGAATTTTTCCAGTCATTGAACCCCTGTGTGAAGGTATTTTCTTTGGTAGAAAATAGCTTGCATGCTGAACAGTACACTTTTCCTGAGCTTTCAGAGTATACCATCCATGATCTTTTCACAGTTTCTGAATTTGCAAGCTTCCTATAAAACATAGATGACTTTAAACAACGACGACTTCCATCATCATAAATCCTTGCTGATTTCCTAAAGTCAATGTTCAGAGTTTGACTGAAGTTTTCTGCAATGAAAGCATTACGTAGAGAATCTGGGATTACATTTGGCCATGAGGCAGGATCTTTTAAGACAAATCCTGTGGATGAAATGTCCGTTGAGACATTGAGAGGAGACACAAAAGAAGTAGATGCTGGCTGAGAAATAATGGAGGGAGGGCTTCCTGTATGATCTGACGTATCTGCAGATTCAACTGTACTTGTAACATTAGAAACTGTTTTCGTGAGCATGTCTGTGATCTTTCTGCAGCTTCCTACATCTTTCTTTTTCTGTTCTTGAATTTTCTTTTTTCTTTTCTGTGACCCACTCGCATAAGAACGTCCAACATCACGTTCACGAGATCCCATAATGAGGATGTATCACTGTCTGTAATCATGCAAATACAAATTTTTCATTATCAATTATTATTAATTTTTTAATTATTATTAAATTTTTTTTCTGTCAATTGGGGGGATATGGCCCTTGTAGCCCCCTTTCCTCTGGCTGCGCATCTAAAAATTCAAAACGTTACCAGAAAGGAGTCATATACAGAACTTTTACCATAGATTAGGTTAGTGATTTGGGCTACGAATATTTTACTAATTCATCCTCCTTGATCTCCAATTTACTTAAACAGAAATCATACTGAGTCCAAGAACAATGCACAATGGTATTTATATTACCATTTTCATAACTAAACTAATCATTATGTTTTGCATGATATATGGCCTACCACCATAGATAAGGACATGAGAATTAAAGAATGCAGGGACAATTTTCAGTTTCACCCAACCAACGATTTTCTGATGTGGCTTATGTGTTTCTGGGGAAATATGTAGTAAATTAATTGATGTTCTACATCACTTCCGTCGCAACTTGAAAACTAAGCATTTGCGACGGAAGTGATGTAGAACATCAATCAATTGAGATCTGTTATTGAAATGATAAAGACTTAAAGACAGGACAAAGTGCTTTTAAAACCTACAAACGGAAGTCAGTTTGCGTTTTTAGGTTTTTCTTTATAGTATTTTTACCAAAAATGCGTCTTTACTGGTCCATGCGTCTTTACTGGTCAAGTAACCCTATCAGGTACCTCCCTTAACATTTAGAGGCGAAAACAAACATTTATCCATACACATCAATGTCTATCAACAACACTTCAGTTAATTTGTCACAGTACAAGTCTAGATAACGTGTAATTACTACACAAAATTGGAGAGGAATCTCCCATACTCACCCATTAGCGGGAAAACACAGCTGTTCTGATGTAAACAAAGGCGTGTTGAGTGTTGCCATCTATGGTTAGGTTTATTTATTTTTATTTTATTTTATTTCATTATTTATTTTTGTTTTGATTAATTTTTAAAAATCAATTTTACTCTCCAAACACTTGAACTTTTTAGGTAGGGACCCCTTTGCACTTGCACCATGTGCGCAGTCTTGGATGAGCCCCTGAACCCCTTGGACCGTGGGGCCCCCAAATGCGCGGGGCCCTAGGCAAATGCCTCGTTTGCCTATGCGGTAATCCGGCCCTGGTATAAGACAGTACAGGAGAGTAAGAGGACAGTACTGGAGAGTAAGAGGACAGTACTGAGAATAAGAGGACAGTACTGAGAGTAAGAGGACAATACTGAGAGTAAGAGGACAGTACTGGAGAGTAAGAGGACAGTACTGAGAGTAAGAGGACAGTACTGGAGAGTAAGAGGACAGTACTGAGAGTAAGAGGACAGTACTGAGAGTAAGAGGACAGTACTGGAGAGTAAGAGGACAGTACTGGAGAGAAAGAGGACAGTACTGGAGAGTAAGAGGACAGTACTGGACAGTAAGAGGACAGTACTGGACAGTGAGAGGACAGTACTGGACAGCAAGAGGACAGTACTGAGAGTAAGAGGACAGTACTGGAGAGTAAGAGGACAGTACTGAGAGTAAGAGGACAGTACTGAGAGTAAGAGGACAGTACTGGAGAGTAAGAGGACAGTACTGGAGAGAAAGAGGACAGTACTGGAGAGTAAGAGGACAGTACTGGAGAGTAAGAGGACAGTACTGGAGAGTAAGAGGACAGTACTGGAGAGTAAGAGGACAGTACTGGAGAGAAAGAGGACAGTACTGAGAGTAAGAGGACAGTACTGGAGAGAAAGAGGACAGTACTGAGAGTAAGAGGACAGTACTGAGAGTAAGAGGACAGTACTGAGAGTAAGAGGACAGTACTGGAGAGTAAGAGGACAGTACTGAGAGTAAGAGGACAGTACTGGACAGTAAGAGGACAGTACTGGACAGTGAGAGGACAGTACTGGACAGCAAGAGGACAGTACTGAGAGTAAGAGGACAGTACTGAGAGTAAGAGGACAGTACTGAGAGTAAGAGGACAGTACTGAGAGTAAGAGGACAGTACTGGACAGTAAGAGGACAGTACTGAGAGTAAGAGGACAGTACTGAGAGTAAGAGGACAGTACTGAGAGTAAGAGGACAGTACTGAGAGTAAGAGGACAGTACTGGACAGCAAGAGGATAGTACTGGACAGTAAGAGGACAGTACTGGACAGTAAGAGGACAGTAAGAGGACAGTACTGGACAGTAAGAGGACAGTGCTGGACAGTAAGAGGACAGTACTGGACAGTAAGAGGACAGTACTGGACGGTGAGAGGACAGTACTGGACAGTAAGACAGTGCTGGACAGTAAGAGGACAGTACTGGACGGTAAGACAGTGCTGGACAGTAAGAGGACAGTACTGGACACACACACACACACACACACACACACACACACACACACACACACACACACACACACACACACACACACACACTTTAGTTTAATATCTGGACAGTAAGAGGACAGTACTGGACAGTAAGAGGACAGTACTGGACAGTAAGAGGACAGTGCTGGACAGTAAGAGGACAGTACTGGACGGTAAGACAGTGCTGGACAGTAAGAGGACAGTACTGGACAGTAAGAGGACAGTACTGGACGGTAAGAGGACAGTGCTGGACAGCAAGAGGACAGTACTGGACAGTAGGAGGACAGTACTGGACAGTAAGAGGACAGTGCTGGACAGTAAGAGGACAGTACTGGACAGTAAGAGGACAGTACTGGACAGTAAGAGGACAGTACTGGACGGTAAGAGGACAGTGCTGGACAGTAAGAGTACAGTACTGGACAGTAAGAGGACAGTACTGGACAGTAAGAGGACAGTGCTGGACAGTAAGAGGACAGTACTGGACGGTAAGAGGACAGTGCTGGACAGTAAGAGGACAGTACTGGACAGTAAGAGGACAGTACTGGACGGTAAGAGGACAGTGCTGGACAGTAAGAGGACAGTACTGGACAGTAAGAGGACAGTGCTGGACAGTAAGAGGACAGTACTGGACAGTAAGAGGACAGTACTGGACGGTAAGAGGACAGTGCTGGACAGTAAGAGGACAGTACTGGACAGTAAGAGGACAGTACTGGACAGTAAGAGGACAGTACTGGACAGTAAGAGGACAGTACTGGACAGTAAGAGGACAGTGCTGGACAGTAAGAGGACAGTACTGGACAGTAAGAGGACAGTGCTGGACAGTAAGAGGACAGTACTGGACAGTAAGAGGACAGTACTGGACAGTAAGAGGACAGTACTGGACAGTAAGAGGACAGTACTGGACAGTAAGAGGACAGTAAGAGGACAGTACTGGACAGTAAGAGGACAGTACTGGACAGTAAGAGGACAGTACTGGACAGTAAGAGGACAGTACTGGACAGTAAGAGGACAGTACTGGACAGTAAGAGGACAGTACTGGACAGTAAGAGGACAGTACTGGACAGTAAGAGGACAGTAAGAGGACAGTACTGGACAGTAAGACTACAGTACTGGACAGTAAGAGGACAGTACTGGACAGTAAGAGGACAGTACTGGACAGTAAGAGGACAGTAAGAGGACAGTACTGGACAGTAAGAGGACAGTACTGGACAGTAAGAGGACAGGACTGGACAGTAAGAGGACAGTAAGAGGACAGTACTGGACAGTAAGAGGACAGTACTGGACAGTAAAAGGACAGTACTGGACAGTAAGAGGACAGTACTGGACAGTAAGAGGACAGTAAGAGGACAGTACTGGACAGTAAGAGGACAGTACTGGACAGTAAGAGGACAGTAAGAGGACAGTACTGGACAGTAAGAGGACAGTACTGAGAGTAAGAGGACAGTACTGGACAGTAAGAGGACAGTACTGGACAGTAAGAGGACAGTACTGGACAGTAAGAGGACAGTACTAACACCTGTACTACAACGGGGTATCAAACTAAGATGACAAATTAAAGTATTTATTAATAAATAATTTTTTTTCAGATTTAATAACAAAAACTGTCACGTCACTATTACATCCGTTAAAAAGAACATGATTATCTTAAATATTTTATTACAATTACATTAAGTTATTCACACACACTAAATTGAAAACATCAGTCTTATATGATAATAGGCAAATTAAGTGTTAGTTGAGGCAAACTTTCAGTCCATGATCATGCAGATAATTCCTGATAGACTATGTAACTAACCCGCACATGGTAGAGAGAAGCTTACAACAAATCTCAGTCAGATTTGGATCATCTACAAATTCACACTGGTTCAAGTTGGATCAAAATGTCGTCGTAACCTTCTCTCTCCCTTGTGAGGGCTGGCAACTTATGTGTTATTACGTGTGTACTAGTGATTCTGGGCTCACACTGCCAGTCAACCTTATAGCAGTCTGGAAGTTAACTTTGAGGAGGTGAGGGGCAGGGAATTTCGGGTGTGATGAGTGACCTACTTAACTTCCCCCACACCAGTAGCTAACTATTGCTAACTCATCCTGTGTATTCTGAAGAACACTGTTTATTCAGTTATAATAGATATGGTAACTTTAGCTTTACATGTAATTAAGAGTTATTTTAACACAATGCTTTTATAAAGTGGTAGCGATTGTAAACACTTTCGTAATACACCAAACACAGTCGTAACACTCACAGTGTATAGTGTGAGTGTTATGACAGTGTATAATGTGAGTGTTATGACAGTGTATAGTGTGAGTGTTATGACAGTGTATAGTGTGAGTGTTATGACAGTGTATAGTGTGAGTGTTATGACAGTGTATAGTGTGAGTGTTATGACAGTGTATAGTGTGAGTGTTATGACAGTGTATAGTGTGAGTGTTATGACAGTGTATAGTGTGAGTGTTATGACAGTGTATAGTGTGAGTGTTATGACAGTGTATAGTGTGAGTGTTATGACAGTGTATAGTGTGAGTGTTATGACAGTGTATAGTGTGAGTGTTATGACAGTGTATAGTGTGAGTGTTATGACAGTGTATAGTGTGAGTGTTATGACAGTGTATAGTGTGAGTGTTATGACAGTGTATAGTGTGAGTGTTATGACAGTGTATAGTGTGAGTGTTATGACAGTGTATAGTGTGAGTGTTATGACAGTGTATAGTGTGAGTGTTATGACAGTGTATAGTGTATTATGACTGTGTTCAGTGTATGTTATGACATACACTGACGACAGTCATAATACAATATATGATGTCATAACATAACACTCACACTATATAGTGTCATAACACTCACACTATATAGTGTCATAACACTCACACTATATAGTGTCATAACACTCACACTATATAGTGTCATAACACTCGCATAACACACTAAACACATTCTGGTCCCAGTAAAAAACGACCTAATCAGTATCATGCATGAACAGTTTTGAACACATAAAGCGTATGAAAGACGTTCAGTATTTTAGTTTCTATGGGTCAACTAATAATTACAGCAAGCATAATACAGTACAGGGCTAGAGAGTAAGAGGGAAGGGTTGGGGAGCAAGAGGGAAGAAGGGGAGGGTTATAAAATAATAAAAAGAGGAAGGTTAGAATACAGTAGAGTAAGGAATGACTGCATGCGCGTTGGGCATGCCATGGTGAGAGTCAGGGTACAGGGAGGAAGACAAGATGGAGGAAGACAGTGGCAGTATTACAGAAATAACAAGAGAGGATTACCGAGTACCATTTGTTTAGATAGCTGATGATATTTAAGTAGTAAGTCATTAGAAAACTCTCGAATGACAATGACAGCAGATCTGCACCACGTAGCCGAAGTCTCCATTGACACGCAGGTCACTGGAAGACCTGCGCCACGAAGCTGCACTGACGTGCAGATCACTGCTAGCAGACCTGCGCCACGTAGCCGGAGTCTCCAGTGACGTACAGGCTACTGGTAGGAGACTTGTGCCACATAGCCCGAGTCTCCACTGACGGTGTAAGTGACCACCTGGGTGCGGCCGTCGGGTAGCAGGACGCGGTACTCTCCCGTGGTGTCTGGACCATCGCGACGCTCTGCGTGCGCGAAGTCGTTGCCGTAGTCCGGAGCGTTGACCTCGTACCCGAACTCGTAGTGGGGCTGCCAGGAAAAAGAAGGTTCAAGCACGGGATGACATGCATGTAGGGTTAGGCAAGTTTCAGTTGCTTTCAAACCCCACTGTCTGACTTTTTTGGATTATCCCAGGTAGTTTACACACAGTAAGATAATTGTACTCATGTGTACCTGTGCCTAAATAAACTTACTCACGCGCTTCCCAGTAAGTATAATGTAAGATATTAAATACAATGGAGCACTGAAGACGGCTACATGATCACTATCATTATACGAGAATAATGACCTACACAGTAAGTGGTAACTTAAGGTAGTGTCCTACTGCAAGACAGTGACCTGAACGTTACTGCTACAGGATAGTGCAGAGATAAAGGAAAGTGCTTTGATGTCGGAAACGTGCTCTTGATCCAAAGAACTGGACTTATCCTCACATTCCTCGGATCGAACCTGAATGCCTTCCATTCCTCCACTTGTTATGTGACACCTATGGTTTTAGCGCTTCCCCTTGAATAAACAAACTACACATTTAAAATGAAATGTAATAAATGGAAAGCAGTGGTTTTATTTATAATAATAATAATAATCTTTATTTACTACAAGTACATGTACATGGTATACAGTCCTAGCTGACAACAATGACATACTGCTACATAGAAAGCCCCTTGTTATGCTGAGCATCTCGGGCAAATTAGGTCAGTGTCCCGGGATGCGATCCACACCAGTCGACTAACACCCAGGTACCCATTTTACTGATGGGGAACATAGACAACAGGTGGAAAGAAACACGTCCAATGTTTCTACTCTGGCTGGGAATCGAACCCAGGCCCTCGCCGTGTGAAGCGAGAGCGTTAACCACCAGGCCACCAGAGCCCTAATAGCAAGATGATGATGATGGTGATGAAGATGATGATGATGAAGCAGAAGGATCAGGCTCAGAAGAGGAGGAAGGAAGAGGCTGAGATAAAAAAGAAGGAAAAGGCCAAGAAGGAAAAGGCTGATAATAGGAAGAAAGAAGAGTGAGAAGAGGAAGGACCTGGCTGAGAGGTACACTACCTGGAGTATACTGGAGAGGGTTTCAGGGGTTAACGCCCCCGCGCCTGGTCTGTGACAAGGCCTCGTGGTGGATCAGGGCCTGATCAACCAGGCTGTTACTGCTGGCCACACGAAAACCGACGTACGAACCACAGCCTGGTTGATCAGGTACTGACTTTAGGTGCCTGTCCAGCACCTTCTTGAAGATAACCAAGGGTCTATTGGTAATGCTCATCATGATAATGATAATATTTATTTCAGCATGTTACATTGTACAAAGGAGAATGACATTTGAATGTACATGCCTAAACCCCCTATATATGCAGAGCATTTTGGGCAAACTTAAGACTAACTTAAGATTAATAAGGTAATAACAATAAAGTGTAAACTTAGGAGTTTACAATGAATACAGGAGAATTGAATATTCTATTAGTCCCTGCTATATGGTTTTAATAAGTTTAATTGAGAGGAATTACAGGTTTGATTATCAACGTGAAGGGGAGAGTTACGGATATTGCAAGTGTATATTGTTTATAATGGTTTACATATGTTCCAGATAAATGGTTTGAAAAACCGACAAGTTAAAGATTAAGACACTTATGCAATATATGGGAATCTTTATTAAGGAAACGTTTCGCCACACAGTGGCTTCATCAGTCCAATACAAAGCAGAAAGGTGTGACACTGAGTATTTGCATGTATAGTATTTAGATATTTACCTGATGCTGAGATATGTTAGAAAGATAAGGTGCTTTTTAACGGTAGTTTTGAAAAAGCTGGTTAAGTCAGTGGTTCTGGAGAGTTCTGGCAGAGAGTTCCAGATTTTGGGCCCTTTTATGTACATTGAATTTTTGAAGAGATTTGGCCGGACACGGGAAGTGTCATAAATGATTTTTGTGCCTAGTATTATGTCTTTGTATGCTATGTATGTATGCTGGGAGGCAGTTGAACAGGTTTGGGCCCCTGACACTAGGTTAAAAAGAGATTCCAGAATTCAGGTACAAATATATTATATTTCACTTAGTTCTAATCTCGTGTCGGTCATCCATTGCTTAAACTGGTGGAGGCTTGATCCTCCGTTTACTACTGCTGGTTTCTACTCAGTCAGGGTAGACAGATAAAGCCTAAAAGACAGCACAGAATGTGAGTACTTACCACGGTAGCATGAGGGTCAATGAGCTGAGGCAGGGCGAGCACCACAGCCCACGTCAGCACCGTCAGCAGCAACACCTGAGGAAGGAGGAGGATGTGGAGGGTTTAAATCAGGTCTTAATGTGGTGGAAGGCTTAGAATGAAGTTTTGATGATGAAAAGAAGGAAAAAGAATTAGGACGAAAGTCTTGAAGATATCAGGATTCCTTAGCAATCAGGGAAGGGTTGGTGCTCTACTCTTGAAGGAAAAACACAAGAGATATCACCCATGGATTACTATTTGTGGAAATATAGTTCACTCTTTGTTGTACTTATATCGCTGAGTCCAATACTGTTAAGTTAGTGGTCACTGCTGTCATGGCCCACCATAGTGACACTTAGACCACTAGCACAGTTAAATCAGTGGCCACTGTTGTCATGGCCTACCATAGTGCACAGAGATCATTGAGTCCCATACTGCTAAGATAGTGGTCACTGTTGTCATGGTCTGCTGCAGACCACGAGACACCAAACACCTCTGTACACATGTGCTATGAGACACCAAACACCTCTGTACACGTAGCAGTACATAGGTACCCGAGGCACGTAGTGTCTCTGTACATATAACAAGTAACATAGGTACCTGAGACACCTAGTATCATTATACATGTAGCAGTACATAGGTACCTAAGGCACCTAGTAATTCTGTACACATAAAAGTAAATAGGTCCATGAGGCACATAGTAGCTCTGTACACATAGTAGTACATAGGTACCTGAGGCACCTAGTACCTCTGTACATATAGCAGTACGTAGGTACCTGAGGCACCTAGTACCTTTGTATATGTAGCAGTACATAGGTACCTGAGGCACCTAGTACCTCTGTACACATAGCAGTACATAGGTACCTGAGGCACCTAGTACCTCTGTACACACAGCAGTACATAGGTACCTGAGGCACCTAGTACCTCTGTACATTTAGCAGTACATAGGTACCTGAATCGCCTTGTGTCTATGTACAAGTAGCGGAGTAAAGGTACCTGAGACATTACCTTTGTAAACGTTATAGTACCTAGGTACCTGAGAAAGTACCTTTGATTACGTAAAAGTGAGAGAATCTTACATATGTTGTGTATATTACGTCATTCATAATAATAATAATAATAATAATAATAATAATAATAATAATAATAATAATAATAATAATAATAATATCTTTATTTCTACAAGTACATGTACAAGGTATATAGTCCTAGCTGACAACAATGACATACTACTATATAGAAAGCCGCTTCTTATGCAGAGCATCTCGGGCAAATTAGGTCACTTTTGTCCCAGGATGCGACCCACACCAGTCGACTAACACCCAGGTACCTATTTTACTGATGGATGGACACAGACAACCGGTGTAAGGACACACGCTCAGTGTTTACACTCCTTCGCCGGGAATCGAACCCGGACCCTCACCGTGTGAAGAGAGAGTTACTACTCACAGGACGGGTATGGGGAGACTACCACTCAGAGTATGGGGTGACTGCCACTCAGAGTATGGGGTGACTGCCACTCAGAGTATGGGATGACTGCCACTCAGAGTATAGGGTGACTGCCACTCTGAGTATGAGTGACTACCGCTCAGAGTATGGGGTGACTGTCGCTTAGAATATGGGGTGATAGCTAACACTTCTGGTCACAGTGTTCGTCTCAGAGCAAATACCAATCTTGTTGACCTTGTTCACTATCCTTACCCTGCTCAGGTAGAGGATGAGTTGTCACCTGACCAGTGGGTCGGTGCTATTTCTACTGGGGAGACCTCATCCACTTCACTGGATCAATCTGTTTCACCAGTTGAGGAGAAAGACTTAGCTCCCACTGACTTCCCAGATGAAGTCAAGCGTTTGTTGACTCTGTTGAACAAACATCGTAAAGCCATTGCCTTACCAGGTGAGAAGATGGGTATAACGAACTTATTGTCCCATCGTATTCCACTTGAACCTCATACTAGACCTATCTATATACCTGCGTACAGAATGCCTCATTCACAAGTTGCTGTCGCAGAAGAATTGATCAATCAAATGCTTGATGATGGAGTTATTGCACCTAGCAATTCACCTTGGAATGCGCCCTTGATCCTAGTACCTAAGAAGGATGGTACTTGGCGCCCAGTGATTGACTTTAGGAAGTTAAATGCGAAAACTATTCCAGATCGCTTCCCACTCCCTGTACTGGGTGATCTTTTATGTAACATCGGAGATAACAAAGTCTTTTCAACCCTGGATTTGTTACAAGGGTTTTGGCAAGTCTCTCTTCACGAGGACAGCCAAGAGCTAACTGCATTCTCCACTCCTACAGGTCATTATCACTTCCTCGGTATGGCGTTTGGATTATGATCCTCCCCTATCACGTTCTCAAGGCTCATGACTAATATCTTTAGAGGTCTCATAGGTAATGCACTTATGGTGTACTTAGATGACGTAATCGTCATGTCTAAAGACGTGGATACACACTTGAAAAGACTTGATGTAGTACTTGGTAAGCTTGAAGAAGCCAATTTAAAGATCAAACTGGCTAAATGTCAATTTTTCAGATCAGAATTTAAGTTTCTTGGTCACGTAGTCACTCCTAGAGGGGCTACGACTGACCAAAGTAAAGTAACTGCAGTACTAAATTTTCCAACTCCCAAAACTGCTGATGCCGTAAGATCCTTTGTGGGCTTAGAAGGTTTTTATAGATCTTTTATTGCCAATTTTTCTTCCATAGCTGCTCCTCTAACTGAGTTGCTTAAGAAAGATGCTCCTTTTGTTTGAACCTTCCGTCAAGAAAGAGTATTCCAAACTCTAAAAGAAAAGCTAACATCTGCTCCAATTTTGAAATTTCCAGATTTTTCTAAGCCCTTCTATCTGACAACTGATGCTAGTTCAATTGGTATAGGTGCCGTACTAGCTCAGAAGACCGATGGCAAGTACAACGCAGTTGCATTTGCTAGCCGAGTCCTTATGAAGGATGAACGTAATTATACAGTAACTGAGCAAGAAGCTTTAGCAATAGTATGGTCTTTAAAGCACTTCCGAGACATTATTTATCAGTACTCTGTTCATGTCTTGACAGACCATGCTCCACTGATACCTTTATTCCAGAACAAACAACCTACTGGAAGGTTAGCCAGATGGACCTTGACTATCCAAGAGTTCAGTCCCACCTTTGAACACTTACCTGGCAAGTCAAATGTAGTCGCAGATGCCTTATCGCGACATGTTAGTATAGTAACTGCAGACCCTCCATTTAGTGCTGAGGATGTAAAGAATGCTCAACGAACAGATCCCATGTAGTCTGGTGTGATTCGATTCCTGCTCCAGGAAGATCTTATTCTGACTGTGAAGCCACCAGCACCCATCAGTGACTTTGTCATGAACCAGGAATTACTGTATCGAACAGCCGAGTTGGGTACTCCTAGCAGAAGAGTATACCAGTTAGTAATTCCACAGTCACTAATGAATGTAGCCTTACAGCTAGTTCACGATGTACCAGGTGTTGCACACCCTGGTATGGATCGTTCAGTAAAACAAGCCAGATTGAAATACTTTTGGCCTCGTATGGCAACTGATATTTCTGAGTATATTAAGAAATGTAGTGTCTGCATGCAACATAAAGGTAATGCTAATGGCCCTAATCCAATCCAAGTGTATCCAACTACTAGCGAACCGTGGGAAAGAGTTGTGCTAGATTTGTTAACTAATTTCCAGTGTTCCCTCCAAGGCAACAAACATCTATGTGTATGGTAGACCATATCACCAGATATTGTGAGTTAGTTCCTATTGCAGATAAGACTGCCGAGACAGTAGCTAAAGCATTTAAAGAACGCATTATCTGCAGGCATACCACCCCTAAGTCCCTAGTAACAGATAATGGAGGTGAATTCTGTAATGAGATTCTTGAAAATTTGTGCACCTTGTACAAGATCTCTAAATCCACCATTGTTCCTCATCATCCTGCCAGCAATGGGTTAGTGGAACGTACCAATAAGAAAGTACTTGATGTCTTGAGAGCCACTATCAATCCCAACAGTGAAACTTGGGATGAAGTTATACCTGATGTGCAGTGTGCTATAAGTTCTGCTTACAATGTTTCTATAGGTGACACTCCACATTATGCATTGTACGGTGTAGATAAACGTTTGCCTTATGAGTTGCTATATTCTAATCCGAAACCAAATTACAACCCTGATGATTTCATAGCAACTCGTACCAGCTTAGCTCAAAGTGTTTTTAGAAGAATCCGTGAAACACTTCATAAATCAACAGCAGAATTTACAAGAGTCGCAAACACTCGAGCAAAGCCTAAGCTTGATCAAAAGTTTGTTGGTCCTTATCGAGTAGTTGAACATATCACTGGTAATAAGTATAAGGTTAGAGAAATTAGTACTGGTCAGTATAAAGAATCGCATTTAGATCATATGAAGTTAGTATGTGATGATAATGATGTTCCAACCCAGACTAATGTGACAGACTCTGACAATCCTCCTGATCCTGTACTCTCTACCTCTGATACTCAGTCAGACGATCAACCTGAATGTCGTCATTCCCTACGTACACGACAGGTATTGAGAAATCCTCAAGTATCATTTGTAACTACCAATTCAGATTTGCCTCAAATACAGCATGAGTTAGCCAGTGCTACAGAGTTTGATCCTCCCAGAGATGACACCCATTCTGCATATGTCAATCTCACCCTAGCAGAGTTGGGGTTAAATGTAAATAACCTGTATAGATGAATAATTACAGTATCAGCTTATCAGTATTCAAGAATTTTTGTTTTTGTGTTCACGTTCTCTCCGAATTCTGAGAGTTAACAGTCTCGATTTGAGTGCACCGAATCTGCCTTTCTGTTAAACACTTCTTTCTTTGTATATATTTCTTCCTCAGAATCCGTAGATCACATGAATACAGATCGATCGATCAAATTGTTTTTTATCACTTCTATTGTGTAATCTCAACGTTGAGTTTCATTCGATGAGTTGTGCTATATTATATCTTGTATTGCATTACGGTTTCAGTTATGTAAGCTTCCATTCTAATATTCTACTGATGTATGTATGTTCAATTGTTGTGTACTTTGACATTGTATAGAATCAGCCCAAGCCATACACCTGCCGTCTCTAGTTTGTATTAGTTGTATATCGGGACGACATACGTTAGCGTCGCCGAGCTCTCAGTAGTAGTACCAGTTCCTAGTAACCAGTTACCAGTAACCAGTGTACCAGTAGATGACTCACTACCAACCGTCTGTGTGAATCATTGACTGTATTCATATTGCTGCTGACCATAGCAGGATTTCAAACATCCTCACCCGTAGGCACTCATGGGTCAGTCAAGATAGGGAGCAGAGAGAGGCAGGTCGGCTGTTGGTGCTTCCCCATACCTTCCGTTATATTATACGTACTACCAGCCTACGTGAGTATTCTTACCCCATCCACGTATCGAAAACCCACATGATATATAGGGTGACTACCACTCAGAGTATGGGGTGACTGCCACTCAGAGTATGGGGTGACTGCCACTCAGAGTATGAGATGACTGCCACTCAGAGTATAGGGTGACTGCCACTCAGAGTATGGGGTGACCGCCACTTAGAGTATGGGGTGACTGCCACTCTGAGTATGAGTGACTACCGCTCAGAGTATGGGGTGATTGTCACTCAGAGTATGGGGTGACTGCCATTCAGAGATGCCCTCTCCTTGCTCTACTACCACCTTGAGATGCCCTCTCCTTGCTGTACTACCACCTTGAGATGCCCTCCCCTAGCTCTACTGCAACCTTGAGATGCCCTCTCCTAGCTCTACTGCCACCTTGAGATGCCCTCCCCTAGCTCTACTGCCACCTTGAGGTATCCTCTCGTAGCTCTGCTACCACCTTGAGGTATCCTCTCCTAGCTCTACTACCACCTTGAGGTATATCCTCTCGTAGCTCTAATACCACCTTGAGGTATCCTCTCCTAGCTCTACTACCACCTTGAGGTATCCTCTCCTAGCTCTACTACCACCTTGAGGTATCCTCTCCCAGCTCTAATACCACCTTGAGGTATCCTCTCCTAGCTCTACTACACCTTGAGGTATCCTCTCCTAGCTCTAATACCACCTTGAGGTATCCTCTCCTAGCTCTAATACCACCTTTAGGTATCCTCTCCTAGCTCTAATACCACCTTGAGGTATCCTCTCCTAGCTCTACTACCACCTTGAGGTATCCTCTCCTAGCTCTAATACCACCTTGAGGTATCCTCTCCTAGCTCTACTACCACCTTGAGGTATCCTCTCCTAGCTCTAATACCACCTTGAGGTATCCTCTCCTAGCTCTAATACCACCTTGAGGTATCCTCTCCTAGCTCTTCTACCACCTTGAGGTATCCTCTCCTAGCTCTACTACCACCTTGAGGTATCCTCTCCTAGCTCTAATATCACCTTGAGGTATCCTCTCCTAGCTCTTCTACCACCTTGAGGTATCCTCTCCTAGCTCTACTACCACCTTGAGGTATCCTCTCCTAGCTCTAATACCACCTTGAGGTATCCTCTCCTAGCTCTACTACCACCTTGAGGTATCCTCTCCTAGCTCTAATACCACCTTGAGGTATCCTCTCCTAGCTCTAATACCACCTTGAAGTATCCTCTCGTAGCTCTACTACCACCTTGAGGTATCCTCTCCTAGCTCTAATACCACCTTGAAGTATCCTCTCGTAGCTCTACTACCACCTTGAGGTATCCTCTCCTAGCTCTAATACCACCTTGAAGTATCCTCTCGTAGCTCTTCTACCACCTTGAGGTATCCTCTCGTAGCTCTACTACCACCTTGAGGTATCATCTCGTAGCTCTACTACCACCTTGAGGTATCCTTTCGTAGCTCTACTACCACCTTGAGGTATCCTCTCGTAGCTCTACTACCACCTTGAGGTGCCCTCCCCTAGCTCTACTACCACCTTGAGGTATATCCTCTCGTAGCTCTAATACCACCTTGAGGTATCCTCTCCTAGCTCTACTACCACCTTGAGGTATCCTCTCCTAGCTCTACTACCACCTTGAGGTATCCTCTCCTAGCTCTAATACCACCTTGAGGTATCCTCTCCTAGCTCTACTACACCTTGAGGTATCCTCTCCTAGCTCTAATACCACCTTGAGGTATCCTCTCCTAGCTCTAATACCACCTTGAGGTATCCTCTCCTAGCTCTAATACCACCTTGAGGTATCCTCTCCTAGCTCTACTACCACCTTGAGGTATCCTCTCCTAGCTCTAATACCACCTTGAGGTATCCTCTCCTAGCTCTACTACCACCTTGAGGTATCCTCTCCTAGCTCTAATACCACCTTGAGGTATCCTCTCCTAGCTCTAATACCACCTTGAGGTATCCTCTCCTAGCTCTTCTACCACCTTGAGGTATCCTCTCGTAGCTCTACTACCACCTTGAGGTATCATCTCGTAGCTCTACTACCACCTTGAGGTATCCTTTCGTAGCTCTACTACCACCTTGAGGTATCCTCTCGTAGCTCTACTACCACCTTGAGGTGCCCTCCCCTAGCTCTACTACCACCTTGAGGTGACCTCCCCTAGCTCTACTGCTACCTACAACAGTCCACTGACTCAGGTATTTACTTCCTGCTAGGTGAACAAGGGCAGCAGGAGCTCGGAAGCTTATCTATGTATATGTATGTCGCCTCAACTGTGGATTAAACCTGAGACTTCGCTTATGAGCCGCGTGCTCTACAACTGAACTACTCAGCTACAGTTATCACAAGATGAACATAACTGCTACAAGTCAATTACTTTTATTATAGTCATCATACTGATGATGGTAAAGAAAGAAATCACAAGTTCACATAATGAGCGCAGGTCCTGGACCAGTGTTATTGGTGATGTTAGCTTAGTTTAATATGTTTATTATGCACCCCATACCCATCCTGTGGGCGGTAGTCAAAAGATTACAGAGGTACATAATTGGTCCAGGGACTGGACTCCAAAGTTTTGATAGCTGAGCAAGTTACAGAGGTAATGAATTCACAATTTACAAAGGTAATGAACTCACAAATTACAAAGGTAATGAACTCCGGGTAGGTCTAGTCACGATGTTAGCGATGGTAATTGTGAATTATTAATATAAAACATCGTAGTGTAATACCTTGAATGCGGTCATGGTGAGAGTGATGTTGGTGAAGTGAGGGAAGTATGGTGAGTGCTGTTTCTCTGGTGTCACCATCTTTTATACGTGCTGGCTCTCAGCTGCCATCTTCCCCTCCTCCTCCTCCTCCTCCTCACCTTCAAGGCTGGTACACCCCCTCCCTCCTTACCTTCAAGGCAGAAGCATCTCTTCCCACCCTCCTTTTTTACGTTCCTCTCTCCCTCCCATCCAGTCCCTCCCGTCTATATTTTCCCTATATTTTCATTTTACTTCATTCCTATCTCTTTTCTCTCCTCTCATCCCGTTATCTATGTATTATCTCCCCCCTCCGCCTATATCATATATAACCTCCCCCCACCCCATCATTCCTTCCTTCCTATCCCCGCTGCACTACTGCCTGTTCCCGCAGGTAACAGTAACTGCAGCTCTGCTAGAGCCAAGACTGAAGCTGCCGTATCTGTTGAACCCTCCCTGAAATCCTTAAGATAGGATAAGATTTTGTTCTGATTTTTAACTCCGGAAGGTAAGCCAACCAGGATAATCCATGAAAGGCAGTGCGTCATCGAGGACTGTCTTATTTCCATTGGGGTCTTCAGTCTTGTCCCCCAGGATGTGACCCATACTAGTCGACTAACACCCAGGTAGCTACTTGCTAGGTGAGCAGGAAAACAGGTGTAAGGAAACGCGTCGAATGTTTCCACCCCGCCAGCCAGGCCACATTACCCTACTGAAGTCTCCGGCTCTGGCTGAGAGAATTCAACAATGTACGAGGGAGTATAGTAGGCAGTATAACAAGGAAACATAGCTAGCCTTTGTTCACACGGTGTAACTATCATATACAATAATGTAGCAACACGCTGCTGATGTATTTAATTTTTCTCACTAAAAAAGAGCTGCTCCTCTGTCCTTCCTTGCCATACTTCCTCGCCCTTCCTCTGCTGTAATTATTCATAACAAAATAGTTAATTACTGTAATAAATTCTTCCAGGAGAGGACACTCCCTCCACCTTCCTTTCCCCTAACCCTCCCGTCCTCTCTCTCTCTCTCTGTTACACAGGGTTTTACAAGGTTAGGTTTAGGGTTCCTAACTTTATTTACAAGCTAAGAGCTGTTACCTATATTAGCTCATTTGAAAGCCCATTTATTGTTAAGAGATATATAGATAGAGAACAGGATGAAGTTGGAGTTATCTGTGGGCCAGCGATTTCATTTGGTCAACTGATTTTATTTCGTTAATGTCATTATGCTATACGAACATGTTCTAGACTCGAGTCATCCTGGGAATAAATGATCTCAGATGAAGTGATATTCTGGAGAAGGTTACAGCCAGAGTGAAGTTGCTGCTTGCTGCCCGTCTTTTTGTGTAGAAGCTCACTTCTCGCTGTCCTCGGAGTGGAGCCAAGTGTGGTACTTTAACAATGTTGGCTTTGTACAGAACAGTATGGCCACCCACATCCCTCCAGTGGTGAAGGCTCTGCTGAAATGACAGATGTATTAAGGATGGGTCCAGGCTAGAGATGAGACGTCTTGCTCTGTTTTCTACCCTGTCAAGCAGTCGCAGATGAGATGGAGGGCAGGCAGTCCAAGAAAGAGAATCATACTCATGGTATGAGCGTACTTGTGCCTCGTACAGAATCTTGTAAGCCCTTCTGTTGAGCAGATGCGAGATACGTCGAAGTGCTGTAAGCTTCTTGGCAGCCTTATTTGCAAGATTTACAACGTGGTACTACATGGTCAGTTTGGAGTCAAATTTCACCCCAAGGATATCAACTTCTCCCCTGGTACCAACACTCTTCCATTCATATCTACTACTGCTCCGGCATTACCATCATGGTGCCTAGAGACTATCGTTATTTGTGTTGTCTCAGGTGCAAATGTTACTTGCCATCAGTTTCCTCATATAGCTCTTAGCTGGTGATTGATGTAGCTTAGATCAGCTAGCATTTCCTCTCTTAGATAAGTAAATGTCAGAGTACAGTCGTCTGCATGTGCATGAGATTCTGGGATGAGATGAAGAAGGTCAATGAAGTAGACATGCCATAACAATGGCCCAAGCACGCTTCCCTGTGGAACACTTGCCCCAATAGGATGTCTAGCTGACACTGTTTCATCGAGAACTACACTAAGAGACTACCTTGAAGGTATCACTGAGTAGACATAGTGCAGAGCCTGCAATTTCCAGTGCTTGCAGTTTTGTCAAGAGGCCCTGGTGCCATACTAGGTCGAAAGCACCAGCAATATCCAGTGCTACCACACAGCTAACTTTCGATTAATCCAGTGACTGGTGCCACTTAGTGGAGAGGTTTAACAACAGATCAGCAGCAGAGTAACCTTTCCTGAAGCCATATTGGCGGTCACAAAGTAGTGAGTGGCAGTCAAAAGGCTGTCATTTGTCTTGAGATTACTGTCTCAAGAAGCTTGCCAGTGATTGACAGGAGTGACGCTGGTCTGTAGTTGCTGATTTCTGCTCTGCTCTTCTTTTTGTGAACAGGGACTACATTTTCCTCTTTCCACAGAGATGGCCATTTTCTCTGTACTAGGAAGTGCTGAAAGATGCGAGTTAGAGGTGCTGCTAGCTGGTTTTCACATCTACTCAGCAATCTTGAGCTCAACTTGTCTGGACCCACAGCCTTTTCTTGATCAAACGATTTAAGAAGGAAATGCACCTCCTCCTGCCTTATTGTCACCACTGACAGCTTTGGCACAGGGTCCCCTTGCTGGATCAGGAACTTTCATTTTGGCAGCAAAGTATTCGGCAATGAGGTCAGCTTTCTCTTAATTACTAGTAGAGGTGGTCCCATCTTCTCGATTTAGAGATGAAATAAGTTCATCAGCCTTGTCTGTCCTTGACCAAGGACCACCAGGTTTTGGAGCCCACTCTACCTGATGCTAGCTTTCTTTTTGTGACCGCCTCCCATTTAGAGACGGCCCACTTTTGAATTTCACCCGTATGCCTACAGGCTTGCCTGTGCAAGTTCCTGTTATAGGTTTTACCTGGAGTTTACCTGGAGAGGGTTTCGGGGGTCAACGCCCCCGCGGCTCGGTCTGAGACCAGGCCTCATGATGGACCAGGGTTTGATCAACCAGGCTGTTGCTGCTGGCCGCATGCAAACTAACGTACAACCCACAGTCCGGTTGGTCAGGTACTGACTTTAGGTGCCTGTCCAGAGCCTTCTTGAAGACAGCCAGGTAGTGGGATGTCTCTCACACTTTCGCCAAGCCTTGTACTAAACAGTAGCAGTTTCTGGAAATAAATGGTATAAAATACCGACACAATGGCAATATAAACACAAATGCAGTATAATGTGATCCTTTATTGACTACGTTTCGCCCACACAGTGGGCTTTTTCAAGTCACAAACAGAACTACCTGGGGTGGAAGGAACGCGAGTATTTATAGTCCGGCTGAGGTCAGGTGAAGAATGCTGCATCTGATGATGTACCGAGTTGGGTTGTAGAGTCTAAAAACTTCTCCTTTCCAAGCTACCCAAGTTTTTAGACTCTACAACCCAACTCGGTACATCATCAGATGCAGCATTCTTCACCTGACCTCAGCCGGACTATAAATACTCGCGTTCCTTCCACCCCAGGTAGTTCTGTTTGTGACTTGAAAAAGCCCACTGTGTGGGCGAAACGTAGTCAATAAAGGATCACATTATACTGCATTTGTGTTTATATTGCCAGTAGCAGTTTCTCTACAACGAAAGCCGAACCAAGTCTGATCTGTAGGCTTCGTCACAAACTGCCGGTGAGGGATATGTTCTTGTAGTAGATTAAGGATGTGTCCAGTGAAGGCATTCACTTGATTGTAAACATCCCCTTGGAGAAGAACATTCCAATCGCAGGTGGAGAGTTCAGAGCAAAGGGCTGGCCAGTTACCTCTTTCCTATAGCCAGGTGTGCGTGTGGACTCCTCACCTCGTTCTGCTGGGATCTTCAGTGTCGGAAAAACAGCCCTGTGGTCAGACGATCCAACATAGCCGAGGGGTTGACATGTGACTATACCTTCCGCCAGATCACTCGCTACTAGGTCGAGGGAAGAGCCAGAGATGTGAATAGGGAAATCAACAAAGTTTCTCATATCAAATACTGCAAGAAGGTTATCAGAGTCCCTCTGTATAAGATGCTGGTTGAGACTGTTGACATTTGTGTTGTAGCAGAAGGAAGTCCACATTTTCCATTAGGAAGTTGATGGGGTCTGCATGTTACCACTGAGGTCTGTACATTGCATATACTAGTACAGAGTTAGTTAGTTAGTTTAATATGTTTATTATGCACCCCATACCCATCCTGTGGGCGGTAGTCAAAAGATTACAGAGGTACATAATGGGTCCAGGGACTGGGCCTCAAAGTTTTGATAGCTGAGCAAGTTACAGAGGTAATGAATTCACAATTTACAAAGGTAATGAACTCACAATTTACAAAGGTAATGAACTCCAGGTAGGTCTAGTCACAATCATGACAAGTTACAAGGGTATTTACAGATTACAGAGGTAAACAGTGGGTCCAGGGACCGGGCTCCAAAGTTTTGATGGCTGAACTAGGTACAAGGTAATGAACTCACAAGTTACAAAGGAAATGAACTCACAAGTTACAAAGGTAATGAATACTGTAAGAATGGTTACTTACGTTTATACATGGCTGCAATCATGAACAAATTTTAGAGTAATGAGCAATTCACACTTCCACACCCGGTCACAACTCTAGTGAGTTATTGGTGCAAATGTTGATTGCTGAGTCTCTCTCTCTCTCTCACACACACACACACACACACATACAAATTCATACACACACACACATAAAAACACACACACACACACACACACACACACACACACACACACACACACACACATACACAAACTCATACACACACACGCACACACACTCATACACACACACACACACTCATACACACACACACACTCATACTCACACACACACACACACACACACACACACACACACACACACACACTCACACACTCATACACATACACACAAACACACACACACACACACACACGGGGTTGATTGCATCTTCTTGGACTGCAAGAAGGCCTTTGACACAGTTCCTCACAAGAGATTAGTGCAGAAGCTAGAGCATCAGGCGCATATAACAGGAAGGGCACTGCAATGGATCAGAGAATACCTGACAGGGAGGCAACAACGAGTCATGGTACGTAATGATGTATCACAGTGGGCACCTGTGACGAGCGGGGTCCCACAGGGGTCGGTCCTAGGACCAGTGCTATTTTTGGTATATGTGAACGACATGACGGAAGGGTTAGACTCAGAAGTGTCCCTGTTTGCAGATGATGTGAAGTTAATGAGGAGAATTAAATCTGATGAGGACCAGGCAGGACTTCAAAGAGACCTGGACAGACTGGACACCTGGTCCAGCAAATGGCTTCTCGAATTTAATCCTGCCAAATGCAAAGTCATGAAGATAGGGGAAGGGCACAGAAGACCACAGACAGAGTATAGGCTAGGTGGCCAAAGACTGCAAACCTCACTCAAGGAGAAAGATCTTGGGGTGAGTATAACACCGAGCATGTCTCCGGAAGCACACATCAATCAGATAACTGCTGCAGCATATGGGCGCCTGGCAAACCTGAGAACAGCATTCCGACACCTTAGTAAGGAATCATTCAAGACACTGTACACCGTGTATGTCAGGCCCATACTGGAGTATGCAGCACCTGTTTGGAACCCGCACTTGATAAAGCACGTCAAGAAACTAGAGAAAGTACAAAGGTTTGCAACAAGGTTAGTTCCAGAGCTAAGGGGAATGTCCTATGAAGAAAGATTAAGGGAAATCGGCCTGACGACACTGGAGGACAGGAGGGTCAGGGGAGACATGATAACGACATATAAAATACTGCGTGGAATAGACAAGGTGGACAAGGACAGGATGTTCCAGGGAGGGGACACAGAAACAAGAGGCCACAATTGGAAGTTGAAGACACAAATGAGTCAGAGAGATAGTAGGAAGTATTTCTTCAGTCATAGAGTTGTAAGGCAGTGGAATAGCCTAGAAAATGACGTAGTGGAGGCAGGAACCATACACAGTTTTAAGACGAGGTTTGATAAAGCTCATGGAGCGGGGAGAGAGAGGGTCTAGTAGCAACCGGTGAAGAGGCGGGGCCAGGAGCTAGGACTCGACCCCTGCAACCACAAATAGGTGAGTACAAATAGGTGAGTACACACACACACACACACACACACACACACACACACACATGCACATATGTGGTAATGCTTTATTTACAGCTAGCAAAGTCAGGGTATTTCTCCAGAATGGTCTGTAATATACCACTGTGGATAAAATACTTTGCCATTTCTTGAACACTTCTGAGTGAGTTGTTTCTAAATTCATTAATTTTATCGCACTCCAGTACATAATGACGCAAGGTGTGACAATAATCCATCTGGCAAAGTTTACATTTCGTTTGGTCTACATCTGGTGGTGGTGATTTAACCTGCCAAAGATACTTGTAACCCAGCCGGAGCCGGGCGGTAGTGACATCCAAGAGTCTGCTTATTTTGTTGGATGCACCATAGACATGTGGCTCCTCCTGCATGATAGAATGATGATAGATGGACTCACTGGTGTCAATCTCCCTGAGCCTTAAGTCCATAAAATTCAGCTGAAGTTCTTTTCGTATTATTGTTCTCAAACTACTACCTGACAAGCCAAGATTGTAATCTACTCCCTCTTTGAAAGCATACAGCTTAGCCAATTTATCAGTTCTATCATGCATCTGAAGACCAATGTGAGATGGAATCCACAGCATGTGCACTCTGACTCCACTGTCCACAATCCTACCATACCTGTGTCTGGCTTCTGACACAAGCATGCCACAATTTATGCTTAATGAGTTGAGAGCATTTATGAATGACAGAGAATCAGTTACAATTAAACTGTCAATCTTTGATACATAGATGCATTTCAGTGCAAGGAGTATGGCAAACAGTTCTGTCTGAAGGGTAGAGGCCCAATTATTGATGCGTGCAGGTACTAGTGTTTATGCAGAGCTTGAAGAATATCATTTCAAGATGTGTAGGGGTGGCAACATCAATGTGCTGGGCATGAACACTTTTAGAGAACACACAGCAACACCTCCTCCTTGCCCTTGCCTGTCTCTTCTCATCCATGAGGTGTAGCCAGCAACTCTTGCAAAATTTTCTGGGGTCCTGTCGTCCAAAAAAAATTTTAATAACAGCGATCATGTCGGGACGTCGAGTGTTCACAAAACTGTGTGTGAGCTCTCCAACATTAGTAATGAAACCTCTGATGTTGGCGGACAGGACAGGTAGCACTAGAAGACAAAAAGAATGCAGATGTAATATATACAGACTTTGCAAAAGCCTTCGACAAGTGTGACCATGGCGTAATAGCGCACAAAATGCGTGCTAAAGGAATAACAGGAAAAGTCGGTCGATGGATCTATAATTTCCTCACTAACAGAACACAGAGAGTAGTCGTCAACAGAGTAAAGTCCGAGGCAGCTACGGTGGAAAGCTCTGTTCCACAAGGCACAGTACTCGCTCCCATCTTGTTCCTCATCCTCATATCCGACATAGACAAGGATGTCAGCCACAGCACCGTGTCTTCCTTTGCAGATGACACCCGAATCTGCATGACAGTGTCTTCCATTGCAGACACTGCAAGGCTCCAGGCGGACATCAACCAAATCTTTCAGTGGGTTGCAGAAAACAATATGAAGTTCAACGATGAGAAATTTCAATTACTCAGATATGGTAAACACGAGGAAATTAAATCTTCATCAGAGTACAAAACAAATTCTGGCCACAAAATAGAGCGAAACACCAACGTCAAAGACCTGGGAGTGATCATGTCGGAGGATCTCACCTTCATGGACCATAACATTGTATCAATCGCATCTGCTAGAAAAATGACAGGATGGATAATGAGAACCTTCAAAACTAGGGAGGCCAAGCCCATGATGACACTCTTTAGGTCACTTGTTCTATCTAGGCTGGAATATTGCTGCACACTAACAGCACCTTTCAAGGCAGGTGAAACTGCTGACCTAGAAAATGTACAGAGAACCTTCACGGCACGCATAACGGAGATAAAACACCTCAATTACTGGGAGCGCTTGAGGTTCCTAAACCTGTATTCCCTGGAACGCAGGCAGGAGAGATGCATGATTATATACACCTGGAAAATCCTAGAGGGACTAGTACCGAACTTGCACACGAAAATCACTCACTACGAAAGCAAAAGACTTGGCAGACGATGCAACATCCCCCCAATGAAAAGCAGGGGTGTCACTAGCACGTTAAGAGACCATACAATAAGTGTCAGGGGCCCGAAACTGTTCAACTGCCTCCCAGCATACATAAGGGGGATTACCAACAGACCCCTGGCAGTCTTCAAGCTGGCACTGGACAAGCACCTAAAGTCGGTTCCTGACCAGCCGGGCTGTGGCTCGTACGTTGGTTTGCGTGCAGCCAGCAGTAACAGCCTGGTTGATCACGCTCTGATCCACCAGGAGGCCTGGTCACAGACCGGGCCGCGGGGGCGTTGACCCCCGGAACTCTCTCCAGATCCTCCAGATCCAGATCCAGATCCAGATCCTCTGACAGACTGGCTCCTCATGACTGTGTTCAGCTTGAGACGGTAGGTGTGTAAAGTATGTAAGGTGCCCGTCCTTAAAACAGGTAGGACACCGAGACGGACGTTGGGATGTAGGTTGGTCTTGTATAAGGCACTAAATCACCTGCTGGGCTGAGATAGGAGTAGCTGGATCCAAGGAAGCCTCCAGCCTCCAGCAAGATTCATTACCTCGCTTGTACTCTTCACAGGCTCATAAGTTAAGTGGTAGCACCTTTGACTCACAGTTTGAATCCAGGAAAGAGGGAATACAGAACTTGTTTCTTTATACCTGTTGTCTCTGTGCACCTAGCATTAAACAGGTACCTGGTTTCAGTTGAGTATGTGGGTTGCATCTTGGGAAGGAGGGTCAAAGGATTCCAATGGAATTAACCCAGACTTAGTAGCTTTATTGGCTAAATTATCTGAATAAAATCATTATCACTATCATCTTATTCTCCTTCATCATCCATTACATCTTTTGCCTATTTATGTACATCTGTCTACTCTATGATTCCTTATCTGCTGAAGAGAATCTCTGATTGAAGCCGAAATATACAGATCTTCATTTTGTTTTATATTTTGTCCTTATGCCAGTCTTCATCGCACTGTGTTTATGGTTGTAAATAATCACATTTGTTCTGGGAATTAGAGAAATTGTAATATCTGTGGCAGGCCAGTGCATGCTGCGGGAGAGATCAATAACTAGTCACCAGCTGAGTGCCAGCCAGTCCATCTGGAGTAAGAGATCAATAACTAGTCACCAGCTGAGTGCCAGCCAGTCCATCTGGAGCAAGCACCTTGCTGCCTGCACCTCAAAGTTACGTGTGGTCTGACTTGGTGTAAATAGTACTGTGTACTTCAACTCAAGGTACGTAAGTTCAGGTTTTCTCTGGACTGAGATAGATTTTTCATTTCGTAAAGAAAAAAACTCTTTCCCATATATTGTAGTTTTTTATAGTTTGCTTTTTTTTTTACCAATACAGTTGTACTAATCCACCACGTACTCATCCAGTTTATTTCACTTTACTAGCAGTCTGAGATGGAAAAAGTATTTTATGAAGTCTTGGTAGCTCATTATTAACTTTAGCTTTCACTTTGCCTCCCGCAGCTGCCTTGTTAAGCAGTGTGTTCCTGTCAGTCTTTCTGAACATCTTAAACGATATAATTTCCTTTACCCTGGTTCTTCTAAGATCGTTACTTCCACGTACCTTTAGTGTTCTTACGTAGTTCATACCTTCAGCTCAGGGACTCCTCTACTTGAAAAACCTATGAAATTTACCAAGCTTGTGTGCGTGTGTCTTACTAGTGCTGTATTCTCCAGCTATTTTTTAGTTTAATATGTTTATTATGCACCCCATACCCATCCCGTGGGCGGTAGTCAAAAGATTACAGAGGTACATAATGGGTCCAGGGACTGGGCCTCAAAGTTTTGATAGCTGAGCAAGTTACAGAGGTAATGAATTCACAATTTACAAAGGTAATGAACTCACAATTTACAAAGGTAATGAACTCCAGGTAGGTCTAGTCACAATCATGACAAGTTACAAAGGTATTTACAGATTACAGAGGTACACAATGGGTCCAGGGACCGGGCTCCAAAGTTTTGATGGCTGAACTAGGTACAAGGTAATGAACTCACAAGTTACAAAGGTAATGAACTCACAAGTTACAAAGGTAATGAATACTGTAAGAATGGTTACTTACGTTTATACATGGATGCAATCATGAACAAATTTTAGAGTAATGAGCAATTCACACTTCCACACCCGGTCACAACTGTAGTGAGTTATTGGTGCAAATGTTGATTACTGAGTCTCTCTCTCTCTCTCTCTCACACACACACACACACACACACATACAAATTCATACACACACACACATAAACACACACACACACACACACACACAAACTCATACACACACACGCACACACACTCATACACACACACACACACACACACTCATACACACACACACATGTGTGGTAATGCGTGGTAATGCTTTATTTACAGCTAGCAAAGTCAGGGTATTTCTCCAGAATGGTCTGTAATATACACTGTACACCGTGTATGTCAGGCCCATACTGGAGTATGCAGCACCTGTTTGGAACCCGCACTTAAGATAAGATAAGATTTCGTTCGGATTTTTAACCCCGGAGGGTTAGCCACCCAGGATAACCCAAGAAAGTCAGTGCGTCATCGAGGACTGTCTAACTTATTTCCATTGGGGTCCTTAATCTTGTCCCCCAGGATGCGACCCACACCAGTCGACTAACACCCAGGTACCTATTTGCTGCTAGGTGAACAGGACAACAGGTGTAAGGAAACGTGTCGAAATGTTTCCACCCGCCGGGAATCGAACCCGGGCCCTCCGTGTGTGAAGCGGGAGCTTTAGCCACCAGGCCACCGGGCCACTTGATAAAGCACGTCAAGAAACTAGAGAAAGTACAAAGGTTTGCAACAAGGTTAGTTCCAGAGCTAAGGGAAATGTCCTATGAAGAAAGATTAAGGGAAATCGGCCTGACGACACTGGAGGACAGGAGGGTCAGGGGAGACATGATAACGACATATAAAATACTGCGTGGAATAGACAAGGTGGACAAAGACAGGATGTTCCAGGGAGGGGACACAGAAACAAGAGGCCACAATTGGAAGTTGAAGACACAAATGAGTCAGAGAGATAGTAGGAAGTATTTCTTCAGTCATAGAGTTGTAAGGCAGTGGAATAGCCTAGAAAATGACGTAGTGGAGGCAGGAACCATACACAGTTTTAAGACGAGGTTTGATAAAGCTCATGGAGCGGGGAGAGAGAGGGCCTAGTAGCAACCGGTGAAGAGGCGGGGCCAGGAGCTAGGACTCGACCCCTGCAACCACAAATAGGTGAGTACAAATAGGTGAATACACACACTCATACACACACACACACTCATACTCACACACACACACACACACACACACACTCATACACATACACAAAAACACACAAACACACACACACACACACACACACACACACACACACACACACACACACACACACACACACACACACACACACACACACACACACACACACACACACCAAGTGCAAAGTCATGAAGATTGGGGAAGGGCAAAGAAGGCCGCAGACGGAGTACAGTCTAGGGGGTCAGAGACTACAAACCTCACTCAAGGAAAAAGATCTTGGGGTGAGTATAACACCAGGCACATCTCCTGAAGCGCACATCAACCAAATAACTGCTGCAGCATATGGGCGCCTAGCAAACCTCAGAACAGCATTCCGACATCTTAATAAGGAATCATTCAGGACCCTGTACACCGTGTATGTTAGGCCCATATTGGAGTATGCGGCACCAGTTTGGAACCCACACCTAGCCAAGCACGTGAAGAAACTAGAGAAAGTGCAAAGGTTTGCAACAAGACTAGTCCCAGAGTTAAGAGGTATGTCCTACGAGGAGAGGTTAAGGGAAATCAACCTGACGACACTGGAGGACAGGAGAGATAGGGGGGACATGATAACGACATACAAAATACTGAGAGGAATTGACAAGGTGGACAAAGACAGGATGTTCCAGAGATTGGACACAGTAACAAGGGGACACAGTTGGAAGCTGAAGACACAGACGAATCACAGGGATGTTAGGAAGTATTTCTTCAGCCACAGAGTAGTCAGTAAGTGGAATAGTTTGGGAAGCGATGTAGTGGAGGCAGGATCCATACATAGCTTTAAGCAGAGGTATGATAAAGCTCACGGCTCAGGGAGAGTGACCTAGTAGCGATCAGTGAAGAGGCGGGGCCAGGAGCTCGGACTCGACCCCCGCAACCTCAACTAGGTGAGTACACACACACACACATGCACATATGTGGTAATGCTTTATTTACAGCTAGCAAAGTCAGGGTATTTCTCCAGAATGGTCTGTAATATACCACTGTGGATAAAATACTTAGCCATTTCTTGAACACTTCTGAGTGAGTTGTTTCTAAATTCATTAACTTTATCGCACTCCAGTACATAATGACGCAGGGTGTGACAATAATCCATCTGGCAAAGTTTACATTTCGTTTGGTCTACATCTGGTGGTGGTGATTTAACCTGCCAAAGATACTTGTAACCCAGCCGGAGCCGGGCGGTAGTGACATCCAAGAGTCTGCTTATTTTGTTGGATACACCATAAACATGTGGCTCCTCCTGCATGATAAAATGATGATAGATGGACTCACTGGTGTCAATCTCCCTGAGCCTTAAGTCCATAAAATTCAGCTGAAGTTCTTTTCGTATTATTGTTCTCAAACTACTACCTGACAAGCCAAGATTGTAATCTACTCCCTCTTTGAAAGCATACAGCTTAGCCAATTTATCAGTTCTATCATGCATCTGAAGACCAATGTGAGATGGAATCCACAGCATGTGCACTCTGACTCCACTGTCCACAATCCTACCATACCTGTGTCTGGCTTCTGACACAAGCATGCCACAATTTATGCTTAATGAGTTGAGAACATTTATGGATGACAGAGAATCAGTTACAATTAAACTGTCAATCTTTGATACATAGATGCATTTCAGTGCAAGGAGTATGGCAAACAGTTCTGTCTGAAGGGTAGAGGCCCAATTATTGATGCGTGCTCCATCACTCTGTACGACAACAGCAGTACTACCAGCTGCACCAGTGGATTGGTGAACAGAACCATCAACGTAAATAATTTGCGAGAGTGTGTGCTGTGTGACTAAGTTATCAATACAGCTTAAGGCCTCATGTTTGGCTTCAAGGCGAAGTTTTGGTTGTGATTTAAGAAGTAGTTTGGGGGGAAATGGAGGAATGGTAGTTTGGAATGGGGTAATATTCCATTGAGCGGAGAAGTGCCGCTGTTGCCTTACTTGACATAGATCATGTATCTGATTCATGCGGAGGTCGGTTCCAGTCTTTTCGATCCATCTGGAGGAGTGTTCACCAGTGCTGAGGAAAGTTTGGAGGGCTTCTGTGCAGGGGTTTGAATGAGCTTGCCTGAGCAAATTAACCCCAATTAGGATATTTCTTTCAGTAACACGATCTCTGATGCTTGGAATATCAAGTTCTTTTTGCATATTTAAAATTTTGGCAGTACGAGGGCATCCTAGGATGATCCTCATTGCTTCGTTCTGCAGTTTTTCCAGCCATCCAAGCTTCCAGTCAGACACAAGAGCAAGTAGTGGCGCAGCATAATCAACCAATGATCTAATATAAGCAAGATACATCATTTTCACAATTTTAACATTAGCACCATACCTGGGGTGAAGCCCTGCCACAACTCTAAGTGCTCTTAGTCGTTCTTTGTATTGGCGACAAAGTCTTGTTACAACAGGTCCAAGTAGTGGAACCTCAAAGCCTAGATACCTGTATCTGCTTACATATTCTAGAAGAGACCCATCATGCAATTGGATCTGACGAACTGTGCCTCTCTGTCGAGGAGGACGCCTATTGAGTATCTTTGTTTTATCAGTAGAGATTATCAACCCCAGGTCCTGACACGAGGCTAGTACATGATTAAGAATGTTTTGGGTGTTGGAGAATCCGGTGGTGTGAATCATTATATCATCAGCAAAACTAATCACATAATTATGGGGCTGACTAGGCATAGCATTAAGTAATGCATTAATTAGAATATTGAACAGTGTGGGACTGAGCACACCTCCCTGTGGGGTTCCTAATTCATAGTCTTTAGTTACACTTCTATGTCCCTGGAACAACACAGACGATTTTCTGTTGGACAGGTAGCCTTTAATCCAGAGGAGAAGCCATCCTCCAACATACATTCTGGCAAGTTCACTAATTATTACATGTCGGTTGGCAACATCGAAAGCGGATTTAAGGTCAAGGAACGTAGTGTATGAGCTGTCAGTGTGCAGAGTGAGAAAGGTGGTAATGCAATGATGCACGCTCCTTCCATGCATGAAACCATGTAACCGGGGAGACAAAAATTGTTTGATTCTGTACATGAGACGATTAAGAATCATTCTCTCAAATGTTTTACACAAGCAGCTAGTAAGAGATATTGGGCGAAATGCATTTTGTTGATTGGGCTTAGGAATTGGAATGATGAGGCTGTTGGTCCAAGATTGAGGGAGCTCCCCAGTTACATAGCTCATGTTATATAATTCAAGTAATGGATTACCTGGTACTCGACACAGCAATCTGAGTATGTTGTAAGTAATACCATCCTCACCAGGCGACGTGGAGTTGCCCTTAGTTAGCGCTGCATCAAGTTCATAATAAGTGAAAGGAATGTTGCAATCATCTGCCTTACTGAGCATAAAGCAAACAAGTCTCTCCCTTGCATCATATTTATCGTTTAATTTTGCCCGTGTGGTACTGGGAAGATTGTCATAGCTAGATGTAGCAGCCCAAGCACTGACTAACTCATTCGCCCTATGCAAGGGATGAGGGTGCGCGATCTGCCCAGTTCGTTTACCCTTAATTCTATTTATGTCCCTCCATGCCCGGCTAAGTGGGGTGTGAGCATTAAGACCGTTGACAAATTTTTCCCAGTCGGTTTGCCGCAGCTCTGTCATACGCTCTCTGGCAGCAGCAAGGGCAGTTTGGAAGAGCCTCAGCATTCCAGGGGTACGATGTTTTCTATAGGCTAGGCCTAGTCTGCGAGCAGTACGTTTCAGTGTACGAAGTTTAGAATCATTGTAATAAGTATGGTTTTTGAAGGAGGTATGATTATTACGGAAGTTTGTTGGGTTTAGAGTACCAAGAGGTTGCAGTGGCGGCTCTAAGTAGTTCTGAATACTGCTCACAAGATCATTGTTAAAGGTCTCTACAGAGGAACACTCATAGGAATTATACCAGTCAGTCACATGTGCAACAAAGTCATCATGCTGATCTGTGGGAACATTAAAACGTTTCCGTTTGAATATCCCACCAGGAAGGATAGTATTACCAATATCTAGAGAGGTTAGCCTAGGGAAATGATCAGACGCTATATCTGTTACAATGGAAGACTCACAGCTGGCAGAAGTAATGTTGAAGCCCAGGCACAGATCAAGGACGCCTCCATAGATATGTGTGGGTTCAAGGTCACCTACAATTTGGACATTATCATGACTCTTTAAGAGTGACAACAGTTGATTGCCATTACGATTACCAAACTGTGAGTTTCCAATGCTTTTGTGTCTCGCATTGTAATCGCCAATAATAAGAGTAGGCTCAGAATGAGCACAAGTTGGGAGCTCCAAGTAATTAAATTTATCAGCAGGAGCATACAAGTTAAATATGTTGAGAGCAGAGTTCCCTATATAAATCCTAACACCGTGATATTGTAGCCACTCTGTTTTCTTATGTGCAAGAAGTTGATGGGGAAGTGATTTTTTAATATATAGAACACAAGAGTTAGTAGATTTGAGGTTATACGCAACAAATGATGGTAATTTAGGGGGTTGGGATTTTTCAGGGACTCTGCACTCTTGTAGACACACAACATCAATGGGTTCGGTGGTTACTTTATGATGAAGTTCAGGAAGTCTTTTTCTAAGTGATGCAATGTTCCAGCTTAATATAGAAAGTTTATACGAGTTTTGATCCATTATAGTAGTCCTGGGATCTTGTTGAGTTTCTAAGCATAATGAAAAAATTGTTCATATAAATAGCAGACCTTATCAATGTCAACAGTGCTACCCTTGTCCATGAGTTTTGTAAGTGCACCTCCAGTTGTAAGGCCTCGTGGGAGTCTTCGTAAACCCAGAGCATGACGCTGTTTATGTGTGAATGTATGATAGGTGACACCACCACTCACATTCCCTCCTCCACTAACATTACACGCAGCACTACAACTGTCATCACCAGCGCCACTACCAACATTGTGTTCATTACATTTGTCAACAGTATTGTATTCAACATTAATGTCTATGTGACTAACCTCATCACACTCTGCACCACCACTTATATTATGCTCATCACTATTACTAACATTATAGACACCACCGCTCTCATCACACTCTTCACCACCACTTATATTACGGTCATCACTATTACTAACATCATTGACACCATAGCCTTCGTTATGATGCTCACTACAGTTATCAACACAAGTATTATATTCGTCATTACTGTGATTAAGAACACCACCACCACCTTGTTCAGCAGCCTTACACTTGCTTTCACAAATTGTGACAATCTTGTTATTGGTACACTCTACACATCTTTCCTTGTGTTGTTCAAGTTGTTGTTTCAGGAGAAATTGTTGTGTTTCCAGTATTTTTATGCGCGACATCAGGTTGTATACCACAGGAGCAAGACTTGGAACATCTGGAGATGTGACGTCCCGGTCAGCTGAGCTATTTGGCTGACTGTCAGCTGACTCAGCTAGGCTGGTATTGACAGCCGACGTGATGGAGGTCTGTTGACGTGCTCCCCAGGTGAGGTGCTCAACCCCATTGTCTGAGGGCAGGCATGAGCCAGTATTCAGACCCGAGGTACCTGGTAGTCCTGGGGGGCCATTATGAGGGGTACAGGGTGAAGTGCGGTTGGCTGCGATGCGATCAGCCCTCACACTGCAGTCAGCATGAGCTGCTGTGACTCCTGAGGTCTTACAATTGATACATTGTTTAGCAACAGTCTGTTACTGTTTGATCATAGCATAACACCGTTCAGAAGGATGAGCATTGGCACACACTGCACACCAGTGTGACTTAGATGGGCATTTCCTGGCGATGTGGCCCCAGCGTTGACACTTATAACATCGACGTTGAGGAGGTCTGTACAATGCAATGTAATAGCGTCTGTTGAGGGCTACACGGGAGTGAATATAGCGTGGCAGAGTCCCCTGGCCAGTCCACTCAGCTAATATCAGACCGTTGGAAAGTCGACGAGGGCTTGCAACTTGTTCTGACGCCAGATATTGAGGATTCAAGTGCTTGTTGACGTTGTAGATGACAATAAGCACTTTAGGTGCCCTTGGTGGGGCAGCTCGGAGTTTGATGTTGGCATATTCGTGAGTGAGAAGTTTGTCTATAAATGCTGAATCATTAGGCACAAAGACGTAGTTATCCTCATCGCGGACAAACTTGATCGTTTTCTCATGATTGTTTACACTAGCTTCGAAAAACCAGTTAAACTTGGTCTCTTGATCAGTGTTGTCAGGGAAATCTAACCTGACAGCTTTGGGAGGGTGTGCGCCCACTGTATTGCTTTCAGCAAGCTTTCTCCGGTAGCCTCGTTCTTTTTTCCGAGCCTGTTTACTAAAATATGTTTCAAATCTGCCTTCACCATCATCTACGTCTATGACCTCAGGAAGTTTGTGCAGTAGTTTTAAACAAACATTAACCGATTTTGCAGATTTGTAGCCTCTGGTTCCTACCGTACATCTGCTAGTGGCGTTCACTTGCACTTGTCTCTCACCTAGATCCTTCCACGGCCTAATTATCCTGGCATTGAAGAAGCATTTCCTGACATCTGTGTGACACACTCTCATCCGTCAAACAGTATGTCAGTATTCACTGCCTAAAGACATTTGAATTCATTGTACATCGCAATTATGTCTTACCTGGTTCTCATGTTTTATGAGTAAATCAGATTCATATAATTTAGTTATAACCGTAGGTCAGTCTTCTCAGATCATGGACTCGTCTTGTCGTAAACTTCTAGAGCTTTACCATCCTACCATTTAAATTAGGTGTCCCCCAAGACAATATTCAGAGCCCACTTCTTTTCTCTTCTATATCAACTACTTACTAAATGCCAACCAACATTTTAAACAAGAATTCTCTGCTGATGTCACGACTTTTGTCTTTTCGTGCCCTGGCTCTCTTGACATTATGGGTACAAATTGTAAAAATTAATAATTTTGTAACAAAAGAACCTTAGAAAACTTACCTAACCTTATTATAATAAGCGCAGTGTAAGTTAGCCTAATACAACTAAATATATTTTCTATTAGTTTACAATAATTTAATAATAAACGCAATGAAATATATATTTCTCGTTAGGTTCAGAATGATTTTTGCGAAGTTATTACATACACAAATTTTCGCTTGCCTTATTCGACAAAAAGAGCGTTGTTATTTAAGCCAAAATCGCAAGTTTTACCTATTTTGCACGATATATATATATATATTATATATATATATATATATATATATATATATATATATATATATATATATATATATATATATATATATATATATATATATATATATATATATATATATATATATATATGGATGCTTCTGAGGTAATTTCCTCCTCCTCTCAGTTTGGTGTACTAGCCTCCACGAGCAGTATATATAGTATTGTAACCACAAAGAAGTGGTATTTAATCAATAACAACACTGCAACTAGCTGAGGATTCGATACACAAATAACCCGCACTAGTGTGACTTTGTCAATGGTCCAAGTCGGACCGAAACGTCGTCGTAAGCTTCTCTCTTTTATGTGCGGGTTATTTGTGTATCGTTCCAGTCACGGTATTGTGCCTTTTTTGTTATTTATGAGGATTCGAACCCGTGTTGTTTTAACTCTTAAGCACCCACAGTATCGTATGTCCTCGGATCACGGTACAACACCTAGCTCTGCTGGGTGCTTGATTCTTGTAGGATTGTATTGTCCCGTGGGCTAGAGCATCGTGGAATTTTCGCTCACCTTGAGGCTATTGGTCCAAGATTTAGGGAGTTCCCCAGTTACATAGCTCATCTGAGTATGTTGTAAGTAATACCATCCTCACCAGGCGACGTGGAGTTGCCCTTAGTGCTGCATCAAGTTCGAAGTTAGTGAAAGGAAAATTACAGTCATCTTTCTTGCTGAGCATAAAACAAATCAGTCTCTCCCTTGCATCATGTCTGTCCACTAATTTCGCCTGTGTGATACTGGGAAGATTGTCATAGTTGGATATAGCACCCCAAGCATTGACTAACTCATTCGCCCTATGTAAGGGATGAAGATGCGCGATCTGACCAGTTCTGTTACTCTTAATTCTGTTTATGTCCCTCCATGCCCGGCTAAGTAGGGTGTGAGCAATGAGACCATGACATATTGTTCCCAGTCTGTTTGCCACTGCTCTGTCATACGCTCTCTGGAGAATAGTATCGTTAACTTTTAATCCGTGATGCGTTTATCGTGGTATTACGTCACCACTTATTTGCTAATGGCTTTTGAGACTAATATACTTGACTTACAAAGCGAATAAAGTCAAGCCTATTCACTATACCTGGCCTACGGTAATGCTGTCACTTATTCATCTGCACGTATGTAAACTACTTATTGCACTAGTTGTTTCTGAGCAGCCTCGGATTAAGAGGAATATACTGTACCTATCATATTGCTAAAGTTTGTAGATTAATTACATCGGTGAGTACTATTGCTACCTTGTAGGATCCTACTGTTCTTGAAATTACTGTTTTATTTCCTTAAAGTCTGTAACATGCATCTTCTGAAGTGGCAGTAATGGTCACAAACTGGATACGCTGATTCACTTGTGTAGCTCTGATGGTTTCTTAAGTGAAATTGCTGCTAGATGATTAAATCTGATAGTATGTTCATCAGATAATGAGTTTTCTACGGTATCAATAACATTAATTACTAGTTCCCCAAGGTTTTTAAATGTAACTTTGAGGTTCAGTGGCCAAACTTATACTAGCCTTGAAGTTCAGGGTGCTGTGGAGAACCATCTTCTTGACGCATATACGAAGAGTCTGTCTTTATTATTATCAGATCATTTATTAATATACAGAACTAGATGCTGATCCATTACAGAGGATAGACGACATGGTCAATAACCTTGCAATATACATTGTGATTTCTACATTCGACTTGAAAATTGTTTATTACCAAGTTCCAATTTAGGAATCTTAAGCTAACAGAAAACTGTATAAATTTTGTAGGCTACTGTTTGGCGTCACAAATTGAGTTACTTTTCAACGTTCGATGGACAAACTTGTAGAAGAAATTTTCAAGAATATTTTCTCATACATAGAAAAATATCACAACTGCCGGACATTTACAAGCAGAACATTATGAACATTTCCGAAATTTTCTGTAAGTTATTACGTGAAGAAATTTTACACTTAATGAATCTAAATCCATAAAATCTGTATCTTCAATTAATATTCTTGACTACTGTGTAGGAAATATTATTATGAAGCCTGACCCTGAGAGGTTGCGTCCTCTTTTATGAACTTTCACCTTGATTTGTATTCCCTGAAACGCAGGCGAGAAAGATACATGATAATATACACTTGGAAAATACTAGAGGGATTAGTACCAAACTTGCACACGAAAATCACTCCCTACGAAAGAAAAAGACTCGGAAGAAGATGCAACATCCCTCCAATGAGAAACAGGGGCGCCACGAGTACACTAAGGGACAGAACAATAAGTGTCAGGGGCCCAAGACTGTTCAACTGCCTCCTAGCATACATAAGGGGGATTACCAATACACCCCTGGCTGTCTTCAAGAAGGCGTTGGACAGGCACCTAAAGTCAGTAAATGACTAGCAGGGCTGTGGTTCTTACGTCGGTTTACGTGCGGTCAGCAGCATGAGCCTGGTTGATCAGACCCTTATCCACCACGAGGCCTGGTCTCAGACCGAGACACGGGGGCGTTGATCCCCTAAGCCCTCTCCAGGTATACTCCAGGTATACCCACAAACTTAGGCTCTCTCTGGAGAGCACAGGGAATGTTTGCCTATTACGCCAAATGGATTCCCAAGTTCTGAGAGAAGATTCATCCTTTATTTATTTATTTATTTATTTATTTATTTAAAAATTTGTGCACACATACAGAGGTACAAAAAATACAGAAAAGAGCAGTATGCCAAAGCCACTTATACTATGCATAGCATTACGGGCTGGCTTAAAATTAACTTAAGATGTACTAAGCAATGATGACATCGGTGATAAAACTTTAATGTAAACAGATTACTATAAAGCACAAGTGAGTATTACAAAGACAGGTCATATGGTTGTAAGCATTGTTGTACATTCAGTAGAATGGAGTATTCTGTTAGGTAGTGTATTTAAAAAATAATAAAGTTAGATTGGGTTTTAGGTTTAACATTTATGTGATATAATTGTGAGAAACATTTAAGATATACAATTTATAAGGTTCAGTTATTCAGTATTTATTTGGTTTTGGGTGAGTAAGTGATCTTTGAGAAGAGACTTGAATTTATAAACAGGTAGTGTTTCTTTTATATTTACAGGTAATGAGTTCCAGATTTTAGGGCCTTTTATGTGCATTGAGTTTTTGCATAGTGTGAGATGGACACGAGGAACATCAAAGAGTGATCTGTGCCTTGTGTTATGGTCATGTGTTCTGTTGAGGTTGGCAAGGAGATGTTTGAGGGGAGGGTTAATATCAGAGTTAAGTGTTCTATGTATGTAATAGGTGCAGTAATAAGTATGAATGTTTTGTATGGTGAATAGGTTTAGTGTATTGAATATTGGTGGAGTGTGCTGCCTATAGTGAGAATTTGTTATCATTCTAACTGCAGCCTTTTGTTGGGTAATTAGTGGTCTGAGATGGTTACTTGTTGTTGAGCCCCATGCACAAATTCCATAGGTGAGATAGGGGTAAATAAGAGAGTGATATAGGGCCAGGAGGGCTGACTGTGGAGCATAGTACCGTATCTTCGATAGTATGCCTACAGTCTTGGAAATTTTCTTAGAAATTTGTTGTATATGTGTATGAAATTTGAGTCTATTATCAAGGTGGATTCCTAAGAATTTTCCCTCTGTTAGCTTTGTGATAGGTGATCCGTTTATCATTATGTTAAGAGGGACATCTGTAGCTCTGTTACCAAACTGAAGGAAGTAGGTTTTGTCAATGTTTAGTGTAAGTTTGTTAGTCCTCATCCAGGTAGATATTTTCTGTAATTCTGTATTTACAGTATTGGCTAGCGTGACTGGGCTCGGGTGGGAGAAGACGTATGTAGTGTCATCTGCAAATAGTGTGGGTTTGAGTAATTGCGAAGCATTTGGTAGGTCATTTATGTATAGGAGAAAGAGAAGAGGGCCAAGGACACTTCCCTGTGGGACACCAACTGTAATTGGTTGTGCAGAAGAGTTTGCCCCATTTGCATACACATATTGGCTTCTGTTGCTGAGGTATGACTTGAGGTAGTTGAGGGAGTGCCCTCTTATACCATAGTGTGACAATTTTACGTGGAGCAAGTCATGGTTAACTGTATCAAAAGCTTTACGTAAGTCAATGAAGATCCCCAGTGGGACTTCTTTTTTCTCTATTGCAGTGTATATATGTTCTAGCATATGTATAATAGCATCATTAGTATTTTTATTTGGCCTGAATCCAAATTGGCAGGGGTTGAGTATGTTTTGGGAGATAAGGTAGGAGTAGATTCGTTTATGAATTAATTTTTCGAAGATTTTTGAGAGAGGGCGTAAGTTGGATATTGGCCTATAGTTATTCAACTCTGTTTGGTCTCCTCCTTTGTGGATCGGGGTGACCCTTGCTATTTTGAGTACTGTGGGGAAGGTGGAGGATTCAATGGATTTGTTAAAGAGTGTTGCAATGATTGGTGATAGCACTTGTGACACTTTTTTGTATATAAAGGGTGGTAAGGTATTTAAATCTCCTGCCTTGTTTTTTAGCGTGTTGATAATAAGGGAGACTTCGTATGGGTTAGTCGGAGCTAGGAACAGTGTGTTCGGGTAGTTGCCAGTGAGGTAGTCATTTGGTGGGGTATCTGAGCTTGGGATTTTATTGGCAAGGTTTTGTCCTATAGTGGAGAAGAAGTCATTGAGTCTGTTTGCTGTTTCTGTTGGTGGGAGTTGGGGTTCATCTGATTTTGCTAATTTTATTTCGCTATTTCGTGATATCTTTTTTGTTCCTAGAATTTCTGATAGGGTTTTCCAGGTCTTTTTTATATCACCTCGTAAGTTGGATAATCTGTTCTCATAATACAATTTTTTTGCCCTTCTTATCAGGCTGGTTAGGATTGACGAGTAACGTTTTGTTTGGTCTCTGGTTATGTGACCCATTCTGTACTGTTTTTCATATTGGTGTTTTGTATTTATGGATTTGAGAATGCTGGGTGTTAACCAGGGACTGTTCAGTCTCTTAGCTGTCATCTGTTTAGTTTTTTTAGGGCAATGCTTGTTATAGAGGTATTGGGACTTTTTTAGAAAATTATTAATACATTCGTCAATATCTGTATAGATTTCTAGCTCAGTGTGCCAGTCAATGTTTGCTACTGCTGTTGTGAAGTTATTAATGGCTGCCTCATTGTGAAGTCTGAAGGTGACTTTAGTAGTGTCTTGGGGTAATTTACCAAGAGTTGTTATGAGAAAAGTAGGGTAGTGGTCTGTGGTATTATCTGTAATTATGCCTGATTTTAAAGGGGATATGGTGTTGGTCCAGATGTGGTCAAGTAGGGAAACACTAGTCTCTGTCACTCTTGTAGGTTTTGTTACTGTTGGTAGCAACATACAGTTACTCATTGTGTTTGTGAATTCAGTAACGTGTGGGTCCTGGTCTTGCAGGAGATTTATATTGAAGTCACCTGAGAGTAGTAAGTGATCTTTGTTCATGCGTGCATCAGTTATCATACTTCCTAGGTTTTGACTAAATTGGCTAATGTTTGACTGTGGAACTCTGTAAATGTTTATCAATGTGAGAGGTTTTTGTAGGTATTTGGATTTGAATTTGGCTATTATATATTCCCCATGTTCATCCCTTGTGCAAGTATTAGTGATACATTCTAGTTGGTCTGAGTAGTATATGGCTGTGCCACCCCCTTGTTGGTCTGGCCTACAGTTGTGTATGGCTGTGTAACCAGGAATGGCATAGACATCTGTACTATCAGGCTTTAGCCAGGTTTCAGTTAGTGTAATGATGGACATATTGGCATGTAAGGAATTTAGTAATGCTATGAGGTCATCGTAATGCTTGCTTAAAGATCTGATATTGTAGTTAAAGATAGTTATGTTGTTGTTGGCACTGAGAAGTGCCTTTGATTGTTCTGCAGTGTAGTAATTACAGTAACTGTTTGAATCATTTAAGTCATTAAATAAGAGGTTGGTATCAGGATCAATGCTTGTAATCATAAGATTTGTAGTGAATCTATAGTTAGAATTAAGTATAAAACAAAGTAAATAGTCTTAAGCTAAAAAATAGCACCTGAATTATTTAACAAATGTAAAATAATGAGCTAAGGTAGTTTTGGAATATAATGGCAAAGTTGTGAACTTATTCTACTTTAGCACCTGAGAATAGCACCTTGATTATTTTAACAATTGTGAATGTATAAACTAGGGTAGTTATATAAAGCTAAAATAAAGGAGAAAATATATGAGGGACTAAAATTAAGTAATGGTAAACAAAGTTAAATGGACAGGTGGTCACTATGAAATAATATTGGTTTAGGAGTAAGATCTGATTTGTAATATTAAATAAATTGAGCAGTTTATTGCACTATAAAAGTAAAAAAAATGAGGTAGTTGGTACTAGCTAGCAAAAGATAGTTTTGGTACTTGCAAAAAAGTAATTGGAATATACACTAATTGCATACACAATAAAAAGTGACTAAAAAACAAGTAGTGATAAACAAAATTAAATGGACAGGTAAGAATAATGAATATTATTAATTTGGAGTAAGATTTGACTTGTAATTTAAAATTATGAGCAATTTATAGTAGTAAGAAAGAAGTATAGAGTATTGGAGGTATTTCATTAGCTAGTGATGAAAAATAATAAAAATAATAATGTACAATATAATAGTAACGTACACTATATGCACCACACGTATATATGTATTAAGGGCACTTATCTAATCTGTTACAAAAATGTCAGCTTTTCTAAGGAAGGTAGAGAAATCGTGTTCATTTGAGATAGTATATTGTTGTCCTGTTGATGTTTTCCTTACTAGTATTTTCCCATCTCGCGTGAAACACTGATGTATTTTGTTTTCCTGTTTAAGTTTTCTCAGCCTGAACAGAAGGTTTTGACGTTTTTTTGTTAGACACTCATTTATGTACACTCCATTTTTCATTGTAATTGCTGATTTAATTAAGTCCTTTCTTTTATCGTATGAATGAAGTCGGATCATTATACTGTGTTTACTTCCTGGTTTTCCTAGCAAACGTGTTTCTTTGATTTCATTGTTTTGCACGATGACTTGTACGTGGTCCTGTATTATCCTGACAGCAGTTTCTTTGCACTGAGCTTGTGTTATGTCACTAGGAATGTGTGGACTGTTTATTATAACTGCATCAGACAACTTATCTTGTTCAGTTTTGTCGTCTTGGAAATCAAGGTATTCATTTAGTCGAGTGTGCATGTTCTGATTCCAGTCCTTGATTGCTTCTTCAACCTTCATATTTATTGTTGTTATTTGCTCAGTGTGACTGGCTATAGCTGTCTTTAATTAATAATAAGTCATTCCCACTGTATGAAGCAGCATTGATAGAATTTGACCTTAATAAACAACTCGTTGATGCCATTCTAGTCTGTCAACGAGAACCTGCTTTGTGTAATAGATTGCAATGCCTCTTAAGTAGCCATTTAAGCAGTCTTGACTCAAGGTGGCTGTCCTGTTTCATTCACGTCTAGGACTTTGCTGTAGAGTAAGAAGCTACTGACATTATTAAAGCAGTGCGTAAGTGGAGCTATGTATTAGCCAGTCATCATTTCCATAGCACTTACGCTGGACAACAGAAATTGGACCAAGATAATGAACGGAGGTTTGAACTAGCATCATTCAGAACTCTATAAGGTATCGCACTGGGAAAGACAATGCAGCCCCCGATACATAATAATAATAATATCTTTATTTCTACTAGTAAATTTACAAGATATACAGGCCTAGCTGACATCAATGACATACTACTATATAGAAAGCCACTTGTAATGCACAGCATTTCGGGGAAATTAGGTTAGTTTTGTCCCAGGATGCGATCTACACCAGTCGACTAACACCCAGGTACCCATTTTACTGATGGGGAACATAGACAACCAGTGTAAAGAAACACGCCCAATGTTTCTATCCTCGCTGGGAATCGAACCCAAACCCTCGCCGTGTGAAGCGAGAGCTTTAGTCACCAGACCACATTGACCAGTCTTTTGTTATTCGACTTTTTCATTATCTTCCTCTCACTTAAATACATAATGACCTCTGCCATCCTGGAGTGACTTGGCTCCTACAGTGTGAGAGTAAAAAAAATCCTGTTCTGAACAAAAGACGTTCTATCTCTCATCAGCAAGGACAATCATCAAAGTTACTTAGCCTATGCAACGGCTCAGTATTATCTTTAAATGCCCTCTACCGTCAATGACTTGTCATCCTTATATACTCACAGCCGTTGATGAGTACTTACGTTTCTCTTTTGCATTTCCATATCCTAACATGCATACTACAACTGAGTGAATACCTTGAAGTGAGATGACTAATTATATCCACTCAGATCTAGGTAGGTACCTTCTTTATGTCTCGGGAGCTCAAGACGGACCTTTCCCAACAGGGCATCACAACAAGGAGGACGACGCTCTGCCACCCTATAGGAATGAGCAGGTGGAAGAATACAGTGTTATTGTATGGAAGGCCATTCGTTTAGCACTGAAGTCACATGGCTTCACAAAATCAACACTGGGATCTGGTACTTCCAGACGCGCTACACCCAATTAGATCAGTTTTTTCTACTTCAGCTAATACTACCCCACAGCTAATACCACCTCACGCAAGCACATAATCTGATTTTCAACAACGTTCTTATCACAGTAGTTAGCTACCATCATGGCTTACGTCCCTGGTTCCACGCTACTTCGACACTTTATTTCGTCTAACAAGAATGAACTACTAGTAGACCAAGTTGAATTTATTGATGTGAACCTTATATATTTCAACTTTAGGTAACCAGATGGGCGTGAATTTACAGTATCTGTCCTAATTTGACCCCGTGTCCAACAGATTTGGCATCTCTCATAAAGCAGAAAAATGTGGAGCCTGGTTGCAAGAATCAGTTTTCTCCAATCCAGGACAATGTGCTAAGGATGATGAATTTTCCTGATTCATCCAGTATTTAGGATTGTGATTTGCCCTGTAAGATATAAACTGGAGTTGTTCCACCTCCCCTAGTAAGAAGGACTGCTCGCGTAACAGTCTCCAGACCGTTGTGGCTGGGACTGAGGTCATTATGTTGAAATGAACTGTACTGCATTTTTCAACTTCAGTTTTAAAATCTCTAAAGACAAAGGGCCTCCACCCCTTTAGCCACCAGGCCACCGGACCGCAGAATATGTATGTAGAATATATAGGGGGTAGCAGGAGAAAAATTTCAAACAGCTTTAGGGAAAACCTTGAAGCTGTTTGAAAATTTTCTCCTTCCACCCCCTATATATTCTACATATATATTCTGTGGCCCGGTGGCCTGGTGGCTAAAGGGCTGGAGGCCCTTTGTCTTTAGAGATTTTAAAATTGAAGTTGAAAAATTATGGAAATTAAGGTTTTCTTACCAAAAAATAGTGCAAAATTCTGGCAACATGTTGATGCAATCAGCTTGTTTCTATCATATTTCTAAATATGTTTTTTTTTTTTCCAAAATGTAATTTTTATATTTTTGTTGTCATCAAGAGGACATGTTGGCAATTAGTGTTTTTAATGTTTTTATTTTTACTCCAAAAATTACTATTGTTATGATTGTTTCATTCTAAATACTCAACATGGCAAGTTCTGTGAGGACTAAAGTGAAGAACACAGAGTTGTTGCTGCTCAGTTGCCTCTGGGCTGTCAACAATGATAGGGGTTTGTTGCTGCTCAGTTGCCTCTGGGTTGTCAACAATGATAGGGGTTTGTTGCTGCTCAGTTGCCTCTGGGTTGTCAACAATGATAGGGGTTTGTTGCTGCTCAGTTGCCTCTGGGTTGTCAACAATGATAGGGGTTTGTTGCTGCTCAGTTGCCTCTGGGTTGTCAACAATGATAGGGGTTTGTTGCTGCTCAGTTGCCTCTGGGTTGTCAACAATGATAGGGGTTTGTTGCTGCTCAGTTGCCTCTGGGTTGTCAACAATGATAGGGGTTTGTTGCTGCTCAGTTGCCTCTGGGTTGTCAACAATGATAGGGGTTTGTTGCTGCTCAGTTGCCTCTGGGTTGTCAACAATGATAGGGGTTTGTTGCTGCTCAGTTGCCTCTGGGTTGTCAACAATGATAGGGGTTTGTTGCTGCTCAGTTGCCTCTGGGTTGTTAACAATGATAGGGGTTTGTTGCTGCTCAGTTGCCTCTGGGTTGTTAACAATGATAGGGGTTTGTTGCTGCTCAGTTGCCTCTGGGTTGTCAACAATGATAGGGGTTTGTTGCTGCTCAGTTGCCTCTGGGTTGTCAATAATGATAGGGGTTTGTTGCTGCTCAGTTGCCTCTGGGTTGTCAACAATGATAGGGGTTTGTTGCTGCTCAGTTGCCTCTGGGTTGTTAACAATGATAGGGGTTTGTTGCTGCTCAGTTGCCTCTGGGTTGTTAACAATGATAGGGGTTTGTTGCTGCTCAGTTGCCTCTGGGTTGTCAACAATGATAGGGGTTTGTTGCTGCTCAGTTGCCTCTGGGTTGTCAACAATGATAGGGGTTTGTTGCTGCTCAGTTGCCTCTGGGTTGTCAAAAATGATAGGGGTTTGTTGCTGCTCAGTTGCCTCATGGCTGTCAACAATGATAGGGGGTTTGTTGCTGTTCAGTTGCCTCTGGGTTGTCAACAATGATAGGGGTTTGTTACTGCTCAGTTGCCTCTGGGTTGTCAACAATGATAGGGGTTTGTTACTGCTCAGTTGCCTCTGGGTTGTCAACAATGATAGGGGTTTGTTACTGCTCAGTTGCCTCTGGGTTGTCAACAATGATAGGGGTTTGTTGCTGCTCAGTTGCCTCTGGGTTGTCAACAATGATAGGGGTTTGTTGCTGCTCAGTTGTCTCTGGGTTGTCAACAATGATAGGGGTTTGCTGCTACTCAGTTGCCTCTGGGTTGTCAACAATGATAGGGGTTTGTTGCTGCTCAGTTGCCTCTGGGTTGTCAACAATGATAGGGGTTTGTTGCTGCTCAGTTGCCTCTGGGTTGTCAACAATGATAGGGGTTTGTTGCTGCTCAGTTGCCTCTGGGTTGTCAACAATGATAGGGGTTTGTTGCTGCTCAGTTGCCTCTGGGTTGTTAACAATGATAGGGGTTTGTTGCTGCTCAGTTGCCTCTGGGTTGTCAACAATGATAGGGGTTTGTTGCTGCTCAGTTGCCTCTGGGTTGTCAATAATGATAGGGGTTTGTTGCTGCTCAGTTGCCTCTGGGTTGTCAACAATGATAGGGGTTTGTTGCTGCTCAGTTGCCTCTGGGTTGTCAACAATGATAGGGGTTTGTTGCTGCTCAGTTGCCTCTGGGTTGTCAACGATGATAGGGGTTTGTTGCTGCTCAGTTGCCTCTGGGTTGTCAACGATGATAGGGGTTTGTTGCTGCTCAGTTGCCTCTGGGTTGTCAACAATGATAGGGGTTTGTTGCTGCTCAGTTGCCTCTGGGTTGTCAACGATGATAGGGGTTTGTTGCTGCTCAGTTGCCTCTGGGTTGTCAACGATGATAGGGGTTTGTTGCTGCTCAGTTGTCTCTGGGTTGTCAACGATGATAGGGGTTTGTTGCTGCTCAGTTGCCTCTGGGTTGTCAACGATGATAGGGGTTTGTTGCTGCTCAGTTGCCTCTGGGTTGTCAACGATGATAGGGGTTTGCAACACACTCAGATTGGCTCGCCATATTCATAGAGTTTTATAGAAACAAAAATATGAATATCTCAGGAATAATTTATTGACATTTGTTTAATTTTTTTCAATGAGTAATAATAGGAGTGTCATGATTTTTTCACACATTATTGATGAATGATGGTTCTATTAATCTTCACAGGTGATATGCAATATCTTTTACCATTTTGTTTTTATTGACTCTTATTCTCCCAAAAACTCCTAAAAATAAAAGACGAATTTGAATTTTTTTTATAATGCAATCTATTGACATTTCTCGCAAAAAAACTTTGAAATTTAGATAATCTAACTTTTTATCTTTCATCTGATGTTCACTAGAACATTGTATAACTTACCAATTTTGTAAACCAGTGAGGGTTTTACGAAAAATTAAATTTTGCAATATCTTGCAATTTTGCAATATGAAGTCAATACAAACAAGTGGGTAGGATGCAGATTGCTTTTTTAAACCACAGGACAAACTTTCATTCAAAATGGACCAAAAAGAAAAAAAATGCAGCAAGGGCCTCCAGCCCTAAAGCTCCCGCTTCACACACGGAGGGCCCGGGTTCGATTCCCGGCGGGTGGAAACATTTCGACACGTTTCCTTACACCTGTTGTCCTGTTCACCTAGCAGCAAATAGGTACCTGGGTGTTAGTCGACTGGTGTGGGTCGCATCCTGGGGGACAAGATTAAGGACTACAATGGAAATAAGTTAGACAGTCCTGGATGACGCACTGACTTTCTTGGGTTATCCTGGGTGGCTAACCCTCCGGTGTTAAAAATCCGAACGAAATCTTATCTTATATACGACGACACCATAATAGGTCACCTAATTCATTCTAATGAAAACATTACAGTACTCCAGGAAGATTTTAATAGACTGTTGCAGTGGTCGGACAAGTGGCAGATGCAGTTTAATATAGACAAATGCAAAGTTCTAAATATTTGACAAGAAAATAACCATGCCACATATAAACTAAATAATTTAGATCTTAATATTACTTATTGCGAATTTATATGCAAACAATCTTAGACAGGCGATCCTAACTACGCAAGACAAACTACGGGGGTAGAAATCTGTAGCTCAAATACTTTCACACTTCTTGATGCGTCATCAGGAGCTATGCAATGTTGCAAGGCTGCAACTAAAGGAGTGAGGGGAAGTTTTCTCAGAATAGCGCAGTGCGGGTCTATCACCTGCTGCTGGCTCTCTTACAATATGGGCCAATGGTCGGTGTCACACCCGGCATTACCACGGTCCCCATCCCCCTATATAGGGTAAGAGGGTTTTGAGAAGTCAAGTATGATGAAATTAGAAGATATCATAGTTCACCCCAGGCTTTTTCTAACCGTTTAGAATAGGTCATGTGACTTCAGAAAATACGTTTCTCAGTGGATGTTATATATATGGACTGCTATTATTCTGTGTAACCTATTTAATTGATAAAAGAAAGGAAATAAATGGAAATAAGTCACTCTGTCTGACTTTTTTGAGTTATCCTAGGTTCTCTACACATATGCTGCTATGTATGATAATTCTATGTAACTGTATTTGTGTATACCTGAATAAACTTACTTACTTACTTACTTACTTACTTACTTACTTACTTACTTACTCTTAGTCCGTTGAAATGTCGTGTTCTGGGGTACTCAGATGTTCTCAGGAGTACTCAGAATTATCTCTTTATATTTTCCTAAATATTGTCTACTATTCTTCTCAGTATCGATTAATATGCCTTATTTGGGATTCTTCTATACCATTCCTATAATTTTTCTATGATCCAGATTTCTACTTCTAACATCCTATGCTATTAGGTAATCTTGTGTACCTGTCAATGTATGGTACAATCACAGCTAAACACATTATATAAGCATACACCACCTGGCGTAGCATGGCGTTTTGGTGCGTAGACAACTGGTCGGGCGTCACCAATCCATCATGAAACCACCTGGCATAATGAACAATCCTGTGATTCTGTATAGTATTGTTGTTTAGGATTGTGTACAACAGGTTCTACTAAATATCTATCGAGCTTGTATAACCCATAATTTGAGTTATATACAGTATTCCTGTCTTATTTCAAGAGAGAAGATTCAATTATGTTTCTTTCTATGATGGAACTGTTTGGTACAATAATTTGGACAGCATCCCATCCCGGTGGGTGATTACAGGAACTAACGTAGTTAAAGACAGCGTTCGACTCCTGTCCTGTCCTGACTGAGTATTTATGTTGGGCTATTCTGGTTTTCAGAATTTTACCTGTTTGACCTATATGTGAGAGAGGACACTGAGTACATGGGACCTTGTAAACCCCACCAACTTTGTTGAAGGGTGTGTTTTTAATCAGCCTTTGTTTCATTGTCCTCGTGTTTTTGAAAGCAAAGTTTATATTGATCTTTTTTAATGCCTCACGCAGGTAAATCAGATTCTCATTGTATGGTAAAACTAGTACATTTTTCCTGCCATCACTTCCTTAGGTTCAGTCCTGTAGAAAGTCTTTCTTGCTGACATTAGTGCCTTCTCGACAAAATATCCAGGATATCTCATTTTTGTGGCTATGTTGAATATCTTGCTGATTTCATCCTCTAAGTACTCTGGACTGCAGATGCACAAGGCTCTTAAGAACAGTGTGAGGAATACACTCATTTTTACCTTGTTTTCGTGATTGGAATATTAGTGAATGTATGGCGACACATTAGTGGACTTCCTATAAACTGTAAACTTTAATTTTCTATCAGCACGATGGATTAAAATACCTAGGAAAGGAAAAGTATTGTTTATTTCATGTTTTGTAGTGAACATAATAGAAGGTACTAGACCACTGAGTCTACGTAGGACTGCGTGAGGCATTAAAAAGATCAATATAAACCTTGTTTTCATAAACACTGGGACAGTGAAACAAAGGCAGATTAAAAACACATCCTCCAACAAAGTTGGTGGGGTTTACAAGGTCCCATGTACTCAGTGTCCTCTCTCATATATAGGTCAAACAGGTAAAATTCTGGAAACCAGAATAGCCCAACATAAATACTCAGTCAGGACAGGGCAGGAGTCGAACGCTATCTTTAACCTCGTTAGTGCATATAATCACGCACCGGGATGGGATGCTACCCAGATTATTGTACCAAACAGCTTTATCATAGAAAGAAACATAATTGAATCTTCTCTGTTGAAATATGACAGGAATACCGTATATAACTAGGTGAAGTAAAAGCTTGATCACACAGAATGTGAAAAAGACTCTGGAGTCATGGTAAGCAGAAGTGCAAAAGTTATTTTACAGCTCTATACCTCACTAGTGAGGCCTTATTTGGATTATGCCGATCAGTTTTAGTCTCCTTACTACAGGATGGATATAGATTCATTGGAGAACATACAGAGAAGTATGACTAAAATGATTTAATGTATAAGGAATCTCCCTTACACATCTCTCTTTACACATATGCTGCTATGTATGATAATCTATGTAACTGTATTTGTGTTAACCTGAATAAACTTACTATAGACTTAGAGCCATGAATCTTCACTCTCTGGAGAGACGTAGAATGAGGATATATATCATCGAAGTGTATAAGTGGATGATGGGCATAAACAAAGGTGATGTAAATAAAATACCGAGTATATCGAATCGGGAAAGAACGAGAAATAACGGATTTAAGTTAGATAAATTTAGATTTAGAAAGGACATAGGTAAGTACTGGTTTTCGAACAGAGTTGTGGATAAGCCTAACAATCTTCTGAGCAGGGTGATAGAGGCTAGGACCTTGGGTGGCTTTCAAAAGAGACTGAACAGATATATGAGTAGGGGGGGGGTGTCTGGGGTTGATTGGTGTCGTGGGTACGGAAGTAAATTCTTAGGTAGCTTTGGGTACTGGTGGTTTAGATAAGGACCTGCCTTGTATGGGCTGGTACGCCTTCTGCAGTGTTCCTCTAGTCTTATGTTCTTACGTCTGCGTGCAGTGTTCTACATACCAAGGCGCTTTCAAAAAATGTGTAAAAGTATGTAATCCCGAAGAATGAACACCCGGCAGTATTGATTTTTTTGAGGTTCCTGAGGTGTGGGTTCCATTCTGGTGCTGCATACTCTACATTTTTTTCTGAAGCCAGGTCTTAAGTTCGCTGCCCAAGTTGATCAATCAGTATTCACTTCTGACCATATGAACAGTATTTTTATTATTGTCTTATTCTTTTCCTTATGTCAGACCTTTACTACCTTCCTTCCAACGTTTTATACCGTTTCCGGTCTTTTCTCCTCCCACATATGTTCATAACTTTCCACTTAATGGGATTAAACTCAAGTACTCTTTAGCGTAACAACTCATGAAATGTCAAGAGTCCTACTGAACCTGCTTGTACACCAGTCCCAGTACTTGTACACCAGTCCCAGTACTTGTACACCAGTCCCAGTACTTGTACACCAGTCCCAGTACTTGTACACCAGTCCCAGTACTTGTACACCAGTCCCAGTACTTGTACACCAGTCCCAGTACTTGTACACCAGTCCCAGTACTTGTACACCAGTCCCAGTACTTGTACACTAGTCCCAGTACTTATAATTCAAGCGCTTCACTTGTGCCTCAAAGACACTTCATTATTTCCCCTAGAACTATCACTCTTCTTTTTGTTACATATTCTTTGATTCACTCTAGCATCTTTCTTGCTGTCCCTGCCTGTTTTTTTTTTTCCGGTTTATGGATCAGTTTCTGGTTGGTGGAAAATTAAACGCTTTCTTGCCGTCAAGAAAATTATAGTTCAGCCATTAGTTCTTCCTCTTTCATCTCCATTACTCCAGCGTTTTTCTTCTGTAAACTCAAGCTGTTGATGAATATCTTCCTCTCCAGATGTTCCACTACTCTCCTGCAGAAATTAACTTCTCTGTTACTTAAGAGATCATGCTGGTCAAGGATAAAGGCCAGTAATTTCTAGCTTTATTCTCTGCTTGTCAACCGCAACGATGGTTGCTGTTTATCAGCTTTCTGGTAGTTGACTTGTTACCAGTGACTAATGGATGTGTGTGTTGGGGGGGGGGGAGGTAGGGGTAGGGAAGGTCACTGCCGATTTGGGATTATCTACTTAAAGTTACTGGAGAAAAGAGTTATTCTCGAGCAGTTCCGTCTTAAGAATTTAGTTTGTCATGTAAGTTTTTATAAGCCTTCACTCATTATTCCCTTTGAGTCCCATCGCAACAGTTCACAACTAGCGTTCTCTTGGCACTTTGTCCATCGATTACAATTGTGGACTGTGGTCCGTCTTCATGACTGTGGCCTCTTGTCCACCTTCATGACTATGGCCCCTTGTCCTACTTCATAACTGTGGCCTCTTGTCCTCCTTCATGACTGTGGCCTCGTGTCCTTCATAACTGTGGCCTCGTGTCCTTCATAACTGTGGCCTCGTGTCCTTCATGACTCTGGCCTCGTGTCCTTTATGACTCTGGCCTCTTGTATTCCTTCATAATTGTGGCTTCTTGTCCTCCTTCAAGTTTGGTCTATATTAATCATTTGTTTCCATTTTCTAGTATGTTCATAATCTACGTATCACGTCTCACAGTTTTCTCAGTTTCATCAGTGAAGACTGTGTCGTTGTGTGCATTCTTCCCTCACAGTTCTTCTCTCTAGCAGCTCTGGCAGACAGTTCCTCTCTCTAGCAGCTCTGGCAGACAGTTCCTCTCTCTAGCAGCTCTGGGAGACAGTTCCTCTCTCTAGCAGCTCTGGGAGACAGTTCCTCTCTCTAGCAGCTCTGGGAGACAGTTCCTCTCTCTAGCAGCTCTGGCAGACAGTTCCTCTCTCTAGCAGCTCTGGCAGACAGTTCCTCTCTCTAGCAGCTCTGGCAGACAGTTCCTCTCTCTAGCAGCTCTGGCAGACAGTTCCTCTCTCTAGCAGCTCTGGGAGACAGTTCCTCTCTCTAGCAGCTCTGGGAGACAGTTCTTCTCTCTAGCAGCTCTGGCAGACAGTTCCTCTCTCTAGCAGCTCTGGCAGACAGTTCCTCTCTCTAGCAGCTCTGGGAGACAGTTCCTCTCTCTAGCAGCTCTGGGAGACAGTTCCTCTCTCTAGCAGCTCTGGGAGACAGTTCCTCTCTCTAGCAGCTCTGGCAGACAGTTCCTCTCTCTAGCAGCTCTGGCAGACAGTTCCTCTCTCTAGCAGCTCTGGCAGACAGTTCCTCTCTCTAGCAGCTCTGGCAGACAGTTCCTCTCTCTAGCAGCTCTGGCAGACAGTTCCTCTCTCTAGCAGCTCTGGGAGACAGTTCCTCTCTCTAGCAGCTGTGGGAGACAGTTCCTCTCTCTAGCAGCTCTGGGAGACAGTTCCTCTCTCTAGCAGCTCTGGCAGACAGTTCCTCTCTCTAGCAGCTCTGGCAGACAGTTCCTCTCTCTAGCAGCTCTGGGAGACAGTTCCTCTCTCTAGCAGCTCTGGCAGACAGTTCCTCTCTCTAGCAGCTCTGGCAGACAGTTCCTCTCTCTAGCAGCTCTGGGAGACAGTTCCTCTCTCTAGCAGCTCTGGGAGACAGTTCCTCTCTCTAGCAGCTCTGGGAGACAGTTCCTCTCTCTAGCAGCTCTGGCAGACAGTTCCTCTCTCTAGCAGCTCTGGCAGACAGTTCCTCTCTCTAGCAGCTCTGGCAGACAGTTCCTCTCTCTAGCAGCTCTGGCAGACAGTTCCTCTCTCTAGCAGCTCTGGCAGACAGTTCCTCTCTCTAGCAGCTCTGGGAGACAGTTCCTCTCTCTAGCAGCTGTGGGAGACAGTTCCTCTCTCTAGCAGCTCTGGCAGACACTTCCTCTCTCTAGCAGCTCTGGCAGACAGTTCCTCTCTCTAGCAGCTCCGGCAGACAGTTCCTCTCTCTAGCAGCTCTGGCAGACAGTTCCTCTCTCTAGCAGCTCTGGCAGACAGTTCCTCTCTCTAGCAGCTCTGGCAGACAGTTCCTCTCTCTAGCAGCTCTGGGAGACAGCTCCTCTCTCTAGCAGCTCTGGCAGACAGCTCCTCTCTCTAGCAGCTCTGGCAGACAGTTCCTCTCTCTAGCAGCTCTGGCAGACAGTTCCTCTCTCTAGCAGCTCTGGGAGACAGCTCCTCTCTCTAGCAGCTCTGGCAGACAGCTCCTCTCTCTAGCAGCTCTGGCAGACAGTTCCTCTCTCTAGCAGCTCTGGCAGACAGTTCCTCTCTCTAGCAGCTCTGGGAGACAGCTCCTCTCTCTAGCAGCGCTGGCAGACACTTCCTCTCTCTAGCAGCTCTGGCAGACAGTTCCTCTCTCTAGCAGCTCTGGGAGACAGCTCCTCTCTCTAGCAGCTCTGGCAGACAGCTCCTCTCTCTAGCAGCTCTGGCAGACAGTTCCTCTCTCTAGCAGCTCTGGCAGACAGTTCCTCTCTCTAGCAGCTCTGGGAGACAGCTCGTCTCTCTAGCAGCGCTGGCAGACACTTCCTCTCTCTAGCAGCTCTGGCAGACAGTTCCTCTCTCTAGCAGCTCTGGGAGACAGCTCCTCTCTCTAGCAGCGCTGGCAGACACTTCCTCTCTCTAGCAGCTCTGGCAGACAGTTCCTCTCTCTAGCAGCTCTGGGAGACAGTTCCTCTCTCTAGCAGCTCTGGGAGACAGTTCCTCTCTCTAGCAGCTCTGGGAGATAGTTCCTCTCTCTAGCAGCTCTGGCAGACACTTCCTCTCTCTAGCAGCTCTGGCAGACAGTTCCTCTCTCTAGCAGCTCTGGGAGACAGTTCCTCTCTCTAGCAGCTCTGGCAGACAGCTCCTCTCTCTAGCAGCTCTGGCAGACACTTCCTCTCTCTAGCAGCTCTGGGAGACACTTCCTCTCTCTAGCAGCTCTGGGAGACAGCTCCTCTCTCTAGCAGCTCTGGCAGACAGTTCCTCTCTCTAGCAGCTCTGGGAGACAGTTCCTCTCTCTAGCAGCTCTGGGAGACAGCTCCTCTCTCTAGCAGCTCTGGGAGACAGCTCCTCTCTCTAGCAGCTCTGGGAGACAGTTCGTCTCTCTAGCAGCTCTGGCAGACACTTCCTCTCTCTAGCAGCTCTGGCAGACACTTCCTCTCTCTAGCAGCTCTGGGAGACAGTTCCTCTCTCTAGGAGCTCTGGGAGACAGCTCCTCTGTCTAGCAGCTCTGGCAGACAGCTCCTCTCTCTAGCAGCTCTGGGAGACAGTTCCTCTCTCTAGCAGCTCTGGGAGACAGTTCCTCTCTCTAGCAGCTCTGGCAGGCACTTCCTCTCTCTAGCAGCTCTGGCAGACACTTCCTCTCTCTAGCAGCTCTGGGAGATAGTTCCTCTCTCTAGCAGCTCTGGCAGACAGCTCCTCTCTCTAGCAGCTCTAGCAGACAGCTCCTCTCTCTAGCAGCTCTGGGAGACAGTTCCTCTCTCTAGCAGCTCTGGGAGACAGCTCCTCTCTCTAGCAGCTCTGGGAGACAGATCCTCTCTCTAGCAGCTCTGGGAGACAGTTCCTCTCTCTAGCAGCTCTGGGAGACAGTTCCTCTCTCTAGCAGCTCTGGCAGACACTTCCTCTCTCTAGCAGCTCTGGCAGACACTTCCTCTCTCTAGCAGCTCTGGGAGACAGTTCCTCTCTCTAGCAGCTCTGGCAGACACTTCCTCTCTCTAGCAGCTCTGGCAGACACTTCCTCTCTCTAGCAGCTCTGGGAGACAGTTCCTCTCTCTAGGAGCTCTGGCAGACACTTCCTCTCTCTAGCAGCTCTGGGAGACAGTTCCTCTCTCTAGCAGCTCTGGGAGACAGTTCCTCTCTCTAGCAGCTCTGGGAGACAGTTCCTCTCTCTAGCAGTTCTGGGAGACAGTTCCCCTCTCTAGCAGTTCTGAGAGACGGTTCCTCTCTCTTGCAGTTCTGAGAGACAGTTCCCCTCTCTAGCAGTTGTGAGAGACATTTCCCCTCTCTAGCAGTTCTGAAAGACAGATCCCCTCTCTAGCAGTTGTGAGAGACATTTCCCCTCTCTAGCAGTTCTGAGAGACAGTTCCCCTCTCTAGCAGTTCTGAGAGACAGTTTCCCTCTCCAGCAGTTCTGATAGACAGTTCCCCTCTCTAGCAGTTCTGATAGACAGTTCCTTTCTCTAGCAGTTCTGAAAGACAGATCCCCTCTCTAGCAGTTGTGAGAGACATTTCCCCTCTCTAGCAGTTCTGAGAGACAGTTCCCCTCTCTAGCAGTTCTGAGAGACAGTTCCCCTCTCTAGCAGTTCTGATAGACAGTTCCCCTCTCTAGCAGTTCTGAGAGACAGTTCCCCTCTCTAGCAGTTCTGAGAGACAGTTCCCCTCTCTAGCAGTTCTGAGAGACAGTTCCCCTCTCTAGCAGTTCTGAGAGACAGTTCCCCTCTCTAGCAGTTCTGAGAGACAGTTCCCCTCACTAGCAGTTCTGAGAGACAGTTCCACTCTCTAGCAGTTCTGAGAGACAGTTCCCCTCTCTAGCAGTTCTGAGAGACAGTTCCCCTCTCTAGCAGTTCTGAGAGACAGTTTCCCTCTCTAGCAGTTCTGAGAGACAGTTCCCCTCTCTAGCAGTTCTGAGAGACAGTTCCACTCTCTAGCAGTTCTGAGAGACAGTTCCACTCTCTAGCAGTTCTGAGAGACAGTTCCCCTCTCTAGCAGTTCTGAGAGACAGTTTCCCTCTCTAGCAGTTCTGAGAGACAGTTCCCCTCTCCAGCAGTTCTGAGAGACAGTTCCCCTCTCTAGCAGTTCTGAGAGACAGTTCCCCTCTCTAGCAGTTCTGAGAGACAGTTCCCCTCTCTAGCAGTTCTGAGAGACAGTTCCCCTCTCCAGCAGTTCTGAGAGACAGTTCCCCTCTCTAGCAGTTCTGAGAGACAGTTCCCCTCTCCAGCAGTTCTGAGAGACAGTTCCTCTCTCTAGAAGTTCTGAGAGACAGTTCCCCTCTCCAGCAGTTCTGAGAGACAGTTCCCCTCTCTAGCAGTTCTGATAGACAGTTCCACTCTCTAGCAATTCTGAGAGACAGTTCCCCTCTCTAGAAGTTCTGAGAGACAGTTCCCCTCTCTAGCAATTCTGAGAGACAGTTCCCCTCTCTAGCAGTTCTGAGAGACAGTTCCACTCTCTAGCAGTTCTGAGAGACAGTTCCCCTCTCTAGAAGTTCTGAGAGACAGTTCCCCTCTCTAGAAGTTCTGAGAGACAGTTCCCCTCTCTAGAAGTTCTGAGAGACAGTTCCCCTCTCCAGCAGTTCTGATAGACAGTTCCACTCTCTAGCAATTCTGAGAGACAGTTCCCCTCACTAGCAGTTCTGAGAGACAGTTCCCCTCTCTAGCAGTTCTGAGAGACAGTTCCCCTCTCTAGCAGTTCTGAGAGACAGTTCCCCTCTCTAGCAGTTCTGAGAGACAGTTCCCCTCTCTAACAGTTCTGAGAGGCAGTTCCCCTCTCTAGCAGTTCTGAGAGACAGTTCCCCTCTCCAGCAGTTCTGATAGACAGTACCCCTCTCTAGCAGCTCTGGGAGACAGCTCCTCTCTCTAGCAGCTCTGGGAGACAGATCCTCTCTCTAGCAGCTCTGGGAGACAGTTCCTCTCACTAGCAGCTCTGGGAGACAGTTCCTCTCTCTAGCAGCTCTGGCAGACACTTCCTCTCTCTAGCAGCTCTGGCAGACACTTCCTCTCTCTAGCAGCTCTGGGAGACAGTTCCTCTCTCTAGCAGCTCTGGCAGACACTTCCTCTCTCTAGCAGCTCTGGCAGACACTTCCTCTCTCTAGCAGCTCTGGCAGACAGTTCCTCTCTCTAGGAGCTCTGGCAGACACTTCCTCTCTCTAGCAGCTCTGGGAGACAGTTCCTCTCTCTAGCAGCTCTGGGAGACAGTTCCTCTCTCTAGCAGCTCTGGGAGACAGTTCCTCTCTCTAGCAGTTCTGGGAGACAGTTCCTCTCTCTAGCAGCTCTGGGAGACAGTTCCTCTCTCTAGCAGTTCTGAGAGACGGTTCCTCTTTCTAGCAGTTCTGAGAGACAGTTTCCCTCTCTAGCAGTTCTGAGAGACAGTTCCCCTCTCTAGCAGTTCTGAGAGACAGTTCCCCTCTTTAGCAGTTCTGAGAGACAGTTCCCCTCTCTAGCAGTTCTGAGAGACAGTTCCCCTCTCTAGCAGTTCTGAGAGACAGTTCCCCTCTCTAGCAGTTCTGAGAGACAGTTCCCCTCACTAGCAGTTCTGAGGGACAGTTCCACTCTCTAGCAATTCTGAGAGACAGTTCCCCTCTCTAGCAGTTCTGAGAGACAGTTCCCCTCTCTAGCAGTTCTGAGAGACAGTTCCCCTCTCTAACAGTTCTGAGAGGCAGTTCCCCTCTCTAGCAGTTCTGAGAGACAGTTCCCCTCTCCAGCAGTTCTGATAGACAGTTCCCCTCTCTAGCAGTTCTGAGAGACAGTTCCCCTCTCTAGCAGTTCTGAGAGACATTTTCCCTCTCTAGCAGTTCTGAGAGACAGTTCCCCTCTCTAGCAGTTCTGAGAGACATTTTCCCTCTCTAGCAGTTCTGAGAGACAGTTCCCCTCTCTAGCAGTTCTGAGGGACAGTTCCACTCTCTAGCAATTCTGAGAGACAGTTCCCCTCTCTAGCAGTTCTGAGAGACAGTTCCCCTCTCTAGCAGTTCTGAGAGACAGTTCCCCTCTCTAGCAGTTCTGAGAGACAGTTCCCCTCTCTAGCAGTTCTGAGAGACAGTTCCCCTCTCTAGCAACTCTGGAAGTCACATGATGGCATATTTTTTGAACTCTCTTCTGTGTCTGTCAGAATGTTCTGCTCAACAACTGTTGCTATTATATACAAGTGTAGTTGTGGACACAATATTGCTGCTGGTTTTCCCAGTCAGCTCGACGACAGATTGTTAACATGTTTCAAGCTTTCATCCTGCATGTATCTGAAGATCGTGTTGAAGTATGCCAGGGAACTCTGTTATGAGTTTCTTAATACTACATTTATGTGACTAAGTGACATTCAGTATTTTTAAGAATTACTCCCAGATTTCTCAGTCAGAAATTATCAGTAATGTGTCACTTAGTCTGTATTTTTATGAGGTCTGATTTAATATAATAATAATAATAATAATAATAATAATAATAATATTGATAATAATAATAATAATATTAATAATAATAATAATATTAATAATAATAATAATAATAATAATAATAATAATAATAATAATAATAATAATAATATCTTTATATACTACAAGTACATGTACAAGGTATACAGTCCTAGCTGACGTCAATGACATATTACTATACAGAAAGCCGCTTATTATGCACAGCATTTCGGGCAAATTAGGTCAGTGTCCCAGGATGCGACCCACACCAGTCGACTAACACCCAGGTACCCATTTTACTGATGGGTGAATAGAGACAGCAGGTGGCTTATTCCAGTTCTCATTCTTCATTTTTCATCTTAAGAAATACTGTACAAGATATTATTCTTCAGAGAAGAAGGCTTTCAGTTTAGCCCTGCTCCTCGCCCATATCTTGTTCAACACTAGAAATAAACATCGACCTAACACGCTTGTACAAAATATAAACGTTCCCGGCTATCAGAGCACTGTAGTTCAACCAGCCTTTGTACACCTGAATATAATAATAGTCCAGTACCAGCTGAAACCCTGTCGTTAATAATAGTCCAGTACAAGCTGAAACCCTGTCGTTGATAATAGTCCAGTACCAGCTGAAACCCTGTCGTTAATAATAGTCCAGTACCAGCTGAAACCCTGTCGTTGATAATAGTCCAGTACCAGCTGAAACCCTGTCGTTGATAATAGTCCAGTACCAATTGAAACCTTGTCGTTATTATAGTCCAGTACCAGTTGAAACCCTGTCGTTGATAATAGTCTAGTACCAGCTGAAACCCTGTCATTGATAATAGTCCAGTACCAGCTGAAACCCTGTCGTTGATAATAGTCCAGTACCAGCTGAAACCCTGTCGTTGATAATAGTCCAGTACCAGCTGAAACCCTGTCGTTGATAATAGTCCAGTACCAGCTGAAACCTTGTCGTTATTATAGTCCAGTACCAGCTGAAACCCTGTCGTTGATAATAGTCCAGTACCAATTGAAACCTTGTCGTTATTATAGTCCAGTACCATTTGAAACCTTGTCGTTATTATAGTCCAGTACCAGCTGAAACCCTGTCATTGATAATAGTCCAGTACCAACTGAAACCCTGTCGTTGATAATAGTCCAGTACCAGCTGAAAACCTGTCGTTGATAATAGTGCAGTACCAGCTGAAACCTTGTCGTTATTATAGTCCAGTACCAGCTGAAACCATGTCGTTGATAATATTCCAGTACCAATTGAAACCTTGTCGTTATTATAGTCCGGTACCATTTGAAACCCTGTCGGTGATAATAGTCCAGTACCAGCTGAAACCCTGTCGTTGATAATAGTCCAGTACCAGCTGAAACCTTGTCGTTATTATAGTCCAGTACCAGCTGAAACCCTGTCGTTGATAATAGTCCAGTACCAATTGAAACCTTGTCGTTATTATAGTCCAGTGCCAGCTGAAACCCTGTCGTTGATAATAGTCCAGTACCAGCTGAAACCTTGTCGTTATTATAGTCCAGTACCAGCTGAAACCTTGTCGCTATTATAGTCTAGTACCAGCTGAAACCCTGTCGTTGATAATAGTCCAGTACCAGCTGAAACCCTGTCGTTGATAATAGTCCAGTACCAGCTGAAACCCTGTCGTTGATAATAGTACAGTACCAGCTGAAACCTCGTCGTTGATAATAGTCCAGTACCAGCTGAAACCCTGTCGTTGATAATAGTACAGTACCAGCTGAAACCTCGTCGTTGATAATAGTCCAGTACCAGCTGAAACCCTGTCGTTGATAACAGTACAGTACCAGCTGAAACCTCGTCGTTGATAATAGTCCAGTACCAGCTGAAACCCTGTCGTTGATAATAGTACAGTACCAGCTGAAACCTCGTCGTTGATAATAGTCCAGTACCAGCTGAAACCCTGTCGTTGATAATAGTTCAGTACCAGTTGAAACCCTGTCGTTGATAATAGTACAGTACCAGCTGAAACCCTGTCGTTGATAATAGTCCAGTACCAGTTGAAACCCTGTCGTTGATAATAGTACAGTACCAGCTGAAACCCTGTCGTTGATAATAGTCCAGTACCAGCTGAAACCCTGTCGTTGATAATAGTTCAGTACCAGTTGAAACCCTGTCGTTGATAATAGTACAGTATCAGCTGAAACCCTGTCGTTGATAATAGTCCAGTACCAGCAGTAACAGCAAAAACTGAAACTTCGTTAAGCTGACAATAGTCCAACACCAACTGAAACCTCTTTCAGTTGATACTAGTACAGCACCAACTGAAACCTTGTCCAGTTGATAATGATAGAGCACCAGCTGAAACCTCATCCAGTTGATAATAGTCCGGTACCAGACTATTAGCATCTACACTTTCTGTGTTAGTTGCACAGGAGCAGCACAATAAACCCAGCAACTCCTCCCTGGTTATAAGTTCCCCGCCCCACTGCCTGTGCCAACAAAACCTGGACTTGCTCATGTGTAGTGTAGTGTGGCTGCCCCTTCAACACCCCCACCACTTCCGCCCCTCCCCGCCCTGCCTCGCCCCGTCCTGCCCCGCCCCGTCCTGCCCCGCCCCGTCCTGCCCCGCCCCGTCCTGCCCCGCCCCGAAAGATACACCAGTAATGGGTTTCCGCAGCAGTAACGCCACCCACCCAGCCCAAGTTTTTCCCCTCACGTAATGACCTTCGGGAGGGTCACGAGAACACGCTAGAAAACACTGATATATAAATGACGGAAATAATCCAGTTACGGATACCTTATGAGAAGTTTATTGGGGTTTAAAGCCTGTCGACTAAACTAGGGTCATTAAGAGGCGCATGAGTTCCCTGTTTACCTGGAGTTTACATGGAGAGAGTTCCGGGGGTCAACGCCCCCTCGGCCCGGTCTGTAACCAGGCCTCATGGTGGATCAGAGCCTGATCAACCAGGCTGTTACTACTGGCTGCACGCAATCCAACGTACGAGCCACTGCCGGCTGGTCAGGTACCGACTTTAGGTGCTTGTCCAGTGCCTGCTTGAAGACAGCCAGGGGTCTATTGGTAATCCCCGTTATGTATGCTGGGAGGCAGTTGAACAGTCTCGGGCCCCTGACAGTTATTGTCTCTTAACGTGCTAGTGAAACCCCTCCTTTTAATTGGTGGGATGTTGCATCGTCTGCCGAGTCTTTTCCTTTCGTTGTGAGTGATTTTCGTGTGCAAGTTCGGTACTAGTCCCTCTAGGATTTTCCAGATGTCTCCTAATATCATGTTTATTCTTTCTCTATAATCTATCTTGTCCATAATTACAATCGCATTTGCTTTGTCTGCTTCACCTTAAGAAAGCAGACAAAGCAAATGAGACAGTAATTATGGACAACGTAGATTATAGGGGAAAAATAACATTATTAGAAGACAGGGGAAATGACGTGCCCATTATGGCTGCACGTAACATTATGGCTGCACGTAACATTATGGCTGCACGTAACATTATGGCTGCACGTAACATTATGGCTGCACGTAACATTATGGCTGCACGTAACATTATGGCTGCACGTAACATTATGGCTGCACGTAACATTATGGCTACACGTAACATTATGGCTGCACGTAACATTATGGCTGCACGTAACATTATGGCTGCACGTAACATTATGGCTGCACGTAACATTATGGCTGCACGTAACATTATGGCTGCACGTAACATTATGGCTGCACGTAACATTATGGCTGCACGTAACATTATGGCTGCACGTAACATTATGGCTACACGTAACATTATGGCTGCACGTAACATTATGGCTGCACGTAACATTATGGCTGCACGTAACATTATGGCTGCACGTAACATTATGGCTGCACGTAACATTATGGCTGCACGTAACATTATGGCTGCACGTAACATTATGGCTACACGTAACATTATGGCTGCACGTAACATTATGGCTGCACGTAACATTATGGCTGCACGTAACATTATGGCTGCATGTAACATTTACACCATCAGAGAAGAATACTTTAATCCACAAAATGCTGATTAAATTAAACTCCTTGCATATGTACGCTGTGAGTAATACATCTCTTTTTGAATACATCCTGTGTTAGTCACTGTTGGTGATCCAAACTTCAGGAAACAAAGCAAGTTTTCCGGACACTTTTCTTAGTCAGATACTGACGACTCGTACTGTGTAAAAATTTTATATAGTTAGTAGTTTAATTGTGTGGCCTGAGAGGCTAGTTTACTGTGCACCCCGAGCTCATCCTGTGAGAGGTAGCGAAAAAAAAATAAAAAACAGAATTAGAGGTCAGAATGGGTCTTTGTCAGACCCAGTGAGCGTTGTTACATCACTTGGAGGGAATATTAGTCATTTAATTTCATTTACTTCATATAGTTGTTGTACACAGTACAGTATGGAATACCATCTCAAAACGATTGATATCTTTTTACCGCTAAAAATAACATTGTTCGTAACTGGGCTACAGTGTCTATAAAAACAGTTTATTCATCTATCAGACGCAGAATGTGGATGATGCTTTAAGACTTCAGATATTATATCATTAACAATGAGGTGTTTTGACATATCCTGTAATGTTTGCATGAAGGTGTCTCTGAGAGGCTGAATGTGTGGATACTAAAATATATTGCTCCAGTGTCCACACACGTTACATTTTATGTCACAGACATCTTACAAACCATATCGCCGGAGATACATATAGCCTAACCTTGGTCTAACAGTTACGAGGAAATGGTATGGTGATACCGACAAGATGTGGAAAAAGACACTTATGTACAGTTCAGGACATTTATTAAAGGAAACGTTTCGCCACGAGTGGCTTCTTCAGTCCTAATACAGAGAAAACTAAGAAAACACACCTATATATAGTGGTGGGAGTCAGGTGAGGTGAAGCGTGGGTAGAGGTGGTAGTAGTAGTAGTAGTAGTAGTAATGGAACTAAGGAGGTGAGGTTAGAGAGGGACCTGCTGGCATCAAGTAACACCAGTTCCCAGGATGGGTAATATCCTCTTGCTTAATAATTTTGAAATACTGTAACTACCGGACTTTTGCTTTATAGTGTTACTGACAGAAATTAGTGCAGCTTCAATGCATTTTCTCCGTCTTAAGTCGTCTTCTTTAATAACTAGTTTAGCTTCATTGAATTTCATGAGGTGTCCAACATCGTCTCTATGTTGAACACATGCGTTTTTGCGGTCATCATTTCTGCAAGCATTTTTGTGTTCTGCTATCCTAATGTCCAGAGTTCTGGCTGTTTCCCCTACATATACTTTGTCACACCCCCCACATGGTATAGTGTAGATTCCTGCACTTGTGCCAGAATCATGCTTGGGTTTTTGTATCAGGTTCCTAATAGTAGTTGAACAGCTGGTAGATATTTTAGCCAGTTTTCTGTCAAACATTTTTGAAACATTTGTGGCAACGTTGCTGACCGGTAAAACGATGTAACTTGGAGGCTTTTCTTCAATTTGATAGGTGTTGGTCTTGCTGAGGATACGTGTTGCACGTTTCCTGCAGTCACGTATGAAGTGTAGGGGAAAGTGTAGTGAACTAAAAGAGTTGGTGATGTATGTACATTCTTCTTCGAGGAACTGCGGACTGGAAATTCTGTAGGCTCTCAGAAAGAAGCCAATAACTACCCCTCTTTTAGTTCTTGTGTCATGGTGAGAGAAGAAATGTAGAAGATCATTCTTGTAGGTAGGCTTCCGGTAGACTTTAAAAGAAAGTTTGCTTTCCCCTGTGCTTAAGAGAACGTCGAGAAAAGGTAACTGGTTGTCCTTCTCCTCCTCTAGAGTAAATTTAATAGTAGGTTCCAGAGTGTTGATGGTGTTGAGGATGCCCTGTACGTCAAGATTTTTGGGTACAATGACCAAAATATCATCTACGTACCGCATCCAAGTAACTGAACGAGGGATGTTATTGAGGATCCTTCTTGATTCCAGGTCCTCCATATATAAATTGGCAAGAACTGCACTAAGGGGGGATCCCATGGCTAGTCCGAAGAGTTGTTTGTACTTCTTGTCCTCGAACCTAAAACAGTTATAACGAACACAAAGTTCGACAAGGCTCACAAAATCTTGGCGGGGTACAGGTAACTCTGTATCATCTTTAATCACCCTGCGAAGAAGATCAATGGCTTGATCAACTGGGACATTGGTGAATAAGGCAGTCACGTCAAAACTTGCAAGCTTCTTATCACTCATGTCGAGATCCCTGATACGGTTAAGGAGGTCACCCGAATGCTTTAGATGAGCCTGACTGATTGTACCCAGGAGCTTTGACAAATATTTCGCCAAAACTCCTGCTAGACTGTGAGGGGCGCTGCCGATACCAGATGTAATGGGTCTCATAGGCACATTTGGTTTGTGGGTCTTTGGTAAACCATAAAGTCTAGCTGACTTGGGGTTGGTAGGGATGAGGCGCAAGAGTTTTTTACCTTCTTCTGATTTCCTGAGTATACTGCGGGTCTTACTGAGAAAAGAATCTGTTTCTTTCCTCCATGCATGTTCGGGGATGGAAACGTATGTGTTGGCGTCGTTCAATAAATCTTGCATCTTACTAACGTAGTCTGTACTGTTGAGGATGACCACTCCTCCTCCTTTGTCCGCTGTGGTGATGAGAATATCATTATTGGAAGCTAAGTGTTTGAGTGCCTGGATGTAGCGACGAGGAATGACTGGACGACTAGGTTCAGAAACTGCAGCTGCAATAAGTCCTTGTATGAAACCTTTGTTAAACTCAGAGTCACCGTAGAAATGGTTTTTGATCACTGTGTCTAACTCGCATTTAGGCTTCCGTATGCCAGTAGCAAACTTGAGACCTAAGCTGAGTGCTTCGGATTCTGTATCACTGAGAAACAGATTCTTTTCTCAGTAAGACCCGCAGTATACTCAGGAAATCAGAAGAAGGTAAAAAACTCTTGCGCCTCATCCCTACCAACCCCAAGTCAGCTAGACTTTATGGTTTACCAAAGACCCACAAACCAAATGTGCCTATGAGACCCATTACATCTGGTATCGGCAGCGCCCCTCACAGTCTAGCAGGAGTTTTGGCGAAATATTTGTCAAAGCTCCTGGGTACAATCAGTCAGGCTCATCTAAAGCATTCGGGTGACCTCCTTAACCGTATCAGGGATCTCGACATGAGTGATAAGAAGCTTGCAAGTTTTGACGTGACTGCCTTATTCACCAATGTCCCAGTTGATCAAGCCATTGATCTTCTTCGCAGGGTGATTAAAGATGATACAGAGTTACCTGTACCCCGCCAAGATTTTGTGAGCCTTGTCGAACTTTGTGTTCGTTATAACTGTTTTAGGTTCGAGGACAAGAAGTACAAACAACTCTTCGGACTAGCCATGGGATCCCCCCTTAGTGCAGTTCTTGCCAATTTATATATGGAGGACCTGGAATCAAGAAGGATCCTCAATAACATCCCTCGTTCAGTTACTTGGATGCGGTACGTAGATGATATTTTGGTCATTGTACCCAAAAATCTTGACGTACAGGGCATCCTCAACACCATCAACACTCTGGAACCTACTATTAAATTTACTCTAGAGGAGGAGAAGGACAACCAGTTACCTTTTCTCGACGTTCTCTTACGCACAGGGGAAAGCAAACTTTCTTTTAAAGTCTACCGGAAGCCTACCTACAAGAATGATCTTCTACATTTCTTCTCTCACCATGACACAAGAACTAAAAGAGGGGTAGTTATTGGCTTCTTTCTGAGAGCCTACAGAATTTCCAGTCCGCAGTTCCTCGAAGAAGAATGTACATACATCACCAACTCTTTTAGTTCACTACACTTTCCCCTACACTTCATACGTGACTGCAGGAAACGTGCAACACGTATCCTCAGCAAGACCAACACCTATCAAATTGAAGAAAAGCCTCCAAGTTACATCGTTTTACCGGTCAGCAACGTTGCCACAAATGTTTCAAAAATGTTTGACAGAAAACTGGCTAAAATATCTACCAGATGTTCAACTACTATTAGGAACCTGATACAAAAACCCAAGCATGATTCTGGCACAAGTGCAGGAATCTACACTATACCATGTGGGGGGTGTGACAAAGTATATGTAGGGGAAACAGCCAGAACTCTGGACATTAGGATAGCAGAACACAAAAATGCTTGCAGAAATGATGACCGCAAAAACGCATGTGTTCAACATAGAGACGATGTTGGACACCTCATGAAATTCAATGAAGCTAAACTAGTTATTAAAGAAGACGACTTAAGACGGAGAAAATGCATTGAAGCTGCACTAATTTCTGTCAGTAACACTATAAAGCAAAAGTCCGGTAGTTACAGTATTTCAAAATTATTAAGCAAGAGGATATTACCCATCCTGGGAACTGGTGTTACTTGATGCCAGCAGGTCCCTCTCTAACCTCACCTCCTTAGTTCCATTACTACTACTACTACTACTACTACCACCTCTACCCACGCTTCACCTCACCTGACTCCCACCACTATATATATGTGTGTTTTCTTAGTTTTCTCTGTATTAGGACTGAAGAAGCCACTCGTGGCGAAACGTTTCCTTTAATAAATGTCCTGAACTGTACATAAGTGTCTTTTTCCACATCTAACAGTTACACCTAGCAGTCTGCAGACAACAGTCATGTTTAACTTGAACCATTTCATTATGACGGACAATTATCTGCTAGTTTCTACCTGTACAGTTCTGTATTCTTCAAGCGTGTTTTTTTTTATTTTATTTAAAACAGTGCGATACAAATGACAGAAATATATTAAAAAGATACACGACAAAAGATTACTGCACTAGAATCGCACTTAACCCGAGACCTAATAACGACACCATACAGTACAGTGGTAATACACACTCACACACACCACACCGTATGTTACATTGGTATTACACTCACACACAACACACCGTATGTTACATTGGTATTACACTCACACACAACACACCGTATGTTACATTGGTATTACACTCACACACAACACACCGTATATTACAGTGGTAATACACTCTCACACACAACACACTGTATATTACAGTGGTAATACACTCTCACACACAACACACCGTATATTACAGTGGTAATACACTCTCACACACAACACACCGTATATTACAGTAGTAATACACTCTCACACACAACACACCGTATATTACAGTGGTAATACACTCACACACAACACACCGTATATTACAGTGGTAATACACTCTCACACACAACACACCGTATATTACAGTGGTAATATACTCTCACACACAACACACTGTATATTACAGTGGTAATACACTCTCACACACAACACACCGTATATTACAGTGGTAATACACTCACACACAACACACCGTATATTACAGTGGTAATACACTCTCACACACAACACACCGTATATTACAGTGGTAATACACTCTCACACACAACACACCGTATATTACAGTGGTAATACACACTCACACACAACACACCGTATATTACAGTGGTAATACACTCTCACACACAACACACCGTATATTACAGTGGTAATACACTCTCACACACAACACACCGTATATTACAGTGGTAATACACTCTCACACACAACACACCGTATATTACAGTGGTAATACACTCACACACAACACTATACATTACAGTAATATTGTTTTATTTGTTAAAGAACATCTCTAACAAGGTTACATATTACCAAACATCAAACACTGGAAATTATGAAGATTGTACAATAAAACAGAGATAAAAAAAAAAACACACACAATGACACACACAAGCACACACGTTACACTACATGAGACTACATCAGGCACATACTAGGTGAGGTTTCTGCCTGTCAACACACACGTTACACTACATGAGACTACATCAGGCACATACTAGGTGAGGTTTCTGCCTGTCAACTCACACGTTACACTACATGAGACTACATCAGGCACATACTAGGTGAGGTTTCTGCCTGTCAACACACACGTTACACTACATGAGACTACATCAGGCACATACTAGGTGAGGTTTCTGCCTGTCAACTCACACGTTACACTACATGAGACTACATCAGGCACATACTAGGTGAGGTTTCTGCCTGTCAACACACACGTTACACTACATGAGACTACATCAGGCACATACTAGGTGAGGTTTCTGCCTGTCAACACACACGTTACACTACATGAGACTACATCAGGCACATACTAGGTGAGGTTTCTGCCTGTCAACTCACACGTTACACTACATGAGACTACATCAGGCACATACTAGGTGAGGTTTCTGCCTGTCAACACACACGTTACACTACATGAGACTACATCAGGCACATACTAGGTGAGGTTTCTGCCTGTCAACTCACACGTTACACTACATGAGACTACATCAGGCACATACTAGATACACAAATAACCCGCACATAAAAGACAGAAGCTTACGACGACGTTTCGGTCCGACTTGGACCATTGACAAAGTCACAGTGTGACTTTGTCAATGGTCCAAGTCGGACCGAAACGTCGTCGTAAGCTTCTGTCTTTTATGTGCGGGTTATTTGTGTATCGTTCCAGTCACGGTATTGTGCCTTTTTGTTATTTAGGCACATACTAGGTGAGGTTTCTGCCTGTCAACTCACACGTTACACTACATGAGACTACATCAGGCACATACTAGGTGAGGTTTCTGCCTGTCAACTCACACGTTACACTACATGAGACTACATCAGGCACATACTAGGTGAGGTTTCTGCCTGTCAACTCACACGTTACACTACATGAGACTACATCAGGCACATACTAGGTGAGGTTTCTGCCTGTCAACTCACACGTTACACTACATGAGACTACATCAGGCACATACTAGGTGAGGTTTCTGCCTGTCAACACACACGTTACACTACATGAGACTACATCAGGCACATACTAGGTGAGGTTTCTGCCTGTCAACACACACGTTACACTACATGAGACTACATCAGGCACATACTAGGTGAGGTTTCTGCCTGTCAACACACACGTTACACTACATGAGACTACATCAGGCACATACTAGGTGAGGTTTCTGCCTGTCAACACACGTATGCAAGACTAATTCTAAGATCTCAGGTGCTTAACAGAGCACCACGATACTCAAAACATTAATATTGGCGATTATCACGAGATCTTAACATACATAGGTATTTAGTATTCAAAGAAGGAAACGGGATAATACTAAAAGTCACTATAAAAACATCCAATATAACAAAACAAAACTACGATGTGATATTTTACATCTCAGCAAAACAAAGAAAAATAATGCAACTAGTTACATGTAATATAATATTACTGAAAAGCTCACTGTAACACAGCATAAAATATAACATAAAATAAAAACCAATTGCTTATGCTAGGAAACACTTTTTACCACTTACAATTGAATCAAAAACAGTAAAGACACCCATAACATATTTGAGTCTCATTGAAAATTTTCATCATAAAGTCCTTGAAATGATTTATACATGATAAAAAATATGCAATCGTAGTGCTACACCTTTCTAAATGATAACTGTGTAGTTGCTGAAACCCTCGGGGTAATAACCCTATTGCCTCTAGATATCAAAACTCAATTATACATCCATATAAACAGCTCTCCATGCTCACACCCAAGTCTAGGAAAATAGCCCGTTGTATCCCCTTACCCATTTTGCAAATCCCATAAATCCCTTAATGTGAAATTTCGATAACCCTCACTAAAATCTCTCTCCCATCTCCCTCCATACACCCCTTTATTTCTACACTGTGTCCTATAAAAAGTTGCTGCCAATGCATTAATTCTTGCACGCACGTCCGCCTCCCTCATAGCCCACATCATGTATATATAATCCGTAATCATATACCCAATCGCATTCTCAACCCTTTTATTCACCCCAGTTATATCTAAACTTAAAACCCTCAAAACCTGCAAACCCCCTCCCCCCACTAACCTTAAAACCTTACCCATCCAAACCCTTATAAGTTCAATACAATCGCAAAAATATACCGTATGATAAATAGTCGCCAATCCTCCACAATCCTTGCATTCCCCATCCTCTCGTATTCTCTTATAGAATAAAACCATTCCTGACGGCAAGATTCCATGTAAAAATCTATACATAACTTCTCTGACTTTAGGTTTTAAACGCAATTTATTTAAACGCCCCCAAATATTATGCCAATCATACATCGGATAAACTCCTTCTACCGCCGCTACCAGAGCCTTACCATCTGCCCTATCAAGATTTCTCAATTTAATTTGTGAGTGATCCCTCACGTTTATGAAGACCCGTAACATTGCCTCACCTATCATGAACTCCCGACCCCCCCACCACCGTCGCATATCCTGATGTATCCTATGAAGACCGTCTTCTTTCGCCCCCCCCCTCCCGCTTATAACTATGTTTTAAATACATACTTATTATCCTCTTTTCGACATCTATAAGACCCAGCCCTCCACGGCCAACCGGGAGTGTGACAACCGCTCTACTTAACCATTCGCTCCCTGTTCCCCAAATGAATCTAAAAACACTTTTTTGTAACCTTTTTAACTCACAACGAAGTATCGGAAATATTACCGTAACATGCCATAGTTTACTATATAATAGCACATTCGTTGTTATCACCCTTTGTTGCAAACTTAAATTAGCAGCTCTTAACCCACTAAGACGCTTCAGAACACTATCAACGATACGCACGGAATTTATTTGTTGTGCTGACTTGATATCATTTACATAAACGATCCCACATATCTTTATTTGGTCCACCCTTTCCCACCTTTCAGCTACCATTCCTTCCTCACGCGACCCTTTTCCAAGATTCATATACTTTGTTTTCCCCATGTTGATCGTCATGCCAGTAGCCTTTTCAAAAACTTTCACTAACTTTTCTACCCGAATCAAATCCATGTTTTCTCTCACCAAAATCGTCGTGTCGTCGACATATCCAACAATGCCCGCTCCCCCATCCCTTACATTACCCATCCCCTTTGCTTCCAATAAAACCCTTATCCCTCTATAAAAGGGATCTTGAAAACAAGCAAAAAAAATTTGTGAAAGGGGACAACCTTGACGCAAACCCCTTCCCATCTGAATCCGATCTCCCAACCTCCCATTCACCTGCACACGCAAAGTTGCCTCCTGATACATTAATTTGGCCCATGATATAATTTCCGCCCCAAACCCCTGCCATCTCATGATCTTCCATAACGTCTCCCGTTCCACACTATCATATGCCGCCTCCCAATCTATAGCCAATACCCCCCCTCCCAATCTTACTCTTTCTTCAATAAAACTTCTAATCATACCGTGACCTTCATACATAGACCTGCCCGGCACCCCATATTGTCCCTTGTCAATCACTTTGCCCAGGACTTTTTTTATTCTGTTAGCCAAGATCCTTCCAAAAATTTTATAGTCCCCACATAATAACGAGATTGCACGATAATCTTTAACCGTTAATGGCTCGCCTTTAGGAACTAGGACGACCACAGCCAACCTTTGTTGTTCCCCTAAAACCCCATCCCGCTTCATGATATTGAATAAACGTACCAAAAACCCCTTTAAAACGTTCCAATTTTGAAGATAAAAGTCGCTGGGCAACCCATCTATTCCTGGCGCCTTACCCAATTGCGCCCCAGATAAAGCCTCCCAAGTCTCACACTCCGTTATCGGCCCTCCCAACATCAAACGATCATGCTCCTCCAGCTCACAACGCACAAACCTACCGATTGACTGCAATGCAATTTCACTTATTCCAACACTTTGCGTTTTCATTTTAACCCAAGCATCAATATACCCACTCATACCCTCCGTCGTCGTCAACACCTGATTCACTCTATACCCCTGCATACCTACCTGGACATTCAACCCCATTAACTCCATTGCTTTGCGACGTCTGTGTTGATTCCTCAACACACGCCGACGGCCGATCTCCCCACAAAACCTCTTCGATTCCACCCTTAAGCCTTTCCCCATCAAACCTTTCGTTTTGTAAATTTCGTAGTTGCTCCTTAATTCGTTCAATTTCTGTAACAGGATAATTAGCATTCGCTTGTACATAGCAGTCGCGCAACTGCCCCTCTAAATATCGTTGGAAACCATACTGTAACTGATTATATCTCACTCCCTGACTAATATAATATTCCTTAATTCGCTTTTTGGCTATCCTTTCCCACCAATTAACCAAAGCCACATCTCCAGGTGCTTCAACCACAAGGCGTTCCCACATATGCCCAAAAGACAAACGACTTTCCTCTCTCTTCAATAACTTTACATTTAATTTCCAAAATGACGGACCCCTTCTAGGCACACCCTCAATATCTACATCCATTACAACTCCTCTATGATCCGAAAAAACCACATTTATCACACTCACTCTCCGCACTGTAACCGCACTAGACACGTACATTCTATCCAATCTCGCCGCATAATCTCGTCTAATGAAAGTATGCTCCACCATGCCAACCCCCCCCCACACACATCCATTAAACCCACACTCGTCAATAAATCTCCCAGGAACCCCAAGCAACAACCCGCTCCTCGAGGCTCCACGTTTTTTCGTCGTATTACACAATTCCAGTCTCCCCCTATTATCGCTACATTTGGTAAACTACGTAGATAATATACTAATACATCTTGTACAAAATGAGTTTTAAGTCGTACATCTCCCTCGGCCGGCCCATATACACCTACAAAACTTATGTGTACTCTGCCCCATAAACCATCCACCCTAATCACTCTCCCCTCCCCCCTTTCACTATGGCGTACTACAAACGGGCTATTTTCCTTTACCAGAATGGCGACGCCTCCTTTTAATCTCGTCGCATATTCCATATACACATCGTAACCGTCCATTTCTAACTCATATCCAATTCTGTAATTGTGTTCTTGGATAAATACCACATCCACATCTAGACGCACCAAAAATTCATTAAACCACTTTCGCTTCCGCTCAGATCTCAAACCGTTAATATTTATTGTCAAAACCTTAAAGTCAATTAATGGGATTTTCCTTTCGTTCTAGGTATAGACTTTTCACTTATACATTTTACAACACCTCTATCCCTCTCCCCTTTTTTGGGAATCACCTTGATAAACTCTTGTTTCGTGGATTCACTGTTCCCTTTCCTCTGTACATCCGCCCAAGACTTTTTCCCTGGCCTTTGGGCAGGAGTAAGCACGTCGTCTGAGTCTGATGGGGTCGCAGTTCGCTTTCGCGTCCTACCCTCCACCTGCATTAGGATTTCTTTAGTACTATCATGATGCACCTCCACTTCTGCTATATTTACCATCATACCATGCGACACCCCAGACTCAATGCTTTCATCCGTCGCCTCACCATGATGCTCAACCGATCCCAAAATTGCACCTGGATCCTCCACACGGTTGACGATCGACTCGTCTAACAATACATCCAGTGCCTTCACTAAAGACGCCGCTACATCCTCGTCCCCCATAGTGGGCAGAGTCTCTTCAAATACTTTATTTATGTCCAGTGACGGTGATTCTTCTCGCTGTTTTGCATCCTCCAAAGCATTCTCCTGCGCTTTTTCTACCTCTTCACTCCAAGATGTCCGTTGTCGAGACGGGTGAGCATAAGACTGTTCTAGTCCCTCAACTTCCTCGACCTCTCCGATTGTTGCTGTTGCGATATTTGGAGATTCCCACGACGCTTACCACACTGTGCCGCTATGTGGTCATACGACCCACACAGCCGACACGTACGACGTTGCCCCGCATATGTTACATATACTTGAGTTCGAAATGCTTGCAACATAATATAGGACGGTATGGGATGGCGTAAGGTCATTTTGACTGAATATGTTCCCTCCAAACTTCCAGCATAAGGTCCAGCGGCCCACCGACCTGCAGAGGCCATATGAACCGTACCATAATTACGTAGTTCATCTTTTATAACAAATTCAGTCGCCTCAAAAGGCACATTCCTTATTTTAACCCATGTGTAGTGTCGTGATACATCATGAAGACGTACTGATACAGCTGAATTGACGGCTATAATGGTCTCTTGATACTTATCCACCACCGCTTCATAGACATTTGCTGACGTCATTTTAACGAAGATCCGTGTCGTCCCATTAAGTGCTACACCACATATCTCTTCATTTGCGATACCGTAGGTATCACGGATAATCGCCGGTAGTAACAAGTCCATCGTGGCTCCGGTGACAGCCCCACGGGTCAACTCAATGCAAACAGTGTTGATGCGCCTGTAGCTATGCAGCGCCATGTTGGTAAATGAGCAGCGCACGTCCTCACTACTCAAAGGTTGTGACGAACTATTAAGCGTGTTTGCTAGTTTTTTCCTGACAATGTTTCGTAAGCTTCTGTTTGAAAAACCAATGTTATACTCAACATTCCCCTTATTTAATGTTTGTTTAGCTAATTCATCGACTTTGTCATGCTCCTGGATGCCTGTGTGAAAGGGAATCAACAAAAGCTTATCTGTGATCCCTTTCTTAATAATTTGTGTATATCTGTGCCCAGCTTCATACACACGAATGCTACATTCAGGTCTCAGGCTATCTGGAACTAGATAGAGTCAGTTACAATTACAGTGTACAACGAGTATAGCAAACAGTTCAGTTTGTGAGGTGGAAGCCCAATTATTAACTGTGATACAACTCTGTGTATTACAGTACCGTCCAGCTGGTTTACAATAAGTGCACTTCCCACTTTCAGCATAAATAGTTTGTGTAATAGTCATCTTTGTCCTAAAGTCGTATGTGTTCCCGAACACTGATTTTAGAAAGTAATCGAATTTGAAGATTGTTCATGATTAGTTTCTTGAGAGGATAGGTGAGCATAGTGATAACAAAGGTTGTTATCTGCCAGGATGGCGTTAAATGCTGTAGTTTCCTTGCATGATACAGTTCATGTGGTTCAGACATTTTTATGTGTGGCTCTTATCTGAATTCATTTTGTCTCATGAATTATATGTTCTAGTAATACTTTAGAGACAACATTGTTTTGTTCACCAAGCGGCGGCAGTGCAGCAGCAGCAGCAGCAGCGGCAGCGGCGGCAGCAACAGCAGAAGCAGCAGCAGCAGCGGCAGCGGCAGCGGCAGCGGCGGCAGCGGCAGCGGCAGCAGCAGCACTAGGTATATCTAATTCTTTCCTCATATTTAGTATTTTGGTAGTTACAGGACAGCTCAGAATAATTTTTGAGAACCTCATTTTTCGTTTTATCGAGTGTTTCAGTAGTTGTTCTGTGCTATTGAGCTAAAACTGGTTCATGGTAATCTATCAACGATCTTATTTATGCCAAGTACATCATTTGGGATTATTCCCTACAATAATGCTGCGAACTTTAAATCTATATTGTCTTATATTGCTGGCTAATTCTATTCACATTTATTAGTGTATATGGAGCAGCAGTTTCTAAATATTTACAGGACACAATCAATAGAATTGCCATTGACTTTTATTTTTGATGGTCCATTTTTATGGTTACCAATGTTTGTTAAACACTTGAACTTTTCTGTAGAAATTATAATGCCAAGATTATCACAGACTGTAGATATTGTGTTATTTACTGAAATACGGGACCAACTATATGAAAGATACGTTTCTGAAGCTTTAATGTAAGATTTATCAGGCTTCTCTTATTTTTTTTCTCATATAATGTGAAGCTTGTGAGCAGTGAAGATGCTCTTACAACTTCCATTTATCTCTTAACAAACTCTGAGTCTAGTCCTTCTACATGACTTTCAAATTAGACAAAACATAAATTAATCATTACTCTTTGAGTGTCAACTCTTAGTTTTGATGTATCAGGTGTATAGTTGTTGTTGTTGATGTTGATGCTGCTCTTGCTGATGCTGTTGCCCTTGTTGATGTTGTTATTGTTGTTGATGTTGTTCTTGATTTTGATGTTCATGTTCTTGTTGTTGATGGTGGTGTTGTTGTTGTTATTGATGATGTTGTTCATGTTGATCATGGTGTTGTTGTTGTTCTTGTTGATGCTGTTCTTACTGATGTTGTTCTTGTTGATGCTGTTAGTGTTGATGATGTTGTTCTTGCTGATGTTGTTGTTCGTGTTGACGATGATGGTGATGTTGTTGATGATGGTGTTATTGTTGTTGACGATGATGGTGATGTTGTTGATGATGGTGTTATTGTTGTTGACGATGATGGTGTAGTTGTTGATGATGGTGTTATTGTTGTTGTTGGTGATGGTGCTGTTGTTGCTGTTGACGATGATGTTGTTCTTGTTGTTGCTGATGATGTTGTTCTTGTTGATGTTATTGCTGATGATGATGTTGTTGTTGTTGTTGTTGTTGACGATGATGTTGTTCTTGTTGATGTTGCTGTTCTTGGTGTTGATGGCATTGTTCTTGATGATGATGATGGTGTTGTTGTTGTTGTTGCTGATGATGATGGAAGTATTGTTGTTGATGATGATAATTTTGTTTTTGTTAATGTTGCTGTTGTTCTTGTTGATGTTGATGTTGTTCTAGTTGATGTTGATGTTGTTCTTGTTGATGTTGTAGTTGTTCTTGTTGATGTTGGTGTTGTTCTTGTTGATGTTGGTGTTGTTCTTGTTGATGTTGCTGTTGTTATTGTTG
>NC_091300.1:45959287-45996787 GCF_038502225.1 Cherax quadricarinatus
CGCAGACACACACACACGCAGAGTGGGTACCTGTGACCAGCGGGGTCCCACAGGGGTCAGTCCTAGGACCAGTGCTGTTTCTGGTATTTGTGAACGACATGACGGAAGGAATAGTCTCTGAGGTGTCCCTGTTTGCAGATGACGTGAAGTTGATGAGAAGAATTCACTCGATCGAAGACCAGGCAGAACTACAAAGGGATCTGGACAGGCTGCAGACCTGGTCCAGCAATTGGCTCCTGGAGTTCAATCCCACCAAGTGCAAAGTCATGAAGATTGGGGAAGGGCAAAGAAGACCGCAGACGGAGTACAGTCTAGGGGGCCAGAGACTACAAACCTCACTCAAGGAAAAAGATCTTGGGGTGAGTATAACACCAGGCACATCTCCTGAAGCGCACATCAACCAAATAACTGCTGCAGCATATGGGCGCCTAGCAAACCTCAGAACAGCATTCCGACATCTTAATAAGGAATCATTCAGGACCCTGTACACCGTGTACGTTAGGCCCATATTGGAGTATGCGGCACCAGTTTGGAACCCATACCTAGCCAAGCACGTAAAGAAACTAGAGAAAGTGCAAAGGTTTGCAACAAGACTAGTCCCAGAGCTAAGAGGTATGTCCTACGAGGAGAGGTTAAGGGAAATCAACCTGACGACACTGGAGGACAGGAGAGATAGGGGGGACATGATAACGACATACAAAATACTGAGAAGAATTGACAAGATGGACAAAGACAGGATGTTCCAGAGACTGGACACAGTAACAAGGGGACACAGTTGGAAGTTGAAGACACAGATGAATCACAGGGATATTAGGAAGTATTTCTTCAGCCACAGAGTAGTCAGTAAGTGGAATAGTTTGGGAAGCGATGTAGTGGAGGCAGGATCCATACATAGCTTTAAGCAGAGGTATGATAAAGCTCACGGCTCAGGGAGAGTGACCTAGTAGCGATCAGTGAAGAGGCGGGGCCAGGAGCTCGGACTCGACCCCCGCAACCTCAACTAGGTGAGCAACTAGGTGAGTACACACACGCAGTCACACACGCAGACACACATGCAGACACACACACACGCAGACACACACACACAGACACACACGCAGACACACACGCAGACACATGCATGGAGACATACACGGAGACACACACGCAGACACACACACACGCAGACACAAACACGCACACACACACATGCCACTCTCACCATTCACACACCAGGTGATAAGGCTGAGGAAAGAAGGTGGAGAACTCACAAGAAACGGTCAAGAGGTATGCGAGGAGCTCAACACGAGATTTAAGGAAGTATTTACAGTAGAGACAGGAAGGACTCTGGGGGGACAGACCAGATGGGGACACCAGCAAGAAATACACCAACAAGTGTTGGACGACATACGTACAGATGAGGAGGTGACGGAACTGCTAAGGGACATCGATACCTCAAAGGCAATGGGACCGGACAACATCTCCCCGTGGGTCCTTAGAGAGGGAGCAGATATGTTGTGCGTGCCACTTACCACAATCTTCAACACGTCCCTGGAAACTGGGCAACTACCTGTGGTATGGAAGACGGCAAATGTAGTTCCCATTTTTAAAAAAGGAGGCAGAAAAGAGGCACTAAACTATAGACCTGTGTCATTGACGTGTATAGTATGCACAGTTATGGAGAAGATTATCAGGAGGAGAGTGGTGGAGCACCTGGAACGGAACAAGAGTATAAATGCCAACCAGCACGGATTCATGGAAGGCAAATCCTGTGTCACAAACCTTCTGGAGTTTTATGATAAAATAACAGAAGTAAGACAAGAGAGAGAGGGGTGGGTTGATTGCATCTTCTTGGACTGCAAGAAGGCCTTTGACACAGTTCCTCACAAGAGATTAGTGCAGAAGCTAGAGCATCAGGCGCATATAACAGGAAGGGCACTGCAATGGATCAGAGAATACCTGACAGGGAGGCAACAATGAGTCATGGTACGTAATGATGTATCACAGTGGGCACCTGTGAAGAGCGGGGTCCCACAGGGGTCGGTCCTAGGACCAGTGCTATTTTTGGTATATGTGAGCGACATGATGGAAGGGTTACCTGGAGTTTACCTGGAGAGAGTTTCGGGGGTCAACGCCCCCGCGGGCCGGTCTGTGACCAGGCCTCCTGGTGGATCAGCCCCTGATCAACCCGGCTGTTGCTGCTGTCTGCACGCAAACCAACGTACGAGCCACAGCCTGGCTGATCAGGAACTGACTTTAGGTGCTTGTCCAGTGCCAGCTTGAAGACTGCCAGGGGTCTGTTGGTAATCCCCCTTATGTGTGCTGGGAGGCAGTTGAACAGTCTCGGGCCCCTGACACTTATTGTATGGTCTCTTAACGTGCTAGTGACACCCCTGCTTTTCATTGGGGGGATGTTGCATCGTTTGCCAAGTCTTTTGCTTTCGTAGTGAGTGATTTTCGTGTGCAAGTTCGGTACTAGTCCCTCTAGGATTTTCCAGGTGTATATAATCATGTATCTCTCCCTCCTGCGTTCCAGGGAATACAGGTTTAGAAACCTCAAGCACTCCCAGTAATTGAGGTGTTTTATCTCCGTTATGCGCGCCGTGAAAGTTCTCTGTACATTTTCTAGGTCGGCAATTTCACCTGCCTTGAAAGGTGCTGTTAGAGTGCAGCAATATTCCAGCCTAGATAGAACAAGTGACCTGAAGAGTGTCATCATGGGCTTGGCCTCCCTAGTTTTGAAGGTTCTCATTATCCATCCTGTCATTTTTCTAGCAGATGCGATTGATACAATGTTATGGTCCTTGAAGGTGAGATCCTCCGACATAATCACTCCCAGGTCTTTGACGTTGGTGTTTCGCTCTATTTTGTGGCAAGAATTTGTTTTGTACTCTGATGAAGATTTAATTTCCTCATGTTTACCATATCTGAGTAATTTAAATTTCTCATCGTTGAACTTCATATTGTTTTCCGCAGCCCACTGAAAGATTTGGTTGATGTCCGCCTGGAGCCTTGCAGTGTCTGCAATGGAAGACACTGTCATGCAGATTCGGGTGTCATCTGCAAAGGAAGACACGGTGCTGTGGCTGACATCCTTGTCTATGTCGGATATGAGGATGAGGAACAAGATGGGAGCTAGTACTGTGCCTTGTGGAACAGAGCTTTTCACCGTAGCTGCCTCGGACTTTACTCTGTTGACGACTACTCTCTGTGTTCTGTTAGTGAGGAAATTATAGATCCATCGACCGACTTTTCCTGTTATTCCTTTAGCACGCATTTTGTGCGCTATTACGCCATGGTCACACTTGTCGAAGGCTTTTGCAAAGTCTGTATATATTACATCTGCATTCTTTTTGTCTTCTAGTGCATTTAGGACCTTGTCGTAGTGATCCAATAGTTGAGACAGACAGGAGCGACCTGTTCTAAACCCATGTTGCCCTGGGTTGTGTAACTGATGGGTTTCTAGATGGGTGGTGATCTTGCTTCTTAGGACCCTTTCAAAGATTTTTATGATATGGGATGTTAGTGCTATTGGTCTGTAGTTCTTTGCTATTGCTTTACTGCCCCCTTTGTGGAGTGGGGCTATGTCTGTTGTTTTTAGTAACTGAGGGACGACCCCCGTGTCCATGCTCCCTCTCCATAGGATGGAAAAGGCTCGTGATAGGGGCTTCTTGCAGTTCTTGATGAACACAGAGTTCCATGAGTCTGGCCCTGGGGCAGAGTGCATGGGCATGTCATTTATCGCCTGTTCGAAGTCATTTGGCGTCAGGATAACATCGGATAGGCTTGTGTTAATCAAATTTTGTGGCTCTCTCATAAAAAATTCATTTTGATCTTCGACTCAGAAGTGTCCCTGTTTGCAGACGATGTGAAGTTAATGAGGAGAATTAAATCTGATGAGGACCAGGCAGGACTTCAAAGAGACCTGGACAGACTGGACACCTGGTCCAGCAAATGGCTTCTCGAATTTAATCCTGCCAAATGCAAAGTCATGAAGATAGGGGAAGGGCACAGAAGACCACAGACAGAGTATAGGCTAGGTGGCCAAAGACTGTAAACCTCACTCAAGGAGAAAGATCTTGGGGTGAGTATAATACCGAGCATGTCTCCGGAAGCACACATCAATCAGATAACTGCTGCAGCATATGGGCGCCTGGCAAACCTGAGAACTGCATTCCGATACCTTAGTAAGGAATCGTTCAAGACACTGTACACCGTGTATGTCAGGCCCATACTGGAGTATGCAGCACCTGTTTGGAACCCGCACTTGATAAAGCACGTCAAGAAACTAGAGAAAGTACAAAGGTTTGCGACAAGGTTAGTTCCAGAGCTAAGGGGAATGTCCTATGAAGAAAGATTAAGGGAAATCGGCCTGACGACACTGGAGGACAGGAGAGTCAGGGGAGACATGATAACGACATATAAAATACTGCGTGGAATAGACAAGGTGGACAAAGACAGGATGTTCCAGGGAGGGGACACAGAAACAAGAGGCCACAATTGGATAGCGTTCCGATACCTCAGTAAGGAGTCGTTCAAGACTCGGTATACCATTTACGTCAGACCCATACTGGAGTATGCAGCACCAGTTTGGAATCCACACCTAGTCAAGCAAGTCAAGAAATTAGAGAGAGTGCAAAGGTTTGCAACAAGACTAGTCCCAGAGCTACGGGGATTGTCCTACGAAGAAAGGTTGAGGGAAATCGGCCTGACGACACTGGAGGCCAGGAGGGTCAGGGGAGACATGATAACGACATATAAAATACTGCGCAGAATAGACGAGGTGGACAAAGACGGGATGTTCCAGAGATGGGACACAGACACAAGAGGTAACAATTGGAAGTTGAAGACTCAGATGAATCAAAGGGATGTTAGGAAGTATTTCTTCAGTCATAGAGTAGTTAAGCCGTGGAATAGCCTAGAAAGTGAAGTAGTGGAGGCGGGAACCATACATAGTTTTAAGGCGAGGTATGATAAAGCTCATGGAGCAGGGAGAGAGAGAGGACCTAGTAGCAATCAGTGAAGAGGCGTGGCCAGGAGCTATGACTCGACCCCTACAACCACAAATAGGTGAGTACAAATAGGTGAGTACACACACACTTACACACACACACACACATGGGGGTCCCGAAACATGGAGAGCCAGGATGTTGGACGTGGTGCTGGAAAACCTCATGCACCAACATGTTAAGGACACTACCAGAGTGAGAGGGGAGGATGAACCAGCAAGATTGGACCTTGTGTTCACCCTGGGCAGCTCAGACATTGAGGACATCAAGTATGAGAGTCCCCTAGGAGCTAGCGACCACGTGGTTCTGTGCTTTAAATACATAGTAGAGCTGCAAATGGAGAGAATAACAGGAGTTGAATGGGAAAAGCCTGACTATAAAAGAGGGGACTACATAGGGTTGAAGAACTTCCTGTGGGAGGTCCAGTGGGACAGAGAACTGGCAGGAAAGCCAGTAAATGAAATGATGGAATATGTAACAACAAAATGCAAGGAGGCAGTGGAAAGGTTTATTCCCAAGGGCAACAGTAACAACAGGAAGACCAGAACGACGGTGTAAGGAGGCAAAAACAAAGTGAATAGAGAATGGAAAAAGTACAGAAGGCAGAGAACACACGAAAATAGGGAGATCAGTTGCAGAGCCAGAAATGAGTACGCACAGGTAAGGAGGGAGGCCCAGCGACAGTATGAAAATGACATAGCATCGAGAATCAAGACTGACCCGAAACTGTTGTATAGCCACATCAGGAGGAAGACAACAGTCAAAGACCAGGTGATCAGATTAAGGACAGAAGGTGGAGAACTCACAAGAAATGATCAGGAGGTATGTGAGGAGCTGAACAGGAGATTTAAGGAAGTTTTTACAGTAGAGACAGAAAGGGCTGTGGGAAGACAGCACAGAAGGGAACATCAAGAAGGAATATACCAACAAGTGTTGGATGACATACGAACAACTGAGGAGGAGGTGAAGAAGCTCTTAAATGACCTTGACACCTCAAAGGCGATGGGACCGGACAACATCTCCCCATGGGTCCTTAGAGAAGGAGCAGAGATGCTGTGCGTGCCTCTAACCACAATCTTCAACACATCCCTTGAAACTGGGCAACTACCTGAGAAATGGAAGACAGCTAATGTAGTCCTCATATTTAAGAAAGGAAACAGAAACGAGGCTCTAAACTACAGACCTGTGTCTCTGACATGTATTGTGTGCAAGGTCATGGAGAAGATTATCAGGAGGAGAGTGGTCGAATACCTGGAAAGGAACAAGATTATAAATGAAAACCAGCATGGGTTCATGGAAGGCAAATCTTGTATCACAAACCTCCTGGAGTTTTATGACAAGGTAACAGAAGTAAGACTCGAGAGAGAGGGGTGGGTAGATTGCGTTTTCCTAGATTGCAGGAAGGCCTTTGACACAGTTCCCCACAAGAGATTAGTGCAGAAGCTGGAGGATCAGGCGCACGTAAAAGGGAGGGTACTGCAATGGATAAGGGAATACCTGACAGGGAGGCAGCAACGAGTCATGGTACGTGAAGAGGTATCACAGTGGGCGCCTGTTACGAGCGGGGTCCCACAGGGGTCAGTTCTAGGACCAGTGCTATTTTTGATATATGTGAACGACATGATGGAAGGAATAGACTCTGAAGTGTCCCTGTTCGCAGATGACGTGAACTTGATGAGAAGAATTAAATCGGACGAAGATGAGGCAGGACTGCAAAGAGACCTGGAGAGGCTGGACATGTGGTCCAGTAACTGGCTTCTCGAATTCAATCCAGCCAAATGCAAAGTCATGAAGATTGGGGAGGGGCAAAGAAGACCGCAGACAGAGTATAGGCTAGGTGGACAAAGACTACAGACCTCACTCAGGGAGAAAGACCTTGGGGTGACCATAACACCGAGCACATCACCGGAGGCACACAAGCAAATAACCGCTGCAGCATACGGGCGCCTGGCAAACCTGAGAATAGCGTTCCGATACCTTAATAAGGAATCGTTCAAGACACTGTACACTGTGTATGTTAGGCCCATACTGGAGTATGCAGCACCAGTCTGGAACCTACACCTGGTCAAGCACGTCAAGAAGTTAGAGAAAGTACAAAGGTTTGCAACAAGGCTAGTCCCAGAGCTCAAGGGAATGTCGTACGAGGAAAGGTTAAGGGAAATCGGACTGACGACACTGGAGGACAGAAGGGTCAGGGGAGACATGATAACGACATACAAGATACTGCGGGGAATATACAAGGTGGACAGAGATAGGATGTTCCAGAGAGGGGACACAGGGACAAGGGGTCACAACTGGAAGCTGAAGACTCAGACGAGTCACAGGGACGTTAGGAAGTATTTCTTTAGTCATAGAGTTGTCAGGAAGTGGAATAGCCTAGCAAGTGAAGTAGTGGAGGCAGGAACCATACATAGTTTTAAGAAGAGGTATGACAAAGCTCAGGAAGCAGAGAGAGAGAGAGGACCCAGTAGCGATCAGTGAAGAGGCGGGGCCAGGAGCTGAGTCTCGACCCCTGCAACCACAATTAGGTGAGTACACACACACACACACACACACACACATACCTCAACTAGGTGAGTAGAACTAGGTGAGTACACCACACACACACACACCACACACACACACACACACACACACACACACACACACACACACACACACACACACACACACACACCACACACACACCACACACACACACCACAAACACACAGCACACACACCACACACACACACACACCACACACACACACACCACACACACACACCACACACACACACACCACACACACACACACCACACACACACCACACACACACACACACCACACACACACACACACACCACACACACACACACACATACACACACACACACACACACGCAAGCATACACACACACATATAACAGGCCTAGTGTCTAATCGACATGTGCCTAGGACAAAATGGTAACTAACTAACTAACACAGGAGCTGAGTCTCGACCCCTGCAACTACAATTAGGTGAGTACACACACACGTGGTGATGCTTTATTTACAGGGAACAAAGCCAGGGTATTTTTCCAGAATCGTCTGTAATGTACCACTGTGAATTTATTTATTTATTTATTTATTTATTTATTTGAACATGATGCAGAGAAGTACAAATGAATACAGATATTAAACTGCAACATGCCAAAGCCCCTTGTATGCAGAGCATTATGGGCAGGCTTAAAATTAACTTAAGATTAACTAAGCAATGATATATTCTGTGGTAAAAACATTATTGTAAACAGATAACAATTTAGCACAAATGAGTATTACAAAGACAGGTCATATGGTCATTTACTGCGTTGCTGAGCATTCAGTAGAATGGAGTATTCTGTTGGTAATGTAATTAAAAAATAACAAAGTTTCATTGGGTCACAGGTTGACATTTATGAGATACAATAAGAGCAGCATGCCAAAGCCACTTGTATGCATAGCATTACGGGCTGGCTTAAAATTAACTTAAGATTAACTAAGCAATGATGTAATCAGTGATAAAACATTATTGTAAACAGATAACAATAAAGCACAAATGAGTATTACAACGACAAGTCATATGGTTGCATGCTTTGCTGTACATTCAGTAGAATGGAGTATTCTGTTAGGTAGTGTATTTAAAAAATAACAAAGTTAGATTGGGTCTTAGGTTTAACATTTATGTGATGTAATTGTGAGAAACATTTAAGATATACAATTTATAAGGTTCAGTTATTCAGTATTTATTTGGTTTTGGGTGAGTAAGTGATCTTTGAGAAGAGACTTGAATTTATAAACAGGTAGTGTTTCTTTTATAATTACAGGTAATGAATTCCAGATTTTAGGGCCTTTTATGTGCATTGACTTTTTGCATAGTGTGAGATGGACACGAGGAACATCAAAGAGTGATCTGTGCCTTGTGTTATGGTCATGTGTTCTGTTGAGGTTGGCAAGGAGATGTTTGAGGGTAGGGTTAATATCAGAGTTAAGTGTTCTATGTATGTAATAGGTGCAGTAATAAGTATGGATGTTTTGTATGGTGAGTAGGTTTAGTGTTTTGAATATTGGCGGAGTGTGCTGCCTGTAGTGGGAATTTGTTATCATTCTGACTGCAGCCTTTTGTTGGGTAATTAGTGGTCTGAGATGGTTAATTGTTGTTGAGCCCCATGCACAAATTCCATAGGTGAGATAGGGGTAAATAAGAGAGTGATATAGGGCCAGGAGGGCTGACTGTGGAACATAGTACCGTATATTCGATAGTATGCCTACGGTCTTAGAAATTTTCTTAGAAATTTGTTGTATATGTGTATGAAATTTGAGTCTATTATCAAGGTGGATTCCTAAGAATTTTCCCTCTGTTAGCTTTGTGATAGGTGATCCGTTTATCATTATGTTAAGAGGGACATCTGTAGCTCTGTTACCAAACTGAATGAAGTAGGTTTTGTCAATGTTTAGTGTAAGTTTGTTAGTCCTCATCCAGGTAGATATTTTCTGTAATTCGGTATTTACAGTATTGGCTAGCGTGACTGGGCTCGGGTGGGAGAAGACGTATGTAGTGTCTTCTGCAAATAGTGTGGGTTTGAGTAATTGCGAAGCATTTGGTAGGTCATTTATGTATAGGAGAAAGAGAAGAGGGCCAAGGACACTTCCCTGTGGGACACCAACTGTAATTGGTTGTGCGGAAGAGTTTGCAGCATTTGCGTACACATATTGGCTTCTGTTGCTGAGGTATGACTTGAGGTAGGTGAGGGAGTGCCCTCTTATACCATAGTGTGACAATTTTACGTGGAGCAAGTCATGGTCAACTGTATCAAAAGCTTTACGTAAGTCAATGAAGATCCCAAGTGGAACTTCTTTTTTCTCTATTGCAGTGTATATATGTTCTAGCATGTGTATAATAGCATCATTAGTATTTTTATTAGGCCTGAATCCAAATTTTCATGGGTTGAGTATGTTTTGGGAGATGATGTAGGAGTAGATTCGTTTATGAATTAATTTTTCGAAGATTTTTGAGAGAGGGTGTAAGTTGGATATTGGCCTACAGTTATTCAACTCTGTTTGGTCTCCTCTTTTATGGATCGGGGTGACCCTTGCTATTTTGAGAACTGTAGGGAAGGTGGAGGATTCAATGGATGTGTTAAAGAGTGTTGCAATGATTGGTGAGAGCACTTGTGATACTTTTTTGTATATAAAGGGCGGTAAGGTATTTAAATCTCCTGCCTTGTTCTTTAGAGCGTTGATAATAAGGGAGACTTCGTATGGATTAGTCGGAGCTAGGAACAGTGTGTTCGGGTAGTTGCCAGTGAGGTAGTCATTTGGTGGGGTATCTGAGCTTGGGATTTTATTGGCAAGGTTTTTTCCTATAGTGGAGAAGAAATCATTGAGTCTGTTTGCTGTTTCTGTTGGTGGGAGTTGGGGTTCATCTGATTTTGCTAATTTTATTTCGCTATTTCGTGATATCTTTTTTGTTCCTAGAATTTCTGATAGGGTTTTCCAGGTCTTTTTTATATCACCTCGTAAGTTGGATAATCTGTTCTCATAATACAATTTTTTTGCCCTTCTTATCAGGCTGGTTAGGATTGACGAGTAACGTTTTGTTTTGTCTCTGGTTATGTGACCCATTCTGTACTGTTTTTCATATCGGTGTTTTGTATTTATGGATTTGAGAATGCTGTGTGTTAGCCAGGGACTGTTCAGTCTCTTAGCTGTCATCTGTTTAGTTTTTTTAGGGCAGTGCTTGTTATAGAGGTATTGGGTCTTTTTTAGAAAATTATTAATACATTCGTCAATATCTGTATAGATTTCTAGCTCAGTGTGCCAGTCAATGTTTGTTACTGCTGTTGTGAAGTTATCAATGGCTGCCTCATTATGAAGTCTGAAGGTGACTTTAGTAGTGTCTTGGGGTAATTTACCAAGTGTTGTTATGAGGAAAGTAGGGTAGTGGTCTGTGGTATTATCTGTGATTATGCCTGATTTTAAAGGGGATATGGTGTTGGTCCAGATGTGGTCAAGTAGGGAAACACTAGTCTCTGTAACTCTTGTAGGTTTTGTTACTGTTGGTAGCAACATGCAGTTACTCATTGTGTTTGTGAATTCAGTAACATGTGGGTCCTGGTCTTGCAGGAGATTTATATTGAAGTCACCTGAGAGTAGTAAGTGATCTTTGTTCATGCGTGCATCAGTTATCATACTTCCTAGGTTTTGACTAAATTGGCTAATGTTTGACTGTGGAACTCTGTAGATGTTTATCAATGTGAGAGGTTTTTGTAGGTATTTGGATTTGAATTTAGCTATTATATATTCCCCATGTTCATCCCTTGTGCAAGTATTAGTGATACATTCTAGTTGGTCTGAGTAGTATATAGCTGTGCCACCCCCTTGTTGATCTGGCCTACAGTTGTGTATGGCTGTGTAACCAGGAATGGCATAGACATCAGTAGTATCAGGCTTTAGCCAGGTTTCAGTTAGTGTAATGATGGACATATTGGCATGCAAGGAATTTAGTAATGCTATGAGGTCATCGTAATGCTTGCTTAAAGATCTGATATTGTAGTTAAAGACAGTTATGTTGTTGTTGGCTCTGAGAAGTGCCTTTGATTGTTCTGCTGTGTAGTAATTACAGTAACTGTTTGATTCATTTAAGTCATTAAATAAGAGGTTGGTATCAGGATCACTGCTTGTAATCATAAGATTTGTAGTGAATCTATAGTTAGAATTAAGTATAAAACAAAGTAAATAGTCTAAAGCTAAAAAAATAGCACCTGAATTATTTAACAAATGTAAAAATAATGAGCTAAGGTAGTTTTTTTTTTAAGCTAAAATAAAGGAGAGAATATAAAGGGACTAAAATAATTTGTGGTGAACAAATAAAGTGATGATCAAATAATGGAGCTTGGGAATATGATAGTAGGTAGTACTTTAAAGGTAATTCTTTAAAGTTAGAATTAGGGAAAACAATATAAAAGGGACTAATATAAGTTGTGGTGAACAATAAAGTGGTAATCAAATAAATGAGCTTTGGAATATAATGGCAAAATAGTGAACTTATTACACTTTAGCACCTGAGAATAGCACCTTGATTATTTTAACAACTGTGAATATATGAACTAAGGTAGTTATATAAAGCTAAAATAAAGGAGAAAATATATAAGGGACTAAAATTAAGTAATGGTAAACAAAGTTAAATGGACAGATAGTCACTATGAAATAATATTGGTTTAGGAGTAAGATCTGATTTGTAATATTAAATAAGTTGAGCAGTTTATTGCACAATAAAAAGTAAAAACTATGAGGTAGTTGGTACTAGCTAGCAAAAGATAGTTTTGGGACTTGCAAAAGAGTAATTGGATTATACACTAATTGCACACACAATAAAAAGTGACTAAAAAACAAGTAGTGGTAAATAAAATTAAATGGACAGGTAAGAACAATGAATAATATTAATTTGGAGTAAGATTTGACTTGTAACACAAAATTATGAGCAATTAATAGCAGTAAGAAAGAAGTATAGAGTATTGGAGGTAGTTGGCATTAGCTAGTGATGAAAAATAATAAAAATAATAATGCACAATATAATAGTAACATACACTATATGTACCACACGTATATATGTATTAAGGGCACTTATCTAATCTGTTACAGAAATGTCAGCTTTTCTAAGGAAGGTAGAGAAATCATGTTCGTTTGAGATGGTATATTGTTGTCCTGTTGATGTTTTCCTTACTAGTATTTTCCCATCTCGCGTGAAACACTGATGTATTTTGTTTTCCTGTTTAAGTTTTCTCAGCCTGAACAGAAGGTTTTGACGTTTTCTTGTTAGACACTCATTTATGTACACTCCATTTTTCATTGTAATTGCTGATTTAATTAGGTCCTTTCTTTTATCGTATGAATGAAGTCTGATCATTATACTGTGTTTACTTCCTGGTTTTCCTAGCAAACGTGTTTCTTTGATTTCATTGTTTTGCACGATGACTTGTACGTGGTCCTGTATTATCCTGACAGCAGTTTCTTTGCACTGTGATTGGGTTATGCCACAAGGAATGTGTGGACTGTTTATTATAACTATATCAGACAACTTGTCTTGTTCAGTTTTGTCGTCTTGGAAATCAAGGTATTCATTTAGTCGAGTGTGCATGTTCTGATTCCAGTCCTTGATTGCTTCTTCAACCTTCATATTTATTGTTGTTATTTGTTCAGTGTGACTGGCTATAGCTGCTTTCAGAGTATTTTCTGTGTCAACACTTCCCGATGTAATCTTCACTTCAAGGTTTTGGATCTTGTTCTCGAGGTTGGTTATCTTGGATTCACGTCGCTCGAGTGTTGCTTTGATATCTTTGATTTCGTTTTCCAGAGCAACGATGTAGTCCTTGATATTGTCAGGAATAATCATACCTGAGTTATCATGGGCGAATCCTTTGAAGGGAGTGGAGTTGGAGGAGGAGTCAACCATGTTTGTTGTTGTTGCCTGGGTGGCGGTGGTGAGGAGGGGGGGTTGATGATACACCGGCGTCCTGCTGGGTAGACAAGAATTCATTACCTTTGTAACTTGTGAGCTCATTACCTTTGTACCTAGTTCAGCTATCAAAACTTTGGGGGCCCAGTCCCTGGACCCATTACGTACCTCTGTAATCTGTAAATACCTTTGTAACTTGTCATGATTGTGACCAGACTTACCTGGAGTTCATTACCTTTGTAAATTGTGAGTTCATTACCTTTGTAAATTGTGAGTTCATTACCTCTGTGACTTGCTCAGCTATCAAAACTTTGGAGTCCAGTCCCTGGACCAATTATGTACCTCTGTAATCTTTTGACTACCGCCCACAGGATGGGTATGGGGTACATAATAAACATATTAAACTAACTAACTGGGTAGACAAGTTGAGTTCTAGGGTCCTTGCTGTTATTCTTTTATTACTGATGTTGTTTCTTCTGCGATATCCTTTCATAGTATCACTGAAGTAGATACTGTGTAGCAATGGAGGAGAAGGCTTGTTTTCTCAGAGCTTGGGTTAAGTGGTTGTCTGGCAGCGGAGGCATTGTTTGGGTTAGCAGGGCTGTCTTCCTTAGATCTTCTAATTTTGTCATGATTTGGGTTACATTCTTAGTATTCTTGGGTCATTTTGTGGTCTACGTGGGTTCATGTAGAAACATTCATGAGAAACATTTATGAGATGCAATTTATGAGATATAATTATTCAGTATTTATTTAGTTGTGGGTGAGTAACTGATTTTTGAGAAGAGACTTGAATTTATAAACAGACAGTGTTTCTTTTATATTCACAGGTAATGAATTCCAGATTTTAGGGCCATTTATGTGCATTGAGTTTTTGCATAGCGTGAGATGGACACGAGGAACATCAAAGAGTGATCTGTGCCTTGTGTTATGGTCACGTGTTCTGTTGAGGTTGGCAAGATGTTTGAGGGGAGGGTTAATATCAGAGTTAAGTGTTCTATGTATGTAGTAGGTGCAGTAATAAGTATGGATGTTTTGTATGGTGAGTAGGTTTAGTGTTTTGAATATTGGTGGAGTGTGCTGCCTGTAGTGGGAATTTGTTATCATTCTGACTGCAGCCTTTTGTTGGGTAATTAGTGGTCTGAGATGGTTTATTGTTGTTGAGCCCCATGCACAAATTCCATAGGTGAGATAGGGGTAAATAAGTGAGTGATATAGGGCCAGGAGGGCTGACTGTGGAACATAGTACCATATCTTCGATAGTATGCCTACGGTCTAGGAAATTGTTTTGGAAATTTGTTGCGTATGTGTTTGAAATTTGAGTCTATTATCAAGGTGGATTCCTAAGAATTTTCCCTCTGTGAGTTTTGTGATAGGTGATCCGTTTATCATTATGTTAAGAGGGACATCTGTAGCTCTGTTACCAAGCTGAATGAAGTAGGTTTTGTCAATGTTTAGAGTGAGTTTGTTAGTCCTCATCCAGGTAGATATTTTCTGTAATTCGGTATTTATAGTATTGGCTAGCATGACTGGGCTAGGGTGAGAGAAGACGTATGTAGTGTCATCTGCAAATAGTGTGGGTTTGAGTAGTTGCGATGCATTTGGTAGGTCATTTATGTATATGAGAAAGAGAAGAGAGCCTAGGACACTTATCTTGAACATTGTTGAGTGAGTTGTCTCTGAATTCATTAATTTTATCGCACTCCAGTACATAATGACGCAAGGTGTGACAATAGTCCATCTGACAAAGTTTGCATTTCGTTTGGTCTACATTTGGTGGTGGTGATTTAACCTGCCAAAGATACTTGTAACCCAGCCGGGAGGAAGTGACATCCAAGAGTCTGCTTATTTTGTTGGATGCACCATAGGCATGTGGTGCATCCTGCATGATGGAATGATGATAGATGGAGTGACTTGTGTCAATCTCCCTCAGTACTAAGTCAATAAAATTCAATTGAAGTTCTTTTCGTATTATTGTTAATGTTTAAGATTGTAGTTATTAATTTTATGTCGGGTCTAGCTTTTTGTGAGAGTGGTGAAGAAGTGGGCATCGAGGGAGTTGCAGTTCAGCGACCTACTGTGGCTTAAGTCGCACTTTTCTCACCCAAATTACTTGGCATCAGGTGATGCCATGCAAGCCTCCTGGAGGTGATTTGCTCTCATAATAATAATTCCCAAAAGTAGTCATGTGTGTTGTTTTCTTCATGGTATGTGTAACATATTTATTACGTTAAGTAAAAATAAATGTTGGCACCTAAAGGTTAACAGCCAGTCTAGAGGCATTTAAAATATTAAAAATACTGGACCATCCTAGGGCCAAGCTTGTTTCTTCACCAAAAAAACATTAAATAAATGGTCAATATATTTATATATATTTATCATCAGAAAGGGCAGTAAAATTTACTTTTATAAAAACTAACTATATTTAATAGTAAACTAACATAGAGTTTATATGTTAGCCAAGAAGAGTACCCAGAAGGAGAATGTAGAATATAACTTTGGTATATCTGTGTCTAGCATTAGGAATAATATTAGGAGAGAAGTAAATAATGAAAATGATTGTTATAGGAATGCAGTTAGAAGCCTGAGTAGATCTATAACCCACTATGATAACATGAACGTAGATAAGTATGTTTATGGAGCAACTTGCAATGTGAACAGACTGACTGAAGTTGTAGTGGCCAGGCTTAGGCTTGGTTACAAGTACTTCTGGCAGTTTGGGAGACACACAGATGATGATCAAACTAAATGTAAATTATGTGATCAGGCATATGGTCACTCTCTTGAACACTATGTGCTTAACTGTTCACTTATTGAGGAAAACAGAGAGAGACAGTATAATAACCTATGTAATATGTCAAGATATCTTATTAATGAAAATAAGATACCAGATATACTAAGCAAATTTCCTAAATTTGCTTGTAACAGATAAGTAAACTGTAGATATGTAGATATAAACCCATATGTACACCTGTTAACCTTTTTGGGGCCTAGTTCCTAGGCCTTTTGTGTATCCATATGCTCTTGCGCTACCGTCCACAGGATGGATTTGAGGTGCACAATAAACTAGCCACTTCGGTGGCAAAATCTAAAAAAAAAAAAATCTATCAACATACCCACTACATAAAAAAAAAATCGCCAAACACCATTATACCTTTACCAAGTACTCACATTAGCTCATTGCTACTAGAAGTTAAAGAAAACCATATAAACAGGGAGGCTTCATGACACCCCTTTCCCTTCTCCCGGCCTCTTAGCCTGCAGACAGAAAAACCTGTACTCTCTTTAACCAGGCCTATCCACATACTAGGGCCTTATTAATAATATCGTAAGAGTTCATTCAGTTTCAATAAACAAGCTCTGGCCTAGAACTTACCCAAAAAGTCACCCCTATACTTAAATACCAAAAGCCAACCTTCTCCCACTAAGGCACTTCCAGTACTGCCACATACGTACACACCTCTCTTACTCTTGTCCTGTCCTGGCTACTCCTCAGGACTAATACTCTTCTAGTTTCGGAACAAAACCCGTAAACTGACATTATATGTAGAGCGTTTTTATACACATTTTCTGCAATGCCCTGCGTCATAGCATGTTGCAGTCATGTGCGTAGTCTTCATGGTATGTTTCAGCCATGTATGTTATCTTCATGGTATGTTGTAGTCATGTGTGTTGTCTTCTTCATGGTATGTTGTAGTCATGTGTGTTGTCTTCTTCATGGTATGTTGTAGTCATGTGTGTTGTCTTCTTCATGGTATGTTGTAGTCATGTGTGTTGTCTTCTTCATGCCCTGTATACATGCCTCCGGATACAACGTCCCAACAGTTCCAGGAACAGCTTTTGAGAATTGATCACTGTCTGGAAAATCTTCTAGATCCTGCCCCCAACATCTTGCTCATGGGGGATTTCAACCTAAGGCACCTAAAATGGAGGAATATAGCAAATAATGCTGTAGCAGAGATAACACCAGGAGGCAGCTCAGATGAAAATTCGCACACACGAGCTTTTAAATCTCTGCACCAAATTCACCTTAAACCAGCAAATAATAGACCTACAAGACTGGAGAATACGCTGGACCTCATCTTCACTAACAATGATGATCTGATACGAAATGTCATTATATCAAAAACAATATACTCAGATCATAACGTAATAGAGGTCCAGACATGTATGCGGGGAGCCCCAGACCGACAAAATATGATCAGTCACGAGGGAGCCTTCACCAAATTCAACTTCAGTAATAAAAACTTTAGGTGGGACAAAGTAAACCAAGTCCTAAATGATATAAACTGGGAAGATAGACTAAGCAACATGGATCCTGCCCTATGTCTAGAAGAAATTAACTCTGTGACACCTGAGGTATGCTCAAGGCATATTCCCTTAAGGAAAAGGAGGAGAAGATGTAAACTAGAAAGAGAAAGGCGTTCCCTATACAGGCGAAGGCAACGAATAACAGAGCGGCTAAAAGAGGCCAAGGTATCTGCAATACGTAGGGAGACACTGGTCAGAGAAATAGCAAACATCGAACTAAAGCTAAAGGAATCTTACAGGAGTCAAGAAACGCGAGAACTAAAAGCCATAAATGAAAGTGAAAGAAACCTAAAGTATTTCTTTTCCTATGCCAAATTAAAGTCTAGAAAAACATCCAGTATTGGGCCCCTACTTAAACGGGATGGGTCCTACACAGATGACAGAAAGAAAATGAATGAGCTACTCAAGTCCCAATATGACTCGGTTTTTAGCGAGCTACTAACCAGACTGAGAGTCGAAGACCTAAATGAATTTTTTTATGAGAAAGAGACAGAATTTGGTAAACACACACCTATCTGATATTACCATGATGTCTTCGAAAAGGCGATAAATGACATGCCGATGCACTCTGCCCCAGGCCCAGACTCATGGAACCCCGTGTTTATCAAGAACTGCAAGAAGCCCCTATCCCGTGCTTTTAACATCTTGTGGAGAGGAAGCATAGACACTAGGGTCATCCCACATATACTAAAAACAACAGACATTGCCCCACTCCACAAAGGGGGGAGTAAAGCAACAAAGAACTACAGACTGATGCCGCTAACGTCCCATATCATAAAAATCTTTGAAAGGATTCTTTGAAGCAAGATCACCACCCATCTAGACACCCATCAGTTACACAACCCAGAGCAACATGGGTTTAGACCAGGTCGCTCCTGTCTATACCTCGACAACAACCTAAATTTCAGCACCCATATCCAACACATAACAAAAAAAGTATCCAAAACGGTGGGGATCCTCTCCAAGATACGATACTACGTGCTGCAAACTGCCCTTCTCACACTATACCATTCACTTATATATCCATACCTCACCTATGCTATCTGTGCTTGGGGTTCAACTGCAGTAACACCTAAAGCCAATTATAACGCAACAAAAAGCCGCAGTAAGAATGATCACTAAATCCCATCCCTGGCAACACCTTCCCCCCCCCCACTCTTCATAGATCTAAACTTACTCCCTGTTCAGAACATCCACACTTACTACTGTGCAATCTATATCTACAGGACCTTAAATTCCAATATTAACCTTGACCTAAAACGCTTTCTTGATAGTATAAACATATTAAACTGAACTGATAGTTGTGACAGGATCCACAGGCATAACACCAGACACAAACATCTCTATGACATTCCCCGTGTTCGACTAAACCTTTACAAAAATTCAATGTATTTCAAAGGACCTAAAATCTGGAACACCCTACCTGAAAACTCTAGAACTGCAGACACATTCATCACTTTCAAAACTACAGTTAGAAAACATCTTATCTCCCTGATCCACCCCGACAACTAACTACATGATAACCACCTGGTGGTTCACAATTACACTCAATCACCCACTGATTATAAACACAGAAATACTAATCTTAATCTTAAAATAATAAATCCTAACTAGTCATAAGTTTGCCTATGATACTCCAATATAGACACTTTGTACTGTGCTAAAACAAAAGCATTCACATTGCTAAACTCACAAATTATGATGTAGTCACTTAGCCTTAATACCATAAGTCTGCTTGAAATGCCTAGCCATGTTAGGTGTTCTAGTGGCCCCCTCTGTAATTAGCATTTTATAACATGTAAACCACACAATACCCAAAACCTGTAAACCCCACATTGTAACCCTTATAGAGAATAAACTTGAATTGAATTGAATTGAATTGAATTGAACTATTCATCTGTGGTGCCGCATGCTTCGTTGTGCCCCGGTTTTCTCGTGTTTTCACGGTCTCTCTTACGTGCTAGAACTTTAAACTGTGCCAGCGATCTTATACGATACATCCCTCTAGCGCTTGGAACCAATCTTGGGGAGAAAATAGTATATACTAAGTCAGAAAAGGAGAGTTAATGTGCAATACCTAGCAGAGTATACTCACAGAGGGGAACTATAGGCCTAGTGTGCCGTGTGCAAAATAATAACAGAACTTTTCTTTGTAGAGAAAAGAAAGTCTCCCTGATGATATTGTGTATACATAGTGTTATAGTGTATATTACAGTGGCACCCTAGTATGTAGATAATAAATGTTAAAGTGTCATTTAAAACAAGTGTAATTGTAACTGAGTGATAGGCTTAAAAAGGCAGGTGCCAGAAGTCGCCAGAAACCTACCACACAGGTCAGCTGTTTTAATAATCTTCCTGGCCTGCTAGTGTACCTCGTCTATAATCTTCCTAGCCTGCTAGTGTACCTCGCCTATAATCATCCTAGCCTGCTACTGTACCTCGCCTATAATCTTCCTAGCCTGCTAGTGTACCTCGTCTATAATCTTCCTAGCCTGCTAGTGTACCTCGCCTATAATCCTCCTAGCCTGCTACTGTACCTCGCCTATAATCTTCCTAGCCTGCTAGTGTACCTCGTCCATAATCTTCCTAGCCTGCTAGTGTACCTCGCCTATAATCCTCCTAGCCTGCTAGTGTACCTCGCCTATAATCTTCCTAGCCTGCTAGTGTACCTCGCCTATAATCTTCCGAGCCTGCTAGTGTACCTCGCCAATAATCTTCCTAGCCTGCTAGTGTACCTCGCCTATAATCTTCCGAGCCTGCTAGTGTACCTCGCCAATAATCTTCCTAGCCTGCTAGTGTACCTCGCCTATAATCTTCCTAGCCTGCTAGTGTACCTCGCATATAATCTTCCTAGCCTGCTAGTGTACCTCGCCTATAATCTTCCTAGCCTGCTAGTGTACCTCACATATAATCTTCCTAACCTGCTAGTGTACCTCGCCTATAATCTTCCTAGCCTGCTAGTGTACCTCGCATATAATCTTCCTAGCCTGCTAGTGTACCTCGCCTATAATCTTCCTAGCCTGCTAGTGTACCTCGCCTATAATCTTCCTAGCCTGCTAGTGTACCTCGCCTATAATCTTCCTAGCCTGCTAGTGTACCTTGCCTATAATCTTCCTTGCCTGCTAGTGTACCTCGCCTATAATCTTCCTGGCCTGCTAGTGTACCTCGCCTACAATCTTCCTAGCCTGCTAGTGTACCTCGCATATAATCTTCCTAGCCTGCTGGTGTACCTCGCCTATAATCTTCCTAGCCTGCTAGTGTACATCGCATATAATCTTTCTAGCCTGCTAGTGTACCTCGCCTATAATCTTCCTAGCCTGCTAGTGTACCTCGCCTATAATCTTCCTAGCCTGCTAGTGTACCTCGCCTATAATCTTCCTAGCCTGCTAGTGTACCTCGCATATAATCTTCCTAGCCTGCTGGTGTACCTCACATATAATCTTCCTAGCCTGCTAGTGTACCTCGCCTATAATCTTCCTAGCCTGCTAGTGTACCTCGCATATAATCTTCCTAGCCTGCTGGTGTACCTCGCCTATAATCTTCCTAGCCTGCTGGTGTACCTCGCCTATAATCTTCCTAGCCTGCTAGTGTACCTCGCATATAATCTTCCTAGCCTTCTAGTGTACCTCACATATAATCTTCCTGGCCTGCTAGTGTACCTCGCATATAATCTTCCTGGCCTGCTAGTGTACCTCACATATAATCTTCCTGGCCTGCTAGTGTACCTCGCATATAATCTTCCCAGCCTGCTAGTGTACCTCGCATATAATCTTCCTAGCCTGCTAGTGTACCTCGCATATAATCTTCCTAGCCTGCTAGTGTACCTCGCATATAATCTTCCTAGCCTGCTAGTGTACCTCGCATATAATCTTCCTGGCCTGCTAGTGTACCTCGCATGTAATCTTCCTAGCCTGCTAGTGTACCTCGCATATAATCTTCCTAGCCTGCTAGTGTACCTCGCATATAATCTTCCTAGCCTGCTAGTGTACCTCGCATATAATCTTCCTGGCCTGCTAGTGTACCTCGCATATAATCTTCCTAGCCTGCTAGTGTACCTCGCATATAATCTTCCTGGCCTGCTAGTGTACCTCGCATATAATCTTCCTAGCCTGCTAGTGTACCTCACATATAATCTTCCTGGCCTGCTAGTGTACCTCGCACATAATCTTACTAGCCTGCTAGTGTACCTCACATATAATCTTCCTGGCCTGCTAGTGTACCTCGCATGTAATCTTCCTAGCCTGCTAGTGTACCTCGCATATAATCTTCCTGGCCTGCTAGTGTACCTCGCATGTAATCTTCCTAGCCTGCTAGTGTACCTCGCATATAATCTTCCTAGCCTGCTAGTGTACCTCGCATATAATCTTCCTAGCCTGCTAGTGTACCTCGCATATAATCTTCCTGGCCTGCTAGTGTACCTCGCATATAATCTTCCTAGCCTGCTAGTGTACCTCGCATATAATCTTCCTGGCCTGCTAGTGTACCTCGCATATAATCTTCCTAGCCTGCTAGTGTACCTCACATATAATCTTCCTGGCCTGCTAGTGTACCTCGCATATAATCTTACTAGCCTGCTAGTGTACCTCGCATATAATCTTCCTAGCCTGCTAGTGTACCTCGCATATAATCTTCCTAGCCTGTTAGTGTACCTCGCATATAATCTTCCTAGCCTGCTAGTGTACCTCACATATAATCTTCCTGGCCTGCTAGTGTACCTCGCATGTAATCTTCCTAGCCTGCTAGTGTACCTCGCATATAATCTTCCTAGCCTGCTAGTGTACCTCGCATATAATCTTCCTAGCCTGCTAGTGTACCTCGCATATAATCTTCCTGGCCTGCTAGTGTACCTAGCATATAATCTTCCTGGCCTGCTAGTGTACCTCGCATATAATCTTCCTAACCTGCTAGTGTGCCTCGCATATAATCTTCCTAGCCTGCTAGTGTACCTCGCATATAATCTAGTGATACCAGTGGGGAAAATTTTCCTTTTAAATTACTATAAGTTACAAAATCTTTAGGAAATACGATAAGTGTACAGTTTTGTAGAAATACGATATCAGGAGGCCTGGTCACAGACCGGGCCGCGGGGGCGTTGACCCCCGAAACTCTCTCCAAGTAAACTCTCCAGGTATCATCCAGAAACCTTACTACAGTGTTGCAGTAGCAAATAACCAGTAACATAATGGTACTTAATGGGGTGGAGTGACCATCATTAGTTTTTTCTTCATTCTTGAAATACTAGACGTATACAGTGGAAATTCATATAACCTGTAGTTAGCAGCGGTCGCAATATAAACAACGAGAAGCAAATATTACTCAAGTAAAAGTGACTTTCCTCCAATAATCTTCGCCAGTCAACTGTAGTGATAACATAGCACTTGTTGTGGTGGAGACAGAAAAAATCTAAAGAAGCTAAATACAGTGATCTATAAACCTCCAGGCTGTAAATAAGGGTTGAGGTCTCGACCGTTCGTCATTGTAGGAGCTGCCAGCAATCACAAGTTATACTTTTGTATCAATCTAATCACATATTACCCGGTTAAATAATTTCCAGTAGTTCCTTCGTGTGTTAGCCCTAATCACTGACGAGATATGTTTTAATAAGTTATCCACTGATCAGATCCGATTGGTTCCGAACCTTTGACCAGTTTCAAATGGATTTGTTGGACAATAAAACAGACTATAAACAGACGGGATTTTAGGCGCCCTTATCAAACATACAAACAATAACTACTAAAGCAGTAAGCTTGTTCAAATATACAAGTACAAATAGAAATAGAAATAAAAATAGCCAGATCTCTCTTTAAGGAGGTTATTAGCAGAATATTCAAGAGATTATTAGTAGAATTACAGTAAATCAACCATTAAAATCACATTATGAAATCCTGTGTAGTCTGCAGTCAAACAAGCAGGCTTCCACATAGATTACATGCCACTTTTGTGGAAATTGGTGTCACGCCCTTTGTGCAGATATCCAAGAATTATCTACAAGTGCCCAAATGAAATCAGTCTGTGGACTAAAATCACATTGGTATTAAAAGAAGATAACATCAAAGCAGCCTTCATAGAAAACCTGGAAGCATTCTATAACAGATGGGAAAATAAAAAGTCTTGGCTGGATGGTGCTATCGCCCTTGGTGCAGATGCTGTCCTGGACGACAGTAACTTTATGACTGGAGGTGCTGGCCATGTAGTCAGAAACTGTAAGGCTGGAGGTGCTGTCTTGGTAGACAGTAACTGTGAGGCTGGAGGTGCTGTCCTGGTAAACAGTAACTGTGAGGCTGGAGGTGCTGTCCAGGTAGACAGTAACTGTATGCATGGAGGAATGCATATTAGTGGCCTCGACAGAGACAGGAGCTGTAGTGGTGAAACAAGTGTAGTCAAGGACAAGATAAAACCAATATTACAGACTTGTGGAAAATATTTTAATCTTCCAAAGCTATAGTGCCTAATAGGTGTTTAATGTGTTGATATGGGTCAAAAAATGTATTTGAAAATGGAATAGAACCAACAGGATTCCCTCTGCGCCTGTGTGGATGTGCAGAGGGGGAGGTCGAGACAGGGCATGAGTAGCGGGAGTGTTTGGAATGGAGTTAAGAGGCTGGGAAAGAATGGGACCAGGAAATTGGCGTTCACGGCAGCCTAAGGATTAATATAGGCCTCACTTCATAATAGGAAGTGTCGTAACTGTTCCTGGTGAAGAGTGAGGGAATGTGATTTACGAGACCACCGTAATAAAGTGGTAAAATTAGTGAATAATGGTAGGACCGTGTGGTGACTGGTGCGACACTATGGAGTGTCCAGGGGAAAATACCCGTGATTTAATCATCACTCATCGGCCTCAGATCTTAATGGAGTGACCTCTAATGTGCATAATAATTATGAGACATTAAATCGTCTTGTGAATTGTAATGTAATCAGTGATAATAACACTAAGTTAAGAGAATGCGTGAATTGAAATAAGTCGCCTTGCTTCGCCTTGGTCCGAGTGAACACGTGTAGACATCGTGGTTCCTGCCCCGAGGACAGTGAAGTTTTTATGGAGTCAGCACTTCTAAACCAGGACAAACCAACGGATACCTCGTCCTGCTGGAATAAGAACCATGTCGGTGTAGCAGGACATCGAAATGAGATGGTGAATGGAGGAAATTAGGAGCATCAATCACCCACAGTTAAGCAACCCTTCTAGTTATAGCAGACTGATACTGGCCAGTTAGGTATGTTGTAATTGGATAGGTTGTGGGTGATCCAGCTACATCAAGTGACCACCAGAGAATATCTGGTAAGTGGTGGTATTATATATAAGTGTTTTTCCTTGATGGATATATCCATGTGTAACCTACCCCCCCTTCATTCAGTTAAACTAGTATAATCTATACAGTCCACAATTAATTAGTAGTGCCGTACTTGTGGGTGCTATCCAATTCATACTGGTCTTGGACAGATATGGGTAAGCTTGTGAGGTCGAAGGAAGCACCTGCAGTGACCAGGGGTGGCTAAGTTTTCTCACATGTCTACTCAGGGTGACTACGGTAAACAATATGGTTTTTGTCTCCCATTGAGATTACTTGTATGTATGTAATGTTGAGGTACATACAGGTAACCCCCTATAAAAATTTTCCATATCTGCCCGCTGGTCCTTCCTGAACCGGATGCAATCAGGGAAAAATTAATTGAATTAATTACTTAATAATTAAGTGACTGATTGAAGGAAGTGGGTATAGGGTACACAAATTTAATCGATCGTGTGGTGGATGATAATTAGCCCAATTAATTGCTAGCACATGTGTGGCTAGGATTTATACAAGAGTAAAGTGCAAGAATTACTCTTATAAGGCGCCTACTTAAGTTGTATAATCAGTGATTAATAATTCTCTAACCATGGCTGGATCTGATGGAGTTAATGTGGTTGACAAGTCCATGGATTTTAGAGTAATGAAAAAGTCATTACAGGCTATTAAAGGCCATGTGACGAAGGCATACAAGTGCTTGGATTTAATGAATCAAGAAACCGTGAACCCTAATGAATTAAAGTTATATTTAGATGCTTTAGAGTAGATTTGAGTGGTACAAGTTGTGGTTTAAAGACTGTGAAAAAGATCTGCTGGAGAATTGTGCAGATGGAATGGAAATGAATGTTTTAATTAATCAACATAACGAATTGGAAGAAAAACTGTCCTGTGAAAGTAAGGCTTTGAATAAATTAAAGGGTGTAAACCAGGCAGTTGATCACCTATTAATGCAAAAGATGTGTTTGCCAAAATATCCAGAGTACGGTCTGAAGGAAATCAGACTAGGTCGGCAAGAATTAATTGTTCAATTGCAGACCAGTTAGCCAAACAGTTGTAAGGATGTAACACATAATGACTCTGAGGTATCTGTCAAGTCTCAAAAGGGAAAAATAATCCCAGTGGTAATAATCATAATTAAGGGCTAGGCACGTATCAAGTGAAAGGAATCAGTAATAGTGGTTCCTCACATCAAGGTAAGAGGAATAAGTACCTCAGTAAGGGTAACCCAGTTGATAAGAGGTCAGGCAAGGAAAAGAGAGACTGTCTTTTCTGCAAGGGTACTTCATGGGATAGTAAAGTGGAAAGAATTGAAGAACTTGACAGATGTATCAGATGTCTAGGCAAGCATAATGTAAAGGATTGTCATACCAAACTGAACAGTTGCTATCAATGCAACAGTTATGTGCAGGGTTGTATGTAATTCTTATAATAATGGTGACAATAATGATAATGTTAATAACTCTGACACTACAGCGACTGATGTAAAGGTTGCAGCTAATGGCAATAATGATGGTGTTGGATGTAATAATTCATGATAAAGGGCATAAATCCTAAACTATGCGGTGTCACTCTCCTCAACACTGGTACGGGCCATGTAATATGTGTTAGACTACCGCATAGTAATAATGACTAGAGGAAGTAGTAAATACAGTCACGGTGTCTTCCTCATAAAAGGTCAACCCAGTACAAGTATTCTTCTATCGAGAATGATGTTGAACCAGTCTAATTTGTGGGAGCTGGACAGCATAGGGATTAATATAAATGAGGAAAGTCCAAATGATTCCTTTACTCAGGAACAATACCTGAAGGATGTTAGATTTGAATCTGGACATTACTGGGTGCAACTTCCGTGGTAGCTGAACCATCCAGAATTATCTACTAATTATAGGATGGCGTATGGACAGTTAAGAGGGAAATTGTTAATACGAGAAGCATGAAAGCTTGAGTGTGCTTATAATGGAGCCCTACCTGAGGAGTTAACAGGTGGAAAGAATTAATGGGCAATTATGTAAATACCAATGTTGGAGTTCCCAAGCCAGGTGGCCAGTGAAGATGGGAAAATTGTACTCCACATTATTTAAGTCGTCTAAGAACGACCTCCGCCCGGCCGCAGTGTGGAAAATATTTTAACCTTTCTTCATAGGACATTCACCTTAGCTCTGGAACCAGCCTTGTTGCAAACCTTTGCACTTTCTCTAATTTCTTGACATGCTTGACCAGGTGTGGGTTCCAAACTGGTGCTGCAAATACTCCAATATGGGCCTGACGTACACAGTGTACAGAGTCTTGAATGATTCCTTACTGAGGTATTGGAATGCTATTCTTAGGTTTGCCAGGCGCCCATATGCTGCAGCAGTCATCTGGTTGATGTGCATCTCAGGAGATGTGTTCGGTATTATACTCACCCCAAGATTCTTTTTCTTGAGTGAGGTTTGCAGTATTTGGCCACCTAGCCTATACTTTGTCTGAGGTCTTCTTTGCCCCTCTCCGATCTTCATGACTTTGCATTTTGGTGGGGTTTAGTTCGAGAAGCCAGTTGCTGGACCAGGCTGGCAGCCTGTGAAAGTCTCTTTGTAGTCCTGCCTGATACTCATCAGATTTGATTCTACTCATTAACTTCACGTCATCTACACTTCTAAGTCTATCCCTTCCGTCATGTCATTCACATATACCAAAAACAGCACTGGTCCTTGGACTAACCCCTTTGGAACCCCACTCATCACAGGCGCCCACTCTGACACCACATGACACACCATGACTTGTTGCCTCCCTGTCAGATATTCTTTGATCCTTTGCAGTGTCTTTCCTGTTATGCATGCTTTTGCACTAACCTCTTGTGAGGAATTGTTTTGAAGGCTTTCTTGCAGTCCAACAAAATGCAATCTACCTGCCCCTCTCTCTCGTATCTTCTGTTACCTTGTCATAAAACTCGAGTAGGTTTGTGCCAGAGGATTTCCCTTCCCTGAAACCATGCTGGTTGGCATTAATAAGCTTGTTACTTTGTAGGTGCTCTGCCACTCTCCTCCTGATAATCTTCTCCATGACTTTGCATACTATACACGTCAGTGACACTGGTCTGTAGTGACTATACTATACACATCAGTGACACTGTCTGTCTCCTTTCTTAAAAACTGGGACTATATTTGCCATCTTCCATACCTCAGGTAGTTGCCCAATTTCAATGGATGTGTTGAAGATTTTTGTTAGTGGCACACACAGCATCTCTGCTCCCTCTCTAAGGACCCACAGAGAGATGTCCTATCCCACTGCCTTTGGGGTATCAAGTTCACATAGCAGCTTCTTCACCTCTTCCTTGGTTGTGTGTATTTTATCCAGCACTTGTTGGTTTATCTCTTGTTGGTGTACCCCACTATTCTGACTTCTTGAGTCCTTCCTGTCTCTACTGTGAATACTTCTTGAAATCTCATGTTGAGCTCCTCATACTTTCGATGTTAGTTTTAGTTTAATATGTTTATTATGCACCCCATGCCCATCCTGTGGGTGGTAGTCAACAGATTACAGAAGTAAATATTGGGTCCAGGGACTTGGGCCCCAAAGTTTGATACCTGAGCAAGTTATAAAGGTAATAAACTCAATGCTACGTCGTTTTTGTATTGTCGCTGGGACTCCCTCCTTATCTGTGCATGTTCGTTTCTGACTGACTAATCTCTTTATTTTCCTGGGTCCTTTGTCTTCTGTACTTTTTCCATTCTCTAGTGTACTTAGTTTTTTGCCTCCCTACACTTCTGGGTGAACCAAGAGCTCGTTCTGGTGTTCCCATTATTTCTGTTGCCATTGGGAACTAACCTCTTCTTTGCTTCCTTGCATTTTATTGTCACATCAGTCCATCATTTTGTTTACTGATTTTCCTACCAATTCTCTTTCCCACTAAACCTCTTGCAGGAAGTTCTTCATGCCTGTGTAGTCCCCCCTTTTGTAGTTTGGCTTCTCCCATCCTATTCCTGCTATCCTCTCCACTTGTAACTGAACTATGTATTCAATGCTCGGAACCACATGATTGCTAGCTCCAAGGGGCCTTTCGTATGTGATGTATTCGATGTCCAGGCTACTCAAGGTGAATACTAGGTCCAGTTTTGATGGTTTATCCTCACCTCTCTCTCTGATAGTGTCCCTAACATATTGATGCATGAGATTTTCCAGTACCACATCCATCATCTTGGCTTTCCATGTTTTGGGACCTCTATGTGGCTCCAGGTTTTCCCAGTCAATCTCCTTGTGATTGAAATCACCCATAATTAGTAACTTTGCCGTACCCATGTGAGCTCTTCTGGCCACCTCAGCTAGTGTATCCACCATTGCTCTCTTCATATTCTTCTCTTGGCCTTCTGCAATTCTCTGGAAGGTTGTACATCACTGCAATTACCATCTTAGGGCCCCCAAACTGAATTGTTCCTACTATGTAGTCCATTTCGCCAAAACAAAAGCATTCACATTGCTAAACTCACAAATTATGATGTAGTCACTTAGAATTAATACCATAATCTGTAAGGATTTAATGTTAAGAATTAATCTAAGTCTGCTCGAAATGCCTTGCCATGCTAGGTGTCCTAGTGGCCCCCTCTGTAATTAGTATTTTATAACATGTAAACCACACAATACCCAAAACCTGTAAACCCCACATTGTAACCCTTATAGAGAATAAACTTGAATTGAATTGAATTGAATTGAATTGAATTGAATTGAATTCTTTTCATTTTCTCAAATCCCCACCAGTTTTTAATGATCAGTGCAACTCCTCCTTCCCCTCTACTACCTTTATTTTTATCAATACGGCCACTTGATACTGGAGTTCCGCAGGGAAGTGTCCTTGGACCCCTGCTCTTCCTCATTTACATCAATGATCTTCCAAACATATCCCAACACCTGAAACCCATTCTCTTTGCTGACGACACGACTTATGTCATCTCCCACCCTTATCTTGTCACCCTCAGCACCATTGTTAACGAGGAGCTGCTCAAAATATCGACTTGGATGACAGCCAATAAACTTACACTTAACACTGGCAAAACCTACTATATTATGTTTGGTAGCAGAGCAGGTGTTGCGCAACTTAACATTAAGATCGACAACACTCTAATTGCCAGACATAATGAGGGCAAATTCCTTGGCCTATACCTCGACAACAACCTAAATTTCAGGACCCATATCCAACACATAACAAAAAAAGTATCCAAAACGGTAGGGATCCTCTCCAAGATACGATACTACGTGCCACAAACTGCCCTTCTCACATTATACCATTCACTTATATATCCATACCTCACCTATGCTATCTGTACTTGGGGTTCAACTGCAGCAACACACCTAAAGCCAATTATAACGCAACAAAAAGGCGCAGTAAGAATGATCACTAAATCCCATCCCTGGCAACACCCCCCCCCACTCTTCCTAGCTCTAAACTTACTCCCTGTTCAGAACATCCACACTTACTATTGTGCAATCTATATCTACAGGACCTTAATTCCAATATTAACCTTGACCTAAAACGCTTTCTTGATAGTTGTGACAGGATCCACAGGCATAACACCAGACACAAACATCTCTATGACATTCCCCGTGTTCGACTAAACCTTTACAAAAATTCAATGTATTTCAAAGGACCTAAAATCTGGAACACCCTACCTGAAAGCTCTAGAACTGCAGACACATTCATCACTTTCAAAACTACAGTTAGAAAACATCTTATCTCCCTGATCCACCCCGGCAACTAACTACATGATAACCACCTGGTGGTTCACAATTGCATTCACTCACCCACTGACTATAAACCCAGAAATACTAATCTTAATCTTAAAATAATAAATCCTAACTAGTCATAAGTTTGCCTATGATACTCCAATATAGACACTTTGTATTGTGCCAAAACAAAAGCATTCACATTGCTAAACTCACAAATTATGATATTCGTCTCTCAGCCATTGAGTAGAGAGGACGTGTTCTACACTGCTGCCCTCTATAGCTGTTCGGTGGCAGTTCCATTTTCTCAACATGGCGCAGGCAGGCAGACGCCGCGTCAATACTGTGTGTTTGGAATTAACTCGTGGGGCAGTGCTTGGACCATCAATGGCGATATTATTGCCAACGATAATCCGAGACACCTATGGTATCGCCAACGAGGATTTGTGCGGTGTAGCGATGAATGGTGTGACTAGAATCTTTGTAAAGTTTTGCTCAGCTCACGTTTACGAGAATGTCGTCGACAAGTATCAAGAGGTTAATCTAGTGGTTAACCAGGCTGTGTCTGTGAAGCTACACGATGTATCCCGCCATTATACATGGGTAAAAGTCAGAAACGTACCCTTTGAGGCTGATGTGACTGATATACGTGCTGCCCTGGGTAATTACGGCACCATACACATGGCTACGGCAGGGAGGTGGCCTGATGGGCCATATGAAGGACTACCTGAGGGAACTTTTTCGGTAAAAATGACACTACGACATCCAATCCCTTCATACGTGATCCTGCAAGACTTCAGGACTCAGGTGTTTGTGACTTACGCAGGACAACGCCGCACTTGTAGGTTGTGTGGAGCATACGATCATTTGGCGGTGCAGTGTGAAAGGAGACGAGGTGCCAGGGTTGTACAACAGAGCAAGGATTTAGGGGAGGAAGGAGGTGTAAGGCAAGATGTGCCTGCAGCGCCTGTGCAACCCTCAGGATTGTCTTGGAGCGAAGAGGTGGAGAGGTCTATGGGCGCGGTGTGTGCTACGCTCCCGGAAGTGTCGCCTCCTTTGGAGGCAGCCCCAGAGGTGGAAACAGCTTCGCGAGAAGAGCAGGCCAATGATGTGGAAAAATCCATTGTCTCTGTGTTAGACGAATTATTTACGGAGGACAGCATGAGTCCTGTGACGGCACCATCCCTAAATTTGGGACAGGCTGCGACGGCGGACGTGGATCACGTCGTGCAGCTGGCAGTGGACGCCACTGACGCCTTGCTGAAACAAACGGTGGAGGTGGAAATCCACCAGGATTGCACTGAGGTCGACGAAATGCAGGTGGTAAGTGTAACACGAAAGCGCTCTGTTACACTTTCAGATTCTGATGATGTGTTAACGCCAGCCCAAAGATCAGGGAAGAAATCATGGGTGGATGTGGCACAGAAAGGGTCCTGTGCACCCAAAGCTCAGGAGATGATCAGGAGTGCTTCAAAAGGAGGGGAAGGGAAAATTGGAAACAAAAAATCTAGTGAAAAACACTCAGTGTCGAAAGGAAAACCCTCATTGTCGATTTTAAGTGCCTCACAATAAACATTAATGGTTTGCGAACTGTACGAAAGTGTGCATGGTTACGTGATTTATTGGTGCATAATAATGTGGACGTTGTGTTCATACAGGAACACAATCATAAATGTGGCAGTGAATTGCGGATAGAAGGATATAACGTGTACATGGAGAATGCAATTCGGTTGAAAGGTGGCATAGCCATCATGATCAGGGAGACTAGCCCGTTTGTTGTGAGATGTAGTGAAGGGGGGAGGGGAGGATAATAAGGGTGGAAGGACTATGGGGATGGGTGAAGGTGGCTTTTGTGTGTGTGTATGGTCCAGCTGAGAATGATGGGCATGTAAAAGCAACTTTTGTGAAAGACGGGGATTGGAATTGCGTGATCCGGCGTAAGGATGTAGAACCTCGGGGAAGTGGGTACTTTTCAGGGGTATTGGGAGATTTAATGTCAAGGGTGGGATTAATGGACGTGGTGGGGGGGGAGAGGTTGAGCATACCTTTGTACGGCGTGGATATGCGACGCGACTTGATAGAGTGTACGTGTCGCGCACCATCGTAGTTAACAGTGTGCGTATCTTAGATGTGGTGTTTTCTGATCATAGAGGGGTTCTCGTGGACGTAGGGTGGGAGGGTTTACCTAAGAGGGGTTGTAGTTATTGGAAATTGAATGTTAAATTGTTAAAAGGGGAGGAGAATAGGAAATCTTTTGAGTGTTTTTGGGAGGGTTTGTTGGCAGGGGCTCCTGGGGATGATGAATTGGTTAGGTGGTGGGATGTGGTGGCTAAGAAACGTATTCGGGAGTATTATGTTCGGCTTGGGCGGGAAAGTAATCAACTTTTGTATGGGCTTCAGGGGTATTTGGAAGGACAGTTACACAATTGTTAGGTGGGTGATGGTGCGAGATACCCTGTGGAGGAAATAGAGGATTTAAAGCAACATATCAAGGGCTTGCATAATGATCGATTTGATGGTGCACGTGTGGCCGGAGGTTTGGAGGAGGTTCTCTACGGGGATCGGCCTTCGGCGTGTGTGTTAAGGGGACAGAAGAAGAGGAGGGCAGCCACGGAGATGATGGGGTTAACAGTGCATAAAGGGAGAGATGGTTATCTTGAAGGTCAAGTGTTGGTGACGACGGAGGGCATGAGCGGGTATATTGATGCTTTGTTTAGGAATTACATGTCTAGCATTGGGATAAGTAATATGGCAATACGGGAATTCGGTAACAATAGGCAGTGTAGGCTTAGTATGCAAGATAGAGAAGCCTTGGAAGGGCCTATTACAGAGTGTGAGATATGGCAGGCACTGGCAGGGGCAAGCTTAGGTAAAGCTCCTGGTATTGATGGGCTGCTGAATGATTTTTATGTGATGAATTGGGAAGTGATAAGGGTGTTTCTAGTTCGGTTATTTAACATCTTAAAGACTGACGGGGTTATGGGAGAAATGCAACGGACAGCAGTGGTGGTTTTGGTGCCAAAAGGGGATCCATCAACGATTAGGGACTATAGGGCCATTTCGCTTATGTGTGGTGATTACAAGTTGTTTGCGAGGTTATTGGGGAATAGACTGAAAAAGGTACTAGAAAAAGTTATAGATAGAGGACAATATGGGATACCGGGCAGGTCCATGTTGGATGGGCATGGGATGATTCGAGGATTCATAGAAAAGAGACAGTCGGTGGGAGGGGGGGGTATCTTTGCTTTAGATTGGGCCACTGCATATGATAGCGTTGAAAGAAGTGCATTATGGCAGTTCATGCGTTGGCAGGGTTTTGGGGATGAAATCATCACTTGGGCTCAGACCTTATATAAGGGGGCGATTATGCGTGTGCAGGTTAATGGTCGGTTAGGCGAGCCGGTTCAGATGGGCAGGGGCTTGAGGCAAGGCTGTCCCATATCACAATTATTGTTTGCGTGTTTTCAGGATCCTTTCTATAGGGTGGTGCGGGCTAGTTTTTTTGGGGGGGTTGGGGGGCTATGAGAGAGATGGGTGGACTGGTATTGTGGGTTATGTTGATGATACAACAGTCTTGGTAGGAGATGATGTTGACTTACTGCAGGTAGAGGGAATCGTAAATATTTTTGGTGAAGCAACTGGAATGAGCATTAATGCTAAGAAGACTAAGTTCATGGCGGTTGGAAATTGGGATCAAATGAATGGGAGCATGAGGGGTAGGTGGGAAGTGGTCGACCAACTTTTAATTTGCGGGATTGTGTATGCTCGTGAGCCAATGATAGCACGTGAGGTGAACTCAGTGCGGGTTGTAGATAGTGTATTAAAACGAATTGGAGGTTTGAGGTCTGCATATCTAACGTTGCACCAACGAGTAATTGTGACAAATGTGCTCTTATATAGTAAATTATGGCATGTGGTGGCAATGTATCCATTGTTGAGTCGAGAGGTTATGAAATTGTTGCGTGGGGTATTTCGTTTTATTTGGGGATCAGGCTGTGAATGGTTAAGCAGAGGGGTAATCACTCTGCCGCTTGGCCATGGTGGGCTGGGGCTTATACCGCTGGAATGAAGAATCATGAGTATTTATGTGAAACGGAGTTTTCTACGGGAGGGTGGGGAAAATGGGAGAAGGATTGAGAAAGTGCACGAGGACATAAAGAGGTGGTGGACTGGGAAGGATTTACGAGTAGGGGAGGTGATGTTGCGAATTTTGATGGTGGCGAGGAATCCAAATAGAATTAAGCTGTGTGTAATCGAGAGAGTGGGGGGGGGTTGGAGGTAGCGGCCGTGGAAGGAGCATACCCGATGTATGCCTGGCGCGACATATGGGAACGTCTCCGGAAGTTGCGCATCATGCCGGGGGTACGCGAGGTAATGTACAAATTTTTACACGGGATTTTGCCATCAGGGACTGTCTTATTCAATCGCAAGCTCCGGGAAGGAGGGGAATGTCGAGCGTGTGGTGATTTGGAATCCATTTTTCACGTAGTGTATTTTTGTGAAAGCATAGGGAGGGTCAGGGAATGGTTAGGGCGGGTTATTCGTTTTATGGGAGGGGGGGGTTTGCAGGTGTTGAGAGTGTTAAGTTTAGACATTAATGGGGTGGGTGCGCAGGTTAAAAATACGGTGGCATATATAGTAACTGATTTTGTGTACACTTCATGGGCAATGAGAGAAGTAGGTGAGGGTGAAAGGATTAAAGTGTTAGCAGCTACTTTTTTATAGAACTAAATGTCGTAATAAGGAAGTATATGGAAGGGGATGGAACACAGAGTTTACGGAGAGTTACCGGGATTTTCGGCTGCGTGACTTATGGAATCTGTAGGATAATGGGATACAATGGGCTCGTCTCCCAGTGGTGTGTGGTGGTGATTGGGTAAGCAAATGTGAAGTCCGCATGAATACAGGATGGTATGAAGGACGAGTGTGTGAGGTGAAGAATAGGTCAATGCTTAAAAGTCATCATTGTATTAAGTTAATGTGTTATACCCTGGTATAATGGGGTTAGTGATGAACACAAACATTGACATTCATATCTAGGTGTGTGAGTGTAAGTAATATGTGTATTGTTAAGTGGAGATATTTTTTCAAGTATGCGCACGCATTACACTTGTGTGTGAGGGCATGTATGATCAGACCCAGGAAATGGGTGACAGGACATGGTGTATTAGCCATATAATTCTTACAAGGTGCTTCATTGGATTGTATATTTCAAAATGTCTGAGTGTCACAATAGTTTATCATATATGGCTAGTGTAGTACCTGTTAAGGTAAATGTTTAGAAAATGTATTGGTAGTTTCATATCAGTTAGGCCTGAGTGGTTGAGGGGAGAGGACGTGTGTGTTGAGTGAAGTCCTAGGCCTTCTATATCAGAACTGCTTATCTCACCCGACTGATAACTCATCATGCAACAAATATCATTGGAGCGCAGCTGAATTGCTGCTGGCACTCTTATGTGTGAACTGTGACTAGTGATATACCTAGTGAAACACAAACATGTTGATTTGAAGTGGCTGTAGGAGGCTACACCTTCACTCCACCTCGCCTCTCTCCCCTCCTTCCTCGATTTGGAACTCAGGCATTCGCCTCTATTTACTTATGGTCTAGAGGCGGTTTTTGCCAGACCACATAAATGCTTGAGTGCCCGTGTCAGTCCTCCGTGCCGCACTCCATTCATCTTACGAATATGTCTCCTGTGTCCCTACCTGCCTGCTACAAGCAAATATGCAAGTGGTTGACACGGGCTTAGCAAGCACATTCAAGCAGGCTTGAAAGCAGCATTCCAAGGCCCAGCATGTCTACGTATACGTTCTACAGTGCTGCTGGCATACCAGTGTTTCCTGCTGTGGCTTAGTTAAGAACAATTTAACGAGCATTGCAGTACTAACTTTTTAAGTGGGACATGCCAGAGGTTCACCTATAAACATAGTAAGTTTGTGCTAGTAGTGTTAAGTGCTGCAGATTTGTTGTAACTATTTGCACGAGTGGATTTCACTGACTTAGGCAATTGTGCTACCATCAGTACCTACGTAGACTTAAAATGAGTGAGGAATGTCTGGCCTGCTGGGTGACCTTGAAAATGGCACTATAAGACCCGCATGCCACTTACACCCATACTGCGTGTGTCTAGTGAGGTGAATGTCCCTTCCTCGACTTTCCTATTCACCGGTATCCCTTAACTCGTCGCCATTATCTACATATGGGATAAGGGCGAGTTTAGCTGATCCAGGCTAAACAGCGCTCCAAGCCAGCCAGTGAAGGCCAAGTTACAGAATGCCTTTGTGAACGTTCTACAGTGTTCCGGCCGTACCTTCAGTGTTGTGAGAACTAGTTCTTAAGTAGTGAAAATTTGTCTGTCATTCCAAGACACGTGTGCTAGATGTGTTAAGTGCTGCGGGTTTGGAGTAATTAACAAGTAGTACAGTGTTGGTAACTCTCGAGACGACTGTGGGCCCAGTGAATGACCTTGAAAATCGCACTGCGACCCGCAGGCCACTACACCCATATTGCCTGTGTCTAGCGAGGTGAATATTCCTTCCTTGTCCCTTCTCTCTTATGGAATAAAGGCGGTTTCGCTGACCCAAAAGTAACAGACTAACTCTTCCATCTCAAGCAGCTGAACTAAAAGTGACCTATGGATGTGAACGAAGTAAATGATGGTGAAGGCGAATTCGTACGTTTTAGAAGTAAGGGAGCTTTGAAAAAAGAAAGAGGATTTCAAAGGAGGCTTGCTGCAAGAAACAACGAGAGCAAC
>NC_091300.1:46001787-46014287 GCF_038502225.1 Cherax quadricarinatus
ATTTCTTCAGTCATAGAGTTGTAAGGCAGTGGAATAGCCTAGAAAATGACGTAGTGGAGGCAGGAACCATACACAGTTTTAAGACGAGGTTTGATAAAGCTCATGGAGAGGGGAGAGAGAGGGCCTAGTAGCAACCGGTGAAGAGGCGGGGCCAGGAGCTAGGACTCGACCCCTGCAACCACAAATAGGTGAGTACAAATAGGTGAGTACACACACACACACACACCCTCACACACACACACCCTCACACACACACACACACACACACACACACACACACACACACACACACACACACACACACACACACACACACACACACACACACATGCACACATGTGGTAATGCTTTATTTACAGCTAGCAAAGTCAGGGTATTTCTCCAGAATGGTCTGCAATATACCACTGTGGATAAAATACTTTGCCATTTCTTGAACATTTCTGAGTGAGTTGTTTCTAAATTCATTAATTTGATCACACTCCAGTACATAATGACGCAAGGTGTGACAATAGTCCATCTGGCAAAGTTTACATTTCGTTTGGTCTACATCTGGTGGTGGTGATTTAACCTGCCAAAGATACTTGTAACCCAGCCGGAGCCGGGCAGTAGTGACATCCAAGAGTCTGCTTATTTTGTTGGATGCACCATAGACATGTGGCTCCTCCTGCATGATGGAATGATGATAGATGGACTGACTTGTGTCAATCTCCCTAAGTCTTAAGTCAATAAAGTTCATTTGAAGTTCTTTTCGTATTATTGTTCTCAAACTGCTAAATGACAACCCAAGATTGTAATCTACCCCCTCTTTGAAAGCATACAGCTTAGCCAATTTATCAGTTCTATCATGCATCTGAAGACCAATGTGAGATGGAATCCACAGCATGTGCACTCTGACTCCACTGTCCACAATCTTACCATATCTATGTCTGGCTTCTGACACAAGCATGCCACAATTTATACTTAATGAGTTGAGAGCATTTATGGATGACAGAGAATCAGTTACAATTAAAGTGTCAACCTTAGATACATGGACACATTTGAGTGCAAGGAGTATGGCAAACAGTTCTGTTTGAAGGGTAGAGGCCCAGTTATTGATGCGTGCTCCAATTTCTTTATGAGAGCCATCACTCTGTGTGACAACAGCAGCACTACCAGCTGCACCAGTGGACTGGTGAACAGAACCATCGACGTAAATAATTTGTGAAAGATTGTTCTGTGTGACTAAGTTATCAATACAGCTTAAGGCATCATGTTTGGCTTCAAGACGAAGCTTTGGTTGTGATTTAAGAAGAGTTTTGGGGGGAAATGGAGGAATGGTAGTTTGGAATGGGGTAATATCCCATGGAGCAGGGAAATGTCTCTGTTGTCCAACTTGATATAGATCATGTAGCTGGTTCATGCGGAGGTCGGTTCCAGTTTTTTCGATCCATCTGGAAGGATGTTCACCAGTGCTGAGGAAAGTTTGGAGGGCTTCTGTGCAGGGGTTTGAATGGGCTAGCCTAAGCATATTGACCCCAATAAGGATATTTCTTTCAGTAACACGATCTCTAATGCTTGGAATATTAAGTTCTTTCCGCATATTTAAAATTTTGGCAGTACGAGGGCATCCTAGGATGATCCTCATTGCTTCGTTTTGCAGTTTTTCCAGCCCTCCAAGCTTCCAGTCAGACACGAGTGCAAGTAGTGGCGCTGCATAATCAACCAATGATCTAATATAAGCAAGATACATCATTTTCACAATTTTAACATTAGCACCATACCTGGGATGAAAACCTGCCACAACTCTAAGTGCTCTCAGCCTTTCTTTGTATTGGCGACAAAGTCTCGTTACAACAGGTCCAAGTAGTGGAACCTCAAAGCCTAGATACCTGTATCTGCTTACATATTCTAGAAGAGACCCATCATGCAACTGGATCTGACGAACTGTGCCTCTCTGCCGAGGAGGACGCCTGTTGAGTATCTTTGTTTTATCCCCTGAGATTATTAACCCCAGGTCCTGACACGAGGCTAGTACATGATTAAGAATGTTTTGGGTGTTGGAGAATCCGGTAGTGTGAATCATTATGTCATCAGCAAAACTAACCATATAATGATGGGGCTGGCTAGGCATGGCATTAAGTAAGGCATTAATCAAAATGTTGAAAAGGGTGGGACTAAGCACACCTCCCTGTGGGGTTCCTAATTCAAAATCTTTAGTTACACTTCTATGTCCCTGGAACAACACAGACGACTTTCTGTTGGACAGGTAACCTTTAATCCAGCGGAGAAGCCATCCTCCAACATCCATTCTGGCAAGTTCACTAATGATTACATGTCTGTTGGCTACATCAAAAGCGGATTTAAGGTCAAGGAACGTAGTGTATGAGCTGTCAGTGTGCAGAGTGAGAAAGGTGGTAATGCAATGATGCACACTCCTTCCATGCATGAAGCCATGCAACCGGGGTGACAAGAATTCCTTAATTCTGTGCATAAGACGATTAAGAATCATCCTTTCAAATGTTTTACACAAGCAGCTAGTAAGGGATATTGGGCGAAATGAGTTTTGTTGATTGGGCTTTGGAATGGGAATAATGAGGCTATTGGTCCATGATTTAGGGAGCTCCCCAGTGACATAACTCATGTTATATAATTCAAGTAAAGGATTACCTGGTACTCGACACAGCAATCTGAGTATGTTGTAAGTAATACCATCCTCACCAGGCGACGTGGAGTTGCCCTTAGTTAGTGCTGCATCAAGTTCATAATTAGTGAAAGGAATGTTGCAGTCATCTGCCTTGCTGAGCATAAAGCAAACAAGTCTCTCCCTTGCATCATATTTGTCCATTAATTTCGCCTGTGTGGTACTGGGAAGACTGTCATAGCTAGATGTAGCAGCCCAAGCACTGACTAACTCATTCGCCCTATGCAAGGGATGAGGGTGCGCGATCTGCCCAGTTCTGTTACCCTTAATTCTATTTATGTCCCTCCATGCCCGGCTAAGTGGGGTGTGAGCATTGAGACCATTGACAAATTGTTCCCAGTCTGTTTGCCGCAGCTCTGTCATACGCTCTCTGGCAGCAGCAAGGGCAGTTTGGAAGAGGCTCAGCATTTCAGGGGTACGATGGTTTCTATAGGCTAGGCCTAGTCTGCGAGCAGTACGTTTCAATGTTCGAAGTTTAGAATCATTGTAATAGGTATGATTTTTATAAGACTTATGATTATTATGGAAGTCATTTGGATTTAGAGTAGTAGGAGGTTTCAGAGGCGGCTCTAAGAAGTTCTGAATACTGCTCACAAGGTCATTGTTAAAAGTCTCGACAGAGGTACACTCATAGGAATTATACCAGTCAGTCACATGTGCAACAAAGTCATCATGTTGATCAGGGGAAACATTAAGACGTTTCCGTTTGAATATCCCACCAGGGAGAATAGTATTACCAATATCTAGAGAGGTTAGCCTTGGGAAATGATCAGACGCTATATCTGTTACAATGGAAGACTCACAGCTGGCAGAAGTAATGTTGAAGCCAAGACACAGATCAAGGACACCTCCATAGATATGTGTGGGTTCAAGGTCACCTACAATTTGCACATTATCATGACTGTTTAAGAGTGACAACAGTTGATTGCCATTACGATTACCAAACTGAGAGTTTCCAATGCTTTTGTGTCTTGCATTATAATCACCAATAATGAGAGTAGGTTCAGACTGAGCACAAGTTGGGAGCTCCAAGTAATTAAACTTATCAGCAGGAGCGTACAAGTTAAATATGTTGAGAGCAGAGTTCCCAATATAAATCCTAACACCGTGATACTGTAGCCCCTCTGTTTTCTTATGTGCAAGAAGTTGATGGGGAAGTGATTTTTTAATATATAGAACACAAGAATTAGTAGATTTGAGGTTATATGCAACAAACGATGGCAATTTAGGGGGTTGGGATTTTTCAGGGACTCTGCACTCTTGTAGACACACAATATCAATGGATTCAGTGGTTACTTTATGATGCAGGTCAGAAAATCTTTTTCTAAGTGACGCAATATTCCAACTTAAAATGGATAGTTTATACGAGTTTGGTTCCATTATAAAAGTCCAGGGATAGTATTCAATTTCTCAGCAAAATGAAAAAACTTACTAAATAACAAACAGACATAATCAATATCAATATCATCAGTATTATCCTTATCCATGAGTCTCCTAAGTGCACTTCCATTAGTGAGACCTCTTGGGAGTCTTTGTACACAGAGGTCACTGCGCTCTTTGTCTGTGAATGTATGGAAGGTGACACTATCCCTCGCACTCAACTCTCCGCTTTTATTACACTCATCACTATCATCACATGTATCACTTCCCTCATCATTATGACCAGTGATACATACACCATTATCAACAACCGGGTCATCTCCACACTCAGTATCTATCAATACATTACACTCATCAGGTTGACTATCATGATGGCCTTCACTGCCCTTATCATCTTCACTGTGATTGTAAACACCACTATCAGATTCATCGTTTTTGTGATTATTAACACCACTGCAATCATCAGTTTGTTCATCATCACCACACTCATTTTCATAATGGCTGACTATCTGTGGGTTGATGTACTCATTTGCAACCTCTGTAAGTTTTTCCTCGTGGTGCTCAAGTTGTTGTTTCAAACACCATTGTTGCTTCTCCAGTACTGTTATGCGCAGCTGCATGTTGTGTACCACCCCAGCAAGACTAGCGTCATCAGGAAGTATGAAGTCCCGATCAGCTGAGTCAGGTGGCTGACTGACAGCTGACTCAGCCAGACAGATGGTGTCAACACCAGCAGCATTACTAGTGTTGATAGCAGACGTGATCGTGCTCTGTTGATGTACTCCCAGAGTGACTCGCTCAACCATATTGTCTGAGTTCAGGCATGGGTCAGTATTCAGACATGAAGTATCTGGTAGGCCTATTGCCTCATCATGGGGGGTGATGGGTGAGGCGGGAGCTCTGCGGCTGGCGATGTGGGCAGCTTTCGCTCTGCAGTCAGCATGAGCAGCTGTGACTCCTGGAGTCTTACAATTGATACATTCTAATGCAACGGTCTGGTGTTTCTTGATCATATCATAGCACTGGTGAGAAGGATGGGCCTTGGCACACACTGCACACCAGTGTGACTTAGATGAGCATTTCCAAGCAATGTGACCCCAGCGCTGACACTTGTAGCATCTACGGTGAGGTGCTTTGTACAAAGCTATTTTGTAACTCCTGTTAAGCGCTGCACGAGAGTAGATATATGATGGTGGAGTCCCTTGACCAATCCACTCAGCCAATATCAGATCATTTGGAAGTCGACGAGGGTTTGCAACTTGATCTGACAACAGGAATTTAGGATCCATGTACTTATTGACATTGTGGATAACAATAAGTACTTTAGGTGATCTTGGTGGGGCAGCTTGGAGTTGGATGTTAGCATATTTATGAGTAAGAAGTTTTTCTATGAATGTTGGGTCGTTAGTAACAAAAACGTAATTATCCTCGTCATGACGAAAGCGAATCCGAAGGTTTTTTTCTGGGTTGTCTAATGAAGCTTCGTAAAACCATCTAAACTTGACCTCAAACTCAGTGTTAGCAGGGAAATCAAGCCTAACCGTTCTGCAATGGTTGTTGTTGCTCTCGTTGTTTCTTGCAGCAAGTCTCCTTTGAAATCCTCTTTCTTTTTTCAAAGCTCCCTTACTTCTAAAACGTACGAATTCGCCTTCACCATCATTTACTTCGTTCACATCCATAGGTCACTTTTAGTTCAGCTGCTTGAGATGGAAGAGTTAGTCTGTTACTTTTGGGTCAGTGAAACCGCCTTTATTCCATAAGAGAGAAGGGACAAGGAAGGGATATTCACCTCGCTAGACACAGGCAATATGGGTGTAGTGGCCTGCGGGTCGCAGTGCGATTTTCAAGGTCATTCACTGGGCCCACAGTCGTCTCGAGAGTTACCAACACTGTACTACTTGTTAATTACTCCAGACCCGCAGCACTTAACACATCTAGCACACGTGTCTTGGAATGACAGACAAATTTTCACTACTTAAGAACTAGTTCTCACAACACTGAAGGTACGGCCGGAACACTGTAGAACGTTCACAAAGGCATTCTGTAACTTGGCCTTCACTGGCTGGCTTGGAGCGCTGTTTAGCCTGGATCAGCTAAACTCGCCCTTATCCCATATGTAGATAATGGCGACGAGTTAAGGGATACCGGTGAATAGGAAAGTCGAGGAAGGGACATTCACCTCACTAGACACACGCAGTATGGGTGTAAGTGGCATGCGGGTCTTATAGTGCCATTTTCAAGGTCACCCAGCAGGCCAGACATTCCTCACTCATTTTAAGCCTATGTAGGTATTGAAGGTCGCACAATGTCCTAAGTCAGTGAAATCCACTCGTGCAAATAGTTACAACAAATCTGCAGCACTTAACACTACTAGCACAAACTTACAATGTTTATAGGTGAACCTCTGGCATGTCCCACTTAAAGGTTAGTACTGCAATGCTCGTTAAATTGTTCTTAACTAAGCCACTGCAGGAAACACTGGTATGCCAGCAACACTGTAGAACGTATACGTAGACATGCTGGGCCTTCAAATGCTGCTTTCAAGCCTGCTTGAATGTGCTTGCTAAGCCCGTGTCAACCACTTGGATATTTGCTTGTAGCAGGCAGGTAGGCACACAGGAGAATATTCGTAAGATGAGTGGAGTGCGGCACGGAGGACTGACACGGGCACTCAAGCATTTATGTGGTCTTTCAAAAACCGCCTCTAGACCATAAGTAAATAGAGGCGAATGCCTGAGTTCCAAATCGAGGAAGGAGGGGAGACAGGCGAGGTGGAGTGAGGGTGTAGCCTCCTACAGCCACTTCACATCAACATGTTTGTGTTTCACTAGGTATATCACTAGTCACAGTTCACACATAAGAGTTCCAGCAGCAATTCAGCTGCGCTCCAACGATATTTGTTGCATGATGAGTTATCAGTCGGGTGAGATAAGCAGTTCTGATATAGAAGGCCTAGGACTTCACTCAACACACACGTCCTCTCCCCTCAACCACTCAGGCCTAACTCGTGAATGGAGACAAAATGGATGATGAGGCAATAGGCCTACCAGATACTTCATGTCTGAATACTGACCCATGCCTGAACTCAGACAATATGGTTGAGCGAGTCACTCTGGGAGTACATCAACAGAGCACGATCACGTCTGCTATCAACACTAGTAATGCTGCTGGTGTTGACACCATCTGTCTGGCTGAGTCAGCTGTCAATCAGCCACCTGACTCAGCTGACCGGGACTTCATACTTCCTGATGACGCCAGTCTTGCTGGGGTGGTACACAACATGCAGCTGCGCATAACAGTACTGGAGAAGCAACAATGGTGTTTGAAACAACAACTTGAGCACCACGAGGAAAAACTTACAGAGGTTGCAAATGAGTACATCAACCCACAGATTGTCAGCCATTATGAAAATGAGTGTGGTGATGATGAACAAACTGATGATTGCAGTGTTGTTAATAATTACAAAAACGATGAATCTGATAGTGGTGTTTACAATCACAGTGAAGATGATAAGGGCAGTGAAGACCATCATGATAATCAACCTGATGAGTGTAATGTATTGATAGATACTGAGTGTGAAGATGACCCGGTTGTTGATAATGGTGTATGTATCACTGGTCATAATGATGAGGGAAGTGATACAAGTGAGGATAGTGATGAGTGTAATAAAAGCGGAGAGGTGAGTGCGAGGGATAGTGTCACCTTCCATATATTCACAGACAAAGAGCGCAGTGACCTCTGTGTACAAAGACTCCCAAGAGGTCTCACTAATGGAGGTGCACTTAGGAGACTCATGGATAAGGATAATACTGATGATATTGATATTGATTATGTCTGTTTGTTATTTAGTAAGTTTTTTCATTTTGCTGAGAAATTGAATACTATCCCTGGACTTTTATAATGGAACCAAACTCGTATAAACTATCCATTTTAAGTTGGAATATTGCGTCACTTAGAAAAAGATTTTCTGACCTGCATCATAAAGTAACCACTGAATCCATTGATATTGTGTGTCTACAAGAGTGCAGAGTCCCTGAAAAATCCCAACCCCCTAAATTGCCATCGTTTGTTGCATATAACCTCAAATCTACTAATTCTTGTGTTCTATATATTAAAAAATCACTTCCCCATCAACTTCTTGCACATAAGAAAACAGAGTGGCTACAGTATCACGGTGTTAGGATTTATATTGGGAACTCTGCTCTCAACATATTTAACTTGTATGCTCCTGCTGATAAATTTAATTACTTGGAGCTCCCAACTTGTGCTCATTCTGAGCCTACTCTTATTATTGGCGATTACAATGCAAGACACAAAAGCATTGGAAACTCACAGTTTGGTAATCGTAATGGCAATCAACTGTTGTCACTCATAAACAGTCATGATAATATCCAAATTGTAGGTGACCTTGAACCCACACATATCTATGGAGGCGTCCTTGATCTGTGCCTGAGCTTCAACATTACTTCTGCCAGCTGTGAGGCTTCCATTGTAACAGATATAGCGTCTGATCATTTCCCAAGGCTAACCTCTCTAGATATTGGTAATACTATTCTCCCTGGTGGGATATTTAAACGGAAACGTCTTAATGTTTCCCCTGATCAACATGATGACTTTGTTGCACATGTGACTGACTGGTATAATTCCTATGAGTGTACCTCTGTCGAGACTTTTAACAATGACCTTGTGAGCAGTATTCAGAACTTCTTAGAGCCGCCTCTGAAACCTTCTACTACTCTAAATCCAAATGACTTCCATAATAATCATAAGTCTCATAAAAATCATACCTATTACAATGATTCTAAACTTCGAACATTGAAACGTACTGCTCGCAGACTAGGCCTAGCCTACAGAAACCATCGTACCCCTGAAATGCTGAGCCTCTTCCAAACTGCCCTTGCTGCTGCCAGAGAGCGTATGACAGAGCTGCGGCAAACAGACTGGGAACAATTTGTCAACGGTCTCAATGCTCACACCCCACTTAGCCGGGCATGGAGGGACATAAATAGAATTAAGGGTAACAGAACTGGGCAGATCGCGCACCCTCATCCCTTGCATAGGGCGAATGAGTTAGTCAGTGCTTGGGCTGCTACATCTAGCTATGACAGTCTTCCCAGTACCACACAGGCGAAATTAATGGACAAATATGATGCAAGGGAGAGACTTGTTTGCTTTATGCTCAGCAAGGCAGATGACTGCAACATTCCTTTCACTAATTATGAACTTGATGCAGCACTAACTAAGGGCAACTCCACGTCGCCTGGTGAGGATGGTATTACTTACAACATACTCAGATTGCTGTGTCGAGTACCAGGTAATTCTTTACTTGAATTATATAACATGAGTTATGTCACTGGGGAGCTCCCTAAATCATGGACCAATAGCCTCATTATTCCCATTCCAAAGCCCAATCAACAAAACTCATTTCGCCCAATATCCCTTACTAGCTGCTTGTGTAAAACATTTGAAAGGATGATTCTTAATCGTCTTATGCACAGAATTAAGGAATTCTTGTCACCCCGGTTGCATGGCTTCATGCATGGAAGGAGTGTGCATCATTGCATTACCACCTTTCTCACTCTGCACACTGACAGCTCATACACTACGTTCCTTGACCTTAAATCCGCTTTTGATGTAGCCAACAGACATGTAATCATTAGTGAACTTGCCAGAATGGATGTTGGAGGATGGCTTCTCCGCTGGATTAAAGGTTACCTGTCCAACAGAAAGTCGTCTGTGTTGTTCCAGGGACATAGAAGTGTAACTAAAGATTTTGAATTAGGAACCCCACAGGGAGGTGTGCTTAGTCCCACCCTTTTCAACATTTTGATTAATGCCTTACTTAATGCCATGCCTAGCCAGCCCCATCATTATATGGTTAGTTTTGCTGATGACATAATGATTCACACTACCGGATTCTCCAACACCCAAAACATTCTTAATCATGTATTAGCCTCGTGTCAGGACCTGGGGTTAATAATCTCAGGGGATAAAACAAAGATACTCAACAGGCGTCCTCCTCGGCAGAGAGGCACAGTTCGTCAGATCCAGTTGCATGATGGGTCTCTTCTAGAATATGCAAGCAGATACAGGTATCTAGGCTTTGAGGTTCCACTACTTGGACCTGTTGTAACGAGACTTTGTCGCCAATACAAAGAAAGGCTGAGAGCACTTAGAGTTGTGGCAGGTTTTCATCCCAGGTATGGTGCTAATGTTAAAATTGTGAAAATGATGTATCTTGCTTATATTAGATCATTGGTTGATTATGCGGCGCCACTACTTGCACTCGTGTCTGACTGGAAGCTTGGAGGGCTGGAAAAACTGCAAAACGAAGCAATGAGGATCATCCTAGGATGCCCTCGTACTGCCAAAATTTTAAATATGCGGAAAGAACTTAATATTCCAAGCATTAGAGATCGTGTTACTGAAAGAAATATCCTTATTGGGGTCAATATGCTTAGGCTAGCCCATTCAAACCCCTGCACAGAAGCCCTCCAAACTTTCCTCAGCACTGGTGAACATCCAGATGGATCGAAAAAACTGGAACCGACCTCCGCATGAACCAGCTACATGATCTATATCAAGTTAGACAACAGAGACATTTCCCTGCTCCATGGGATATTACCCCATTCCAAACTTCCATTCCTCCATTTCCCCCCAAAACTCTTCTTAAATCACAACCAAAGCTTCGTCTTGAAGCCAAACATGATGCCTTAAGCTGTATTGATAACTTAGTCACACAGAACACTCTTTCACAAATTATTTACGTCGATGGTTCTGTTCACCAGTCCTCTGGTGCAGCTGGTAGTGCTGCTGTTGTCACACAGAGTGATGGCTCTCATAAAGAAATTGGAGCACGCATCAATAATTGGGCCTCTACCCTTCAAACAGAACTGTTTGCCATACTCCTTGCACTCAAATGTGCCCATGTATCTAAGGTTGACACTTTAATTGTAACTGATTCTCTGTCATCCATAAATGCTCTCAACTCATTAAGTATAAATTGTGGCATGCTTGTGTCAGAAGCCAGACATAAATATGGTAAGATTGTGGACAGTGGAGTCAGAGTGCACATGCTGTGGATTCCATCTCACATTGGTCTTCAGATGCATGATAGAACTGATAAATTGGCTAAGCTGTATGCTTTCAAAGAGGGGGTAGATTACAATCTTGGGTTGTCAGTTAGCAGTTTGAGAACAATAATACGAAAAGAACTTCAAATGAACTTTATTGACTTAAGACTTAGGGAGATTGACACAAGTCAGTCCATCTATCACCATTCCATCATGCAGGAGGAGCCACATGTCTATGGTGCATCCAAGAAGATAAGCAGACTCTTGGATGTCACTACTGCCCGGCTCCGGCTGGGTTACAAGTATCTTTGGCAGGTTAAATCACCACCACCAGATGTAGACCAAACGAAATGTAAACTTTGCCAGATGGACTATTGTCACACATTGCGTCATTATGTACTGGAGTGTGATCAAATTAATGAATTTAGAAACAACTCACTCAGAAATGTTCAAGAAATGGCAAAGTATTATATCCACAGTGGTATATTGCAGACCATTCTGGAGAAATACCCTGACTTTGCTAGCTGTAAATAAAGCATTACCACATGTGTGCATGTGTGTGTGTGTGTGTGTGTGTGTGTGTGTGTGTGTGTACTCACCTAGTTGAGGTTGCGGGGGTCGAGTCCGAGCTTCTGGCCCCGCCTCTTCACTGATCGCTACTAGGTCACTCTCCCTGAGCCGTGAGCTTTATCATACCTCTGCTTAAAGCTATGTATGGATCCTGCCTCCACTACATCGCTTCCCAAACTATTCCACTTACTGACTACTCTGTGGCTGAAGAAATACTTCCTAACATCCCTGTGATTCATCTGTGTCTTCAGCTTCCAACTGTGTCCCCTTGTTACTGTGTCCAATCTCTGGAACATCCTGTCTTTGTCCACCTTGTCAATTCCTCTCAGTATTTTGTATGTCGTTATCATGTCCCCCCTATCTCTCCTGTCCTCCAGTGTCGTCAGGTTGATTGTGTGTGTGTGTGTGTGTGTGTGGGTGTGTGTGAGGGTGTGTGTGTGGCTGTGTGTGAGGGTGTGTGTGTGTGTGGGTGTGTGTGTGAGGGTGCGTGTGTGTGTGTGTGTGAGTGACTGCGTACTCACCTATTTGTACTCACCTATTTGTGGTTGCAGGGGTCGATTCACAGCTCCTGGCCCCGCCTCTTCGCTGATTGCTACTAGGTCCTCTCTCTCCCTGCCCCATGAGCTCTATCATACCTCGCCTTAAAACTATGTATGGTTCCCGCCTCCACTACGTCACTTTCTAGGGCTAGGCTATTCCACGGCCTGACTACTCTATGACTGAAGAAATACTTCCTAACATCCCTTTGATTCATCTGAGTCTTCAACTTCCAATTGTGACCTCTTGTGTCTGTGTCC
>NC_091300.1:46016787-46236787 GCF_038502225.1 Cherax quadricarinatus
GTGTACATACATAGAATTTCCAATGTATTCTAACAAGGGATTTATGATTTTCTGAGGAAGACTGGATACCATATTCTTTTATTTATTTCATGTATTGTACTGTCTAAATAAAATATAAAAAAAAATACTATAATCTGTAAGGATTTAATGTTAAGAATTAATTTAAGTATGCTCGAAATGCCTAGCCATGCTAGGTGTCCTAGTGGCCCCCTCTGTTTACCTGGAGTTTACCTGGAGAGAGTTCCGGGGGTCAACGCCCCCGCGGCCCGGTCTGTGACCAGGCCTCCTGGTGGATCAGAGCCTGATCAACCAGGCTGTTACTGCTGGCTGCACACAAACCAACGTACGAGCCACAGCCCGGCTGGCCAGGTACCGACTTTAGGTGCTTGTCCAGTGCCAGCTTGAAGACTGCCAGGGGTCTGTTGGTAATACCCCTTATGTATGCTGGGAGGCAGTTGAACAGTCTCGGGCCCCTGACACTTATTGTATGGTCTCTTAACGTGCTAGTGACACCCCTGCTTTTCATTGGGGGGATGTTGCATCGTCTGCCAAGTCTTTTGCTTTCGTAGTGAGTGATTTTCGTGTGCAAGTTCGGTACTAGTCCCTCTAGGATTTCCCAGGTGTATATGATCATGTATCTCTCCCGCCTGCGTTCCAGGGAATACAGTTTCAGGAACCTCAAGCGCTCCCAGTAATTGAGGGGTGTTTTATCTCCGTTATGCGCGCCGTGAAGGTTCTCTGTACATTTTCTAGGTCAGCAATTTCACCTGCCTTGAAAGGTGCTGTTAGTGTGCAGCAATATTCCAGCCTAGATAGAACAAGTGACCTGAAGAGTGTCATCATGGGCTTGGTATCCCTAGTTTTGAAGGTTCTCATTATCCATCCTGTCACTTTTCTAGCAGATGCGATTGATACAATGTTATGGTCCTTGAAGGTGAGATCCTCCGACATGATCACTCCCAGGTCTTTGACGTTGGTGTTTCGCTCTATTTTGTGGCCAGAATTTGTTTTGTACTCTGATGAAGATTTAATTTCCTCGTGTTTACCATATCTGAGTAATTGAAATTTCTCATCGTTGAACTTCATATTGTTTTCTGCAGCCCACTGAAAGATTTGGTTGATGTCCGCCTGGAGCCTTGCAGTGTCTGCGATGGAAGACACTGTCATGCAGATTCGGGTGTCATCTGCAAAGGAAGACACGGTGCTGTGACTGACATCCTTGTCTATGTCAGATATGAGGATGAGGAACAAGATGGGAGCGAGTACTGTGCCTTGTGGAACAGAGTTTTTCACCGTAGCTGCCTCGGACTTTACTCTATTGACTACTACTCTTTGTGTTCTGTTTGTGAGGAAATTATAGATCCATCGACCAACTTTTCCTGTTATTCCTTTAGCACGCATTTTGTGCGCTATTACACCATGGTCACACTTGTCGCAGGCTTTTGCAAAGACTGTATATATTACATCTGCATTCTTTTTGTCTTCTAGTGCATCTAGGACCTTGTCGTAGTGATCCAATAGTTGAGACAGAGAGGAGCGACCTGTTCTAAACCCATGTTGCCCTGGGTTGTGTAATTGATGGGTTTCTAGATGTGTGGTGATCTTGCTTCTTAGGACGCTTTCAAAGTTTTTTATGATATGGGATGTTAGTGTTATCGGTCTGTAGTTCTTTGCTATTGCTTTACTGCCCCCTTTGTGGAATGGGGCTATGTCTGTTGTTTTTAGTAACTGTGGGACGACCCCCGTGTCCATGCTCCCTCTCCATATGATGGTAAAAGCTCGTGATAGGGGCTTCTTGCAGTTCTTGATGAACACGGAGTTCCATGAGTCTGGCCCTGGGGCAGAGTGCATGGGCATGTCATTTATCGCCTGTTCGAAGTCATTTGGCGTCAGGATAACATCAGATAGGCTTGTGTTAACCAAATTCTGTGGCTCTCTCATAAAAAATTCATTTTGATCTTCGACTCTCAGTCTGGTTAGCGGCTTGCTAAAAACTGAGTCATATTGGGACTTGAGTAGCTCACTCATTTCCTTGCTGACATCTGTGTAGGACCCATCTTGTTTAAGTAGGGGCCCAATACTGGACGTTGTTCTCGACTTTGATTTGGCATAGGAGAAGAAATACTTTGGGTTTCTTTCGATTTCATTTATGGCTTTTAGTTCTTCCCGCGATTCCTGACTCCTATAAGATTCCTTTAGTTTAAGTTCGATGCTTGCTATTTCTCTGACCAGTGACTCCCTACGCATTTCAGATATATTGACCTCTTTTAGCCGCTCTGTTATTCTTTTCCGTCGCCTGTAAAGGGAGCGCCTGTCTCTTTCTAATTTACATCTACTCCTCCTTTTTCTTAGAGGAATAAGCCTTGTGCATACATCGAGTGCCACCGAGTTAATCTGTTCTAGGCATAAGTTGGGGTCTGTGTTGCTTAGTCTATCTTCCCAGCTTATATCGGTTAGGACTTGGTTTACTTGGTCCCACTTTATGTTTTTGTTATTGAAGTTGAATTTGGTGAATGCTCCATCGTGACTAATCTCATTATGTCGGTCTGGGGCTCCGCGATTAGATTTTGCCACCGAAGTGGCTAGTTTATTGTGCATCCCATATCCATCCTGTGGACGGTAGCGCGAGAGCATATGGATACACAAAAGGCCTAGGAACTAGGCCCCAAAGGGTTAACAGGAATACATATGGATTTATATCTACATATCTATAGTTCACTTATCTGTTACAAGCAAATTTAGGAAATTTGCTTAGTATAGATGAGGTCTAGTGTATTCTCCAGTCTAGTAGGCTCTATTATTTTCTGGTTTAAATTGAATTTTGTGCAGAGATTTAAAAGCTCGTGTGTGTGTGAGTTCTCATCAGAGCTGCCTCCTGGTGTTATTACTGCAACAACATTATTTGCTATATTCCTCCATTTTAGGTGCCTTAAGTTGAAATCCCCCAGGAGCAAGATGTTGGGTGCAGGAGCTGGCAGATTTTCCAGACAGTGGTCAATTTTTAACAGCTGTTCCTGGAATTGCTGGGATGTTGCATCCGGAGGCTTTTACACTACCACAATGACTAGGTTTTGGTTCTCGATCTTTACTGCTAAAACTTCCACTACATCATTTGAGGCATTAAGCAGTTCTGTGCAAACATGTGACTCTGCGATGTACAGGCCAACCCCCATCCTTTTGCCTGTTCACTCTGTCGCATCTGTATAGGTTGTAACCTGGGATCCATATTTCGTTGTCCAAGTGATCCTTTATGTGGGTCTCAGTGAAACCGTGAACATTGCATTTGCCTCTGCAAGCAGTCCACGGATGAAAAGTATTTTGTTGTTTGTTGCTGGCTTTAGACCCTGTATATTTGCAAAGAAGAATGTCATCGGACTGGTGGTATTGTTGGTACTGGGGGGGGGGGGATTTTTTTTCCGGAATAGTATCTGTATCTGTTGGTTTGGAGTGGAGGCCATCGACTGTGGTTCCACTCCAGGAATGACTGGAATTGGTGTACGATTTCTGTCATTTCCTGCCAGTTTTTTTTCCTTCCTGGCACTAAAAAATCTCTCCCTCTTGAGTGGCTGTGGCTACCCAGGTTTTCCTATGGCCTAGATGTTTTGTATCTTTTTGTCCCCTTTAAATGGTGTGCCTGGCAATTTAAGTTATAGCACAGTCTTTCCTGTACTGAAGAGGTACACATTTCAGGGTGAAAAAGCTTACAGGAAGGGAGTTTGCATTTTCCTGTTGTCATATGGGCACGGCATTTTCTAGGGTGGTCATAGTTGCACGTCCCATCTGTTTTTCCAGATTTCCCATGCCTGCAGATACCAAGTGCATAGTATGTGCACAGGCTTGGTTTCCGTTTGCCTTGGGTTTCTGTGACTGTATTCCCTGTTGGTGCATGTTTACCTGTCTTATTCCTATCCTCACTAGCACCAACAATGGAGCTCTAACCAGTTGTTTTTGGTAATATATATATGAATTTGGTAGGGTGTGCAAAAGAAGAAAATTAAAAGTGAATACAGGAAAGAGTAAGGTTATGAGGATAACAAAAAGATTAGGTGATGAAAGATTGGATATCAGATTGGAGGGAGAGAGTATGGAGGAGGTGAATGTATTCAGATATTTGGGAGTGGACGTGTCAGCGGATGGGTCTATGAAGGATGAGGTGAATCATAGAATTGATGAGGGGAAAAGGGTGAGTGGTGCACTTAGGAGTCTGTGGAGACAAAGAACTTTGTCCTTAGAGGCAAAGAGGGGAATGTATGAGAGTATAGTTTTACCAACACTCTTATATGGGTGTGAAGCATGGGTGATGAATGTTGCAGCGAGGAGAAGGCTGGAGGCAGTGGAGATGTCATGTCTGAGGGCAATGTGTGGTGTGAATATTATGCAGAGAATTCGTAGTTTGGAAGTTAGGAGGAGGTGCGGGATTACCAAAACTGTTGTCCAGAGGGCTGAGGAAGGGTTGTTGAGGTGGTTCGGACATGTAGAGAGAATGGAGCGAAACAGAATGACTTCAAGAGTGTATCAGTCTGTAGTGGAAGGAAGGCGGGGTAGGGGTCGGCCTAGGAAAGGTTGGAGGGAGGGGGTAAAGGAGGTTTTGTGTGCGAGGGGCTTGGACTTCCAGCAGGCGTGCGTGAGCGTGTTTGATAGGAGTGAATGGAGACGAATGGTTTTTAATACTTGACGTGCTGTTGGAGTGTGAGCAAAGTAACATTTATGAAGGGGTTCAGGGAAACCGGCAGGCCGGACTTGAGTCCTGGAGATGGGAAGTACAGTGCCTGCACTCTGAAGGAGGGGTGTTAATGTTGCAGTTTAAAATCTGTAGTGTAAAGCACCCTTCTGGCAAGACAGTGATGGAGTGAATGATGGTGAAAGTTTTTCTTTTTCGGGCCACCCTGCCTTGGTGGGAATCGGCCAGTGTGATAATAAAAAAAAAATAATAATAATCCTCACTATTGCTAGTGGAGTCCTCTTGTTTGCTATTTCCTGTGGTTTTACTAGTTTGCAATATTGGTTTTATCTTATCCTTGACTACACTTGTTTCCCCACTACAGCTCCTGTCTCCATGAGGTCATTTATATGCATTCCCTCCTGCATATATTTCCCGAATACTGGACAAAATCTCCAGCTTCACTATTACTGTCTCCCAGGACAGCACCTCCAGCTTCACCATTACTGTCTCCCAGGACAGCACCTCCAGCTTCACCATTACTGTCTCCCAGGACAGCACCTCCAGCTTCGCAATACCCAAATACCCAAACCTGTAAACCTGACATTGTAATCCTTATAGAGAATAAACTTGAATTGAATTGAATTGAATTGAATTGAATTGAATTGAATTGAATTGAATTCTTTTCATTTTCTCAAATCCCCACCAGTTTTTAATGATCACTGCAACTCCTCCTCCCCCTCTACTACCTTTATCTTTATCAATACGGCCACTTGATACTGGAGTTCCGCAGGGAAGTGTCCTTGGACCCCTGCTCTTCCTCATTTACATCAATGATCTTCCAAACATATCCCAACACCTGAAACCCATTCTCTTTGCTGACGACACGACTTATGTCATCTCCCACCCTAATCTTGCCACCCTCAACACCGTTGTTAACGAGGAGCTGCTCAAAATATCGACTTGGATGACAGCCAATAAACTTACACTTAACACTGGCAAAACCTACTATATTATGTTTGGTAGCAGAGCAGGTGTTGCGCAACTTAACATTAAGATCGACATCACTCTAATTGCCAGACATAATGAGGGCAAATTCCTTGGCCTATACCTCGACAGCAACCTAAATTTCAGCACCCATATCCAACACATAACAAAAAAGTATCCATAACGGTGGGGATCCTCTCTAAGATACGATACTACGTGCCGCAAACTGCCCTTCTCACACTATACCATTCACTTATATATCCATACCTCACCTATGCTATCTGTGCTTGGGGTTCAACTGCAGCAACACACCTAAAGCCAATAATAACCCAACAAAAAGCCGCAGTAAGAATAATCACTAAATCCCATCCCTGGCAACACCCCCTCCCCACTCTTCATAGATCTATACTTACTCCCTGTTCAGAACATCCACACTTACTACTGTGCAATCTATATCTACAGGACCTTAAATTCCAATATTAACCTTGACCTAAAACGCTTTCTTGATAGTTGTGACAGGATCCACAGGCATAACACCAGACACAAACATCTGTGACATTCCCCGTGTTCGACTAAACTTTTACAAAAATTCAATGTATTTCAAAGGACCTAAAATCTGGAACACCCTACCTGAAAACTCTAGAACTGCAGACACATTCATCACTTGCAAAACTACAGTTAGAAAACATCTTATCTCCCTGATCCACCCCGACAACTAACTTTTTTTTATATTTTATTTAAAACAATACAATACATTAAATACATAAAAGAACACAGTATCAGTTCTTACACAGAATTATCAATTTCATTGTCAAAAGCATACAGACATTTAACTTTGAGCTGACACAAACTGTCCCTCATCCTCTATGCATTATATCCCATACACCTATGTTAATCAAGATTACACAAAACTACATACTACATACAATATGCATTGTTATTATTATTAACAAAGACGCACCAAGCCTACAATATGCATTTATTTTCCACTTTGTTATTTATAGCAAATCAAAAAACCGTGTCAGACAATGTCAGTACACACAAAAACAAACAAAAAACATTTTAACATATTGATATAGCGAAATTCTGCCGTAGTAAAACATACCGACTACAAAACAGAACGTCGGAGTCATTATAAAACATGTAGGAATAAATCCTATAATCATGTCTATATGTATGTACATACATATGCACATATACACCTACATGTATGCAACCATGCTTTCTTCCCGAACAGACTAGATTATACTAGAAAGAAATACGCAAAAAGACTTATCACTAAATAAACTGGACCTAAACTAAATATGTAACATCCATAACAGAAGTGGCAGACAATGTCTGGTACACACAAAATACATTTTAACACTTAAATATAACAAAATTCTACTGAAAATAACCCACCCAGTTTATGAAAAAAAAAGAGAAGAAACATACCGACTTCCAAACAATCAGTCGAGATATTATAAAACATGTATGAATAAGTATGAATAAGTCCTACAATCATATATATATGTATACATATACACATGCATATACACACATACGTGTGTGTGCACGCGTTCGGACAGAACAAACTGGATTATACATAGAAATATAACGCTAAATGACTAGTCACCAAATAAAATAAAAATATATTACATTCAATAAGAGAACTATACCTAAGACATTGGTTCTCACAAACACACCTACATACACACACACAAAGTTAATGTTACCGATTAAACTCAATTTATTAATATGACCTTTCATACAAAATGAAGGGTATATATAAACCCCAGAAAAATATTTATATATTTTCGTACATAGTTCATAATGTACACCTTCAATATGATATAAAAAGATACGTATGACAAGGATAACTCGATCAACATATTCAAAAGTATAAAACATATCCTCACATATACATATAAATATAAACCCCCTATGCAAAATGGTTCTGATAACAAAAAAGGAAAACAGAAGGTCACATACAACTGTTGACTCTGTGATTTTACAAAATCATAAGGTCTAATACCCCGGTGCCCCCGACGGCTCCCTGCAAATAAACTTTACCCACATCAACTACCTTGCCAACCAATCTACCTTCCTCATCAGGCTTCCAATCACTCCAAGAGGACACACCACTGAAGAGACCAACCCCTTGCCCCTCACCCCGTCGCCAAACGGAGTAGACATTCAACAGTTAGTTCACGATATCCCTCCGGAAAACTAGTTACCCACCTTCCGCCATATAATAGTTTATTCCTACACGCTGTCCTATAAAAACACGCTGTTAACGCCTTTATCCTAATATTTCCCTCCACCTCCCTCATCCCCCAAGAAATATACAAGTAATCAACTATTACGTATCTAATGGCCCTTCCCACCTCTTTGGGCACCCCTCCTATATCTAACATTAAAGCCCTAAGGGGTGATATCTGTCCCCCCCCCCCCAATAACAAGAAAACCCTCTTCAACCACAACCTTACCACCTCCAATTCAGAACAAAAATATTCCACATGAAAAGCCGTTTCAACTTCCCCACAAAAACCGCATGACGCCTCTCTCACAAAACCCATTTGTCTTAGCACCTCTTTCGATGCTAACGTCCCCATAAGAAATCTACATACTAATTCCCTCGCTCTAGCCTGTATTCTTAATTTACTAAATTCCACCCATATCACTCGCCAATCATATGTGGGATACACTGCCATCCCTTGCACTGATTCCTTACGACGACCCACACCCACCAACCGTTTTACCTTGAGTTTTTTAACATTTAGTACCTTTAACATAAACCTCAACATATCCTCACACTCGACTAAGTCCTTGCCACCCCACCATTTGCGGATATCCCCCATCACCTCCCCCACCCGAAGACCCCTTTCCTCCCCTGCCCGAATATACCTCTGCTTCACATACAGTGCCTTCACCCTAGATCCTAATGCCAACAATCCCAATCCTCCCTGTCTTACCGCAGTCATTACCACATCTTTGCCCAACCACGCCCTCCCAAAACCCCACACATACCTTAAGACTCTTCTTTGTAATTCCATAATTTCCTGACTTCGTAAGGGATAAATTTCCGCCACTCCCCACACCTTACTATAAATCAGCATATTTACCACCACAACCCTTTGATGCAAGGTTACATCCCCGGCCCTTAAACTCCGGAGCCTACTCAAAGCTCTGTCCATTACCATTTCTGAATTAACCCTTCTGCTCTCCTGTACATCTGCCAAATACAAAATCCCACAAATCTTTAGCCTTTCTACAGTTATCCAGCCAAACTCCTCCCCCAATGTCCCGCCTACCCAAGCTCCTACCTCCAGCAACCGTGATTTCTGTTTATTAACTCTCATCCCAGTAGCATTCCCAAAAATCTCAATTACCCTTCCCATTTAATGTTAAGAATTAATCTAAGTCTGCTCGAAATGCCTAGCCATGTTAGGTGTCTTAGTGGCCCCCCTCTGTAATTAGTATTTTATAACATGTAAACCACACAATACGCAAAACCTGTAAACCCCACATTGTAACCCTTATAGAGAATAAACTTGAATTGAATTGAATAGGATCTGATATCTGGGTGGAAGGATTGTGTCTGTAATCCTGGTGAATTTCGTTTCTGTGAGTGCTATGATGTCTGGGAAAGTCTCTTTGATTCTTTTATGCTACTCCTGACATTTATTTGTTATTTCAGCTGTGTTTGTATACCAAACCTTCAACTTCTTTTCTAAAACTGTTGTCTGGGGGGTACGTTGGGGTTGGGAGAGCGGGAGACCCGGCGAGAATCTTTGGGGAGGGGGGGTTGCTGTTAAGGTGGAGTTTGTGATGAGGTGGGTAGGGGCAGTGGGTACAGCGTGTGGGTTTTGGGTTAGATTGTACTCACCTAGTTGAGGTTGCAGGGGTCGATTCCAAGCTCCTGGCCCGCCTCTTCACTGGTCGCTACTAGGTGTGTGTGTGTAAAAGTTAATGTGTGTTTGTGTTAATGTGTACTCACCTAATTGTGGTTGCAGGGGTCGAGCATGTGTTAATGTGCATGTTAGTGTTTGTTTGGAGGGTGGGGGACTATAGACATTTCTTATTACCAGGATGTTTCCGTAAACATATTTATATGTATATGATGTGCCTTCATTTCTATTTGTCCTGTGTCACTGTGTGTTCTATATTAATTTATTGTGAACTCTTTGCCTCGTATTTTGAAGTTATTTATATATTTTCCGTTTTTCCTTCTTCATATATGCCAGATGACGCAACCTGTCCAACTGAAATATATAGAAACTTCTTGTATATGTTAGGGCACAGCAGACGCGTTATGTGTGAGTGTACTGACAGTATGTGAGTCATCCATGAAGGCTGTGTAGTAGGTGGAAAATTATCCATAAATGTTGTAAAACAGGATGAAAAGAAGGCGTAGTTAAAGGGTGGTGGAGATGGCAGGAGGAAATATGTTGATAATTTATTTTAAGCCTTAGTTTAGGGTTTAATGTATTCTAGATGTTAGTATAGCGGTGTATTATAGTCATGATAACCCCAGAGCAGTAATTATGTTGTAAAAGTGTGCGTGTATAGTTGTGTACGCAGTGAGATGTTCATTTTATGTTGGGAGAAGAGGGAGACCCCAGCCAGCAGCAGCAGCAGCAGCAGCAGCCAGCCTGACATCCTCACCTGCTGATTATTACCCACTACACACACTCCACAGCCTTCATGAGTACACCCTTATTGTAGGTGAGTGTAGTGTGAGTGTGGGGCAGGAGGGTAGCAACACCTGGGTACACCCACACCTGTCAATATTGAGAACACTTGTGTGTGTAGCCCCACAACACAGCGTCCAGGGGCTGCCAACACCACCCAACCTTCTCTCTAACACAATAATTTATTGTCTAATGTATATCTTGAAGCTATCAACTACAACATGTTCTTTGAGGTGGTAGTTTAATATGTGGTTGATTATACTGGTGATATGAGTTGAGTGTAATATATGGTAGATGTGTGTTAGTGCTACCATGTGATGCATCATAGACCTGAACGTATTGACAACACTGCCACCTATGTTATATATTGACAACACAACCACCTATGTTATATATTGACAACACAACCACCTATGTTATATATTGACAACACAGCCACTTATGTTATATATTGACAACACAACCACCTATGTTATATATTGACAACACAGCCACTTATGTTATATATTGACAACACAACCACCTATGTTATATATTGACAACACAACCACCTATGTTATATATTGACAACACAGCCACTTATGTTATATATTGACAACACAACCACCTATGTTATATATTGACAACACAGCCACTTATGTTATATATTGACAACACAGCCACTTATGTTATATATTGACAACACAGCCACTTATGTTATATATTGACAACACAGCCACTTATGTTATATATTGACAACACAGCCACTTATGTTATATATTGACAACACAGCCACTTATGTTATATATTGACAACACAGCCACTTATGTTATATATTGACACAGCCACTTATGTTATATATTGACAACACAGCCACCTATGTTATATATTGACAACACAGCCACCTATATGTCATATTATCCAGATATATGCCCGGTGGCCTGGTGGCTAAAGCTCCCGCTTCACACGGAGGGCCCGGGTTCGATTTCCGGTGGGTGGAAACATTTCGACACGTTTCTTTACACCTGTAAAGTAAAAGGACACAAGTGCAACTAATGTGACATTTATTGTGGCAACGTTTCGCTCTCCAGGAGCTTTATCAAGCCATTACAAACAATACATGGACACAGAGGGTATATATAGGATCAGAGTGAGGTGAATACTAGTGAGGTACCATTTCGATGTTCACTAGTGGTAGTAGTAGTAGTAGTAGTGGTAGTTACAAAAGTAATACAATATGGTAGAGCAATTAATTCGTACATGAGTAAAAGGATATAAAAGCTATTACTTGGGTAACATAAAAATAGGTTGGACAAATATAGACTGGAATGAGGCAGCTTGTTTCAGTGTTCACTCTCTGTGCTTTGTGTAGTATATACCTGTTATACTACACAAAGCACAGAGAGTGAACACTGAAACAAGCTGCCTCATTCCAGTCTATATTTGTCCAACCTATTTTTATGTTACCCAAGTAATAGCTTTTATATCCTTTTATTCATGTACGAATTAATTGCTCTACCATATTGTATTACTTTTGTAACTACCACTACTACTACCACTAGTGAACATCGAAATGGTACCTCACTAGTATTCACCTCACTCTGATCCTATATATACCCTCTGTGTCCATGTATTGTTTGTAATGGCTTGATAAAGCTCCTGGAGAGCGAAACGTTGCCACAATAAATGTCACATTAGTTGCACTTGTGTCCTTTTACTTTACATATTGTCGGTAATTCTACCAACTTTATTACATTCTTTACACCTGTTGTCCTGTTCACCTAGCAGCAAATAGGTACCTGGGTGTTAGTCGACTGGTGTGGGTCGCATCCTGGGGGACAAGATTAAGGACCCCAATGGAAATAAGTTAGACAGTCCTCGATGACGCACTGACTTTCTTGGGTTATCCTGGGTGGCTAACCCTCCAGGGTTAAAAATCCGAACGAAATCTTATTTTATCTTATCTTATCACAAGTCTGGGTTAAGTAATATGTTAGGGACAACAGTCTTACCAAACATTATAATACTTTACTGACATTAAAGAGGTAGAATTACTACTGCTAACATTTGTAACAATTTAAGATTAAAACTTTTCACAGACCGGGCCGCGGGGGCGTTGACCCCCGAAACTCTCTCCAGGTAAACTCCAGGTAATACAGTGGACCCCCGGTTAACGAACTTTTTTCATTCCAGTAGCATGTTCAGGTGCCAGTACTGACCGAATTTTTTCCCATAAGGAATATTGTGAAGTAGATTAGTCCATTTCAGACCCCCAAACATACATGTACAAACGCACTTACATAAATACACTTACATAATTGGTCGCATTTGGAGGTGATCGTTAAGTGGGGGTCCACTGTATATGTGGAATCTTTCCGCTAAGCTCATTTCATCTATCAGTTTAATGTAATATATTTCTTGTGAAAAAATTCATCTTCACACATTTTTTGACTATTGGGTTATTGTGTTAAATCTTTGTAAATGACATCCCCCACTCGTCTATTTGCAGAGTAAAAACATTAACTACATTAAATCTCGGATATCTTGGAGTAGATGTACCCTTCAATAAATTCACACCACAACTAAATAAGAGTTCAGAGATAGGCTAACTGCTCTCATACCTGTTGCTGGATACAACCCCAACTGTGATGCTAATGTGAGAATAGTGAGTGATGTACATAGTCTAAATTAAATACCTAATTGATAATTAATTATTCTGCATGGATGTTAATATTAGCTAAGGATAATTCCCTCTGGCCGTTTGGTTAATGCAAAATGAAGCCCTTGGAATTATTCTTGGTTGTCCTAAATCTACCAAGGTTCTTAATATGAAGGAGGAGCTTGGTCTTTTTAGCATAGACAGCCGGTGTGGTAGTTTTTTTTTTTTATTGAGTGATTTATTGCATGGCTGAATTTCAGGATTTTGTATGTGTGTGTGCGTGTGTGCATGTGCGTGTGTTCATGTGCGTGTGCGTGCGTGTGCATGTGCGTGCGCAGATTGAGGGAAAAATATAGGTGGTATGCTATAGCAGTCTGCTGGCACATAGCTACCTGTACTTGTTCGGCCACCTGCTTGCTGGATAGCTACTCCCTTGTGCATTTTGTATGTGCTGCATATGTTTTTTTTTTTTCTAACAGCAGCTTTTGACGTACCAATTTTTTTTTTATTAGAGGTCTGCCAAAGCCTTGGTGAAATTCAACCCTTCAATAGTGGTATTCTTGGAAAGGAAGCTTCTAGTAGGTATAGCAAGATTTTTCATTTTTCTTCCACATTGAAAAAGCAAATTTTATTTATGAATCAAGCAAGACTGAATTGAGTGGATTCTGTTAACCCTTTCAGGATACGTGCGGTAGTTCTACGGCCTTGAGTTGATGGTCCAAACCGTAGATCTACACCATGAGCTCAGCTCACTCTGATAAACTGTGAGTGGTAAATTTGGGCCTAGATGTGAGACTGATGCAGTGGTTGGAGAAGTGGCAGATGCAGTTTAATATAGACAAATGCAAGGTTCTAAATGTTGGACAGGAAAATCCCATTCCACATATAATCTAAATGATGTAGATCTTAATATTACGGGTTGCGAAAGGGATTTAGTAGCTGTGGTTAGTAGTAATCTAAAACCAAGACAACAGTGCAGTAGTGTTCACAATAAAGCTAACAGAATCCTTGGCTTCTTAGCAAGAAGTATAAATAATAGGAGTCCTCAGGTTGTTCTTCAACTCTGTATATCTTTGGTTAGGCCTCATTTAGATTATGCTGCACAGTTTTGGTCACCGTATTACAGAATGGATATAAATGCACTGGAAAACGTACAAAGGAGGATGACAAAGTTGATCCCATGTATCAGAAACCTTCCCTATGAGGATAGACTGAGGGCCCTGAACCTGCACTCTCTAGGAAGGCGTAGAATTAGGGGGGATATGATTGCGGTATTTAAACAGAAAACGGGAATTAATAAAGGGGATGTAAATAATGCGCTAAAAATATCTAACATAGACAGAACTTGCAGCAGTGGCTTTAAATTGGAAAAATTCAGATTCAGGAAGGATATAGGAAAGCACTGGTTTAGTAATAGAGTTGTGGTTGAGTGGAACAAACTCCCGAGTACCGTCATAGATGCTAAGACATTGTGTAATTTTAAAAATAGGTTGGATAAATACACGAGTGGGTGTGGGTGGGTGCGAGTTGGACCTGACTAGCTTGTGCTACTAGGTCAGATGCACTGCTCCTCCCTTAAGTGACATGTCTGACCTCACTAGGTCAAGGCATTGGCTTAAGCCGGTGGGAGAACTGGAGCTGCCTCACATAGGCTAGTAGACCTGTTGAAGTGTTCCTTCTTTCTTATGTTCTTATGTGTGCACCACATAAAACAAATCCTGCAGCACACAGTGCATAATGAGAGAAAAAAACTGAGACCGTAATTTTTTATTAAAACAGTGAATTTGCAGTGTTTTTCATATGTTTTTTATAGTTGTATTTGTGATTTATATTTATAGTTGTATTTGTCATTTGATAGAAAGGAAGATATATTACAGAAATAGAGATGATTTTGATTGGTTTTAGTACTGGGATTTGGCTTGAAACCGAGCTCAAAGTAGCGGAAATGTTAAATTTTTGCCGATGTAAACAAATGACCTCACACGACTAATACACGCCAGCTGGTGGGTCTAATATACTTTCACAAATATGGTGATATTATTTATACAATTATTACAGTATTGCATAAGAGTAAATCTTCTATTGTTTGGTTTGAATAAAAACTCTGTGAATGAAAAATCAAAATGGAATTAATTTGTAAAGCCTGAAAACATAACTAATGAACAGAGGAAATGTTAGTTTAGTGCTGGGAATGCCTGCATTGTTTATTGTGAAACCTATTTTGAAATTGGAATATTTTGAACTTTGCGTTAAATTGGCCAAATTACCAATTTCCGATCATTTTATTTTGTAGTTGAAATGGTTGACTTGGCGATTTCTTGTGCTCAGTCAATAGAATAGAAGTAATACTTGTGAAATAGCTAAGAATTTGGTCAACTGGAATAATGTAATTGGCCTAAAATGGGAGTCAAAGCCGGCAAAAACACTGATGCGTAAATATCGCTGACACGTCAAAATTTGTGAGAGCATAATTTCATAAATTTTCCATCAAATTGCGTACTTTTTGTCTTATTACCTTCAGAAAAAGATTCTCTACCATTTCATAAGAAAAAATAAAATTTTTTAAAATTCTTGGACCCTGTTGCACACTTTGAAATTTGTCCTCTGGACCCGGAAAGGGCTAAAAGGTAAAGATATTATGGTGTTGAAGTTAGCGAGAAATGATCACTTGTTGGCAACATTGATGTAAGTGCATCAGTGATATTTTCGTTTTACAGTATACAGTGGAACCTCTGTTGTTGAACTTTAATTTGTTCCAGATGTCATTTCGACAACCAAAATGGACGACACCCAAAACAATTTTTCCCATAAAGAATAATGTAAATAGAATTAATCCATTCCAGACCCCAAATGACAATACAGTGGTACCTCGTTTATCATAATTAATCCGTTCCTGGAAGTGCTACTATTATCGAAATTTACGATTTTCGAATCAATTTTCCTCATAAGAAATAATGTAAATACAATTAATCCGTTCCTGACACCCAGAAGTACTAAAACAAAAAATTTTTTTAAATGAAATATAGATATAGTATATAAACAATACAATGGGACATGATGAATGAAACATTAACAGCATAACACTTACCTTTATTGGCAATTCTTCTTAGTGTATGGAAGACTGGAGGAGGAGATAGATTGGATTATTTACAGTTTAGAAGGGGAATCCCCTTCCATCAACACTTCAGGTACCAATTGCTTTTCTGGGGTTACTTCTCTTCTCTGTTTCTTAATGCCACTAGGACCAGCTTGAGTCACTGGAGTCCTGTCTCACAAAATAACTGTCCAGAGAGCTCTGTTTCTGGCGTCTCTATAACACTTCCCTAAAATGGGCCAAGACTTTGTCACTGTACATGTTGCCAACATGGCTTGCAACAGCCTTGTCAGGGTGATGTTTCTTCATAAATCTTTCCATCTTTCCCCACATTTCAAAAATCTCCTTAATTTCTGAAGAAGGCAACTTCTTCCATCTTTCTTCCTCCTCTGCAGCTGTGATCTGTTGCTCTTTCTGTTGAAGCTCTTGCAGCTCCTCAGTGGTGAGCTCTTCATTGTGGTCTTCCACCAACTTTTCCACATCCTCCAGACTCGCATCCAACCCCATGGAACTCCCCAGTGCCACAATAGATTTCACAACTGACATAGGCTCCTCAGGGTCAGCCCCAAACCCTTCAAAATCCCTCTTGTGGACACAATCTGGCTACAATTTTCTCCAAGCAGAGTTTAAAGTCCTGGTAGTCACTCCCTCCCAAGCCTTACCTACAAGACTTATGCAATGGAGGATGCTGAAGTGTTCTCTCCAAAAATCTCTTAGGGTCAAGTGAGTGTCTGAGGTCACATTCAAGCACCTTTGAAGCATTGGTGTAGTTTTTTAAAGTTTGCAATGACCTTCTGGTCCATGGGCTGGAGGAGAGGAGTGGTATTAGGTCATCCAAGTTTGGAGGATGAGCAGGTGCATTGTCCATTACTAGGAGGCAGTTGAGATCCAATTTCTTCTCCAGGAGGTAATTCTTCACACTAGGGCCAAACACTTCATTGAACCACTCGACGAAAATTTCCCTCGTGACCCATGCCTTACTATTAGATTTCCAAAACACACACACTTTACTCTTCATAACATTGGTTTTCCTGAACACTGGGATTTTCAGAATGGTGCACTAGTAACGGCTTCACTTTGAAATCCCCACTAGCATTAGCACTGAACATGAGTGTCAGCCTTTCTTTCATAGGCTTGTGTCCTGGCAGTGCCTTTTCCTCCTGAGTAATGTAGGTCCTCTTCAGCATTTTCTTCCAAAAGAGGCCTGTTTCGTCACAATTGAACACTTGTTCAGGTTTCAGTCCTTCAGCCTCTATGTACTCCTTGAATTCATGCACATAGTTTTCAGCCGCTTTGTGGTCCGAACTGGCAGCCTCACTGTGCCTTACCACACTGTGTATGCCAGTACGGTTCTTAAATCTCTGAAACCAACCTTTGCTGGCCTTAAGTTCACTCACATCACCACTAGTTGCAGGCAATTTCTTTACCAGATCGTCGTGCAATTGCCTAGCCTTTTCACAAATAATCGACGTCATAAGATTATCTCCTGCTAATTGTTTCTCGTTTATCTCCTGCTAATTGTTTCTCGTTTATCCACACCAATAATAACTTCTCAACCTCTTTGAGTACTGGTGATCTCATTTTTGTCAGCATATTTACCCCCTTTGCAACAACAGCGTCCTTGATTTCCTTTTTCTTGGCCACGATGGAAGCTATGGTTGTATGGGGTTTGTTATACATCCTGGCCAGTTCGGCCATACGTACACCACTTTCATATTGTTCAATGATGTTTTTCTTAAATTCAATCGTATTTCTCACCTTTACCAAAGGATTGGCACTAGAAGCTTTCTTTGGAGCCATGGTAGCTTATTTAGTAGTTGCAAGCACTGAAATGAATAGAATATTATGAAATATTTTGTACGAGCAAGTGAGGGGACTGTCGCTCACTGGTAAACAATGCCACACTGGCTGGGAAGGGAGGCCGGGGCGGCTCAGAGCGTGAGTACGCGTCCCGGACGAATGACTATTCGCGTGTCAATCTACGATTAGTGAGCCAATGTTTTGACGAAAATATCATTACGATTTCCGAAAATTACGACTATTGAGCCCTACGATTATCAAGGGACCACTGTATAATAATTTCTTAATAATAATGTTCTAAGTACATAAAACAATGTACAGGTCCTCCATCACAAATCCAGCATCATTGGGACCTGTAGTGTGCCGGATTACTGAGTTTGCTGGATTACAGAGTGGTTAGGTTAGAATACAGTGGTCCCTCAATAATCGTCCGGCCTGAAAGTCGTCCATTTCGGAAATACATGTAGTCCTGTTTTTTCGTCAAAATATTGCTCGCAAATGGTCCGGTAACTCGCTAATAGTCCTTCATCCCGGACGCGTACTCATGGTCTGAGCTGCCTCGGCCTTTCCTTCCCAGCCAGTGTGCCATTGTTTACCAGTGAGCGACTGTCCCCTCACGTGCTCCAGCGAAATATTTCATAATATCCAATTTATTTTAGTGCCTGCAAGTTATTTAAGTGCTAAATAAGCTACCATGGCTCCAAAGAAAGCTCCTGGTGCCAAGCCTTTGGTAAAGAAGGTGAGAAATGCGATTGAATTTAAGAAAAACATCATTGAACAATATGATAGTGGCGTATGTGTGGGCGAACTGGCCAGGATGTATAACAAATCCCGTACAACCATATCTTCCATCATAGCCAAGAAAAAGAAAATCAAGGATGCTGTTGTTGCAAAGGGGGTAAATATGCTGACAAAAATGAGATCACCAGTACTCGAAGATGTTGAGAAGTTATTACTGTATTGGTGTGGATAAATGAGAAACAATTAGCAGGAGATAGTCTTATGACGTCGCTTATTTGTGAAAAGGCTAGGCACTTGCATGACGATTTGGTAAAGAAATTGCCTGCAACTAGTGGTAATGTGAGTGAATTTAAGGCCAGCAAAGGCTGGTTTGAGAGATTTAAGAAGTGTACTGGCATATACAGTGTGGTTAGGCATGGTGAGGCTGCCAGTTCGGACCACAAGGCGGCTGAAAAATATTTTTATTTTTTATTATCACACTGGCCGATTCCCACCAAGGCAGGGTGGCCCGAAAAAGAAAAACTTTCACCATCATTCACTCCATCACTGTTTTGCCAGAAGGGTGCTTTACACTACAGTTTTTAAACTGCAACATTAACACCCCTCCTTCAGAGTGCAGGCACTGTACTTCCCATCTCCAGGACTCAAGTCCGGCCTGCCGGTTTCCCTGAACCCCTTCATAAATGTTACTTTGCTCACACTCCAACAGCACGTCAAGTATTAAAAACCATTTGTCTCCATTCACTCCTATCAAACACGCTCATGCATACCTGCTGGAAGTCCAAGCCCCTCGCACACAAAACCTCCTTTACCCCCTCTCTCCAACCTTTCCTAGGCCGACCCCTACCCCGCCTTCCTTCCACTACAGACTGATACACTCTTGAAGTCATTCTGTTTCGCTCCATTCTCTCTACATGTCCGAACCACCTCAACAACCCTTCCTCAGCCCTCTGGACAACAGTTTTGGTAATCCCGCACCTCCTCCTAACTTCCAAACTACGAATTCTCTGCATTATATTCACACCACACATTGCCCTCAGACATGACATCTCCACTGCCTCCAGCCTTCTCCTCGCTGCAACATTCATCACCCATGCTTCACACCCATATAAGAGCGTTGGTAAAACTATACTCTCATACATTCCCCTCTTTGCCTCCAAGGACAAAGTTCTTTGTCTCCACAGACTCCTAAGTGCACCACTCACTCTTTTTCCCTCATCAATTCTATGATTCACCTCATCTTTCATAGACCCATCCGCTGACACGTCCACTCCCAAATATCTGAATACATTTACCTCCTCCATACTCTCTCCCTCCAATCTGATATTCAATCTTTCATCACCTAATCTTTTTGTTATCCTCATAACCTTACTCTTTCCTGTATTCACCTTTAATTTTCTTCTTTTGCACACCCTACCAAATTCATCCACCAATCTCTGCAACTTCTCTTCAGAATCTCCCAAGAGCACAGTGTCATCAGCAAAGAGCAGCTGTGACAACTCCCACTTTGTGTGTGATTCTTTATCTTTTAACTCCACGCCTCTTGTCAAGACCCTCGCATTTACTTCTCTTACAACCCCATCTATAAATATATTAAACAACCACGGTGACATAACACATCCTTGTCTAAGGCCTACTTTTACTGGGAAATAATTTCCCTCTTTCCTACATACTCTAACTTGAGCCTCATTATCCTCGTAAAAACTCTTCACTGCTTTCAGTAACCTACCTCCTACACCATACACTTGCAACATCTGCCACATTGCCCCCCTATCCACCCTGTCATACGCCTTTTCCAAATCCATTAATGCCACAAAGACCTCTTTAGCCTTATCTAAATACTGTTCACTTATATGTTTCACTGTAAACACCTGGTCCACACACCCCCTACCTTTCCTAAAGCCTCCTTGTTCATCTGCTATCCTATTCTCCGTCTTACTCTTAATTCTTTCAATAATAACTCTACCATACACTTTACCAGGTATACTCAGCAGACTTATCCCCCTATAATTTTTGCACTCTCTTTTATCCCCTTTGCCTTTATACAAAGGAACTATGCATGCTCTCTGCCAATCCCTAGGTACCTTACCCTCTTCCATACATTTATTAAATAATTGCACCAACCACTCCAAAACTATATCCCCACCTGCTTTTAACATTTCTATCTTTATCCCATCAATCCCGGCTGCCTTACCCCCTTTCATTTTACCTACTGCCTCACGAACTTCCCCCACACTCACAACTGGCTCTTCTTCACTCCTACAAGATGTTATTCCTCCTTGCCCTATACACGAAATCACAGCTGAAAAATATGTGCATGAATTCAAGGAGTACATAAACAGTGAAGGGTTGAAACCTGAACAAGTGTTCAATTGTGATGAAACAGGCCTCTTTTGGAAGAAAATGCCAAAGAGGACCTACATTTCTCAGGAAGAAAAGGTGCTGCAAGGACACGATTCTATGAAAGACAGGCTGTGCTAATGCTAGTGGGGATTTCAAAGTGAAGCCGTTACTAGTGTACCATTCTGAAAATCCCAGAGTGTTCAAGAAAAACTATGTTATGAAGAGTAAATTGTGTGTGTTTGGAGATCTAATAGTAAGGCATGGGTCACAAGGGACATTTTCGTCGAGTAGTTCAACGAAGTGTTTGGCCCTAGTGTGAAGAATTACCTCCTGGAAAAGAAATTGGATCTCAAGTGCCTCCTAGTAATGGACAATGCACCTGCTCATCCTCCATTCTTGGATGACCTAATTCTGAAGGAGTTTGGGTTCATCACAGTAAAGTTCTTGCCCCCGAATACTACTACTCTCCTCCAGCCCATGGACCAGCAGGTCATTGCAAACTCTACTCCAAAGTAATGTTTGAAAGGTGCTTGAATGTGACCTCAGACACTCACTTGACCCTACGAGATTTTTGGAAAGAACACTTCAGTATTCTCCATTGCATAAGCCTTATAGGTAAGCCTTGGGAGGGAGTGACTACCAGGACTTTGAACTCTGCTTGGAGAAAATTGTGGCCAGATTGTGTCCACAAGAGGGATTTTGAAGGGTTTGGGGCTGACCCTGATGAGCCTATGTCAGTTGTTAAATCTATTGTGGCACTGGGGAGTTCCAAGGGTTGGATGTGAATTTAGAGGATGTGGAAGAGTTGGTGGAGGACCACAACAAAGAGCTAACCACTGAGGAGCTGCAAGAGCTTCAGCAGGAAGAGCAACAGATCACAGCTCAGAATCTTGCTGCAGAGGAGGAGGAAGAGAGATGGAGGAAGGTGCCTTCTTCAGAAATTAATGAGATTTTTGAAATGTGGGGTAGGATGGAAAGATTTATGGAGAAACATCACCCAGAGAAGGATGTTGCAAGTCATATCGGCAACTTGTACAGTGACAGAGCCTTGGCCTATTTTAGGGAAGTTTTAAAGAGACGCCAGAAACAGAACTCTGGACAGTTTTTTTTTTTACAAGACAGGACTCCAGTGACTCTCAAGGTGGTCCTAGTGGCATTAAGAAACAGAGAAGAGAAGTAACCCCAGAAAAGCAATTGGTACCCGAGGTGTTGATGGAAGGGGATTCCCCTTCCAAACAGTAAATCATCCAATCTGTCTCCTTCTCCAGTCTTCCATACACAAAGAAGAATCGCCAATAAAGATAAGTGTTATTCTGTTAATGTTTAATTCATCATGTGCCACTGTATTGTTTATGTACTACATCTATATTTCATGTAAAAATATTTTTTGTTTTAATACTTCTGGGTGTCAGGAACGGATTAATTGAATTTACATTATTTCTTATGGGGAAAATTGATTCGTAAATTGTCCATTTCGATAATAGCCCCACTTCCAGGAACAGATTATGGACGATTATTGAGGGACCACTGTACACTTAATAAAATTAACCAACTTGACTTGCACAGTTCACTGAACGTCGGCAAAAATCGAACATTTCCGCTACTTTGAGCTCGATTTCAAGGTACTTTTCGTCATGAAAGCAATCAAAATTGTCTATTTCTGTAATATATCTTCCATTCTATCAAATGAGTCCAAAAAAATGAGAATACAATCATAAAAACCATATGAAAATAGTATACTGCAAAGAGGCGGCTAATGGCTGAGAAGTGAACTCCCTTATTTATCGTCTGTCTTTTTTATTTTTGTTGTACGTTAAGAAGCATCTTTCCATCATACATTGCCCAAGTTTCAATGAGATAGCCCAACAAACAACCGAGAGAAAAAAAATATTTAACAAAAATCATATATGGCAAGTCCAAGCCAGGTACTGGAAATAAGTCACTTTGTCTGACTTTTCTGGGTTATCCTAGGTTCTCTATACATACACTGCTATGTATGATGATCTATGTCACTGTATTTGTGTATACCTGAATAAACTTACTTACTTCTAGTCTGTCAACTGAGTACAAGAAACCACCCATTCACTTATTTCAACTACCCAATTAAGTGGTCAGAAATTGGCAATTTGGCCGATTTCACACAAATTTCAACAGATGCCAATTTCAAAATAGGGTCCAGAATAAACAATGAAGACATTCCTGGCACTAAAATAACATTTTCTCTGTTCATTAGTCATGGCTACATGCCCCTCTTATATTACTCTTGCTTTTCATTTGGAATTTTTATTCACACAAAAAAATAGAAGATTTACTGTTATGCAGACTGCTGAATTATTGTAATAATTGTATAAATAATGTCAACCCATTCTTGACTACGTATTGGAATTTGGACTGGCAGGTGGACAGGTATTGGATGGTGATGTCATTTGTTTACTCTTGAGCTTCGCTAAAGAATAGAACATTTTCGCTATTGTGAGCGCAATTTCAAGGTACTTTTCGTCATGAAAGCAATCAAAATCATATCTATTTCTGTAATATATCTTTCATTCTATCAAATGAGACTGAAAAAATGAGAATATAACCATAAAAATCATACAAAAATATACCGCTAAGTGGCCGCTAATGGCTGAGAAGTGAACTCCGCTATTTTTGGTCTGATTCCTTTCATTTTTGGTGTATGTTAAGAAGTATCTTTCCATCATATATTGCCCAAGTTTGAATAAGATAACCCAACAAACAACTGAGAAAAACATAATAATATAATAATATCTTTATTTACTACGTACATGTACAAGGTATACAGGCCTAGCTGACATCAGTGACATACTACTGTATAGAAAGCCACTTGTTATGCAGAGTATTTCAAGAGAATTAGGTCAGTGTCCCAGGATAACACCCACACTAGTCGGCTAACACCCAGGTACCCATTTACTGATGGTTAAACATAGACAACAGGTGTAAAGAAACACTCCTAATGTTTATACCCTGGCTGGGAATCGAATATTTACCAAAAATCATATATGGCTAACCCAAGCCAGGTACTAAAAATAAGCCATGTTGACTTTTTTTGGTTTATCCTAGGTTCTCTACACATACGCTGCTGTGTGTGATAATCTATATAGAGAAAATAACTTTTTTGTTTCAGGTTTATGGTGCAGTACGAGTGTATATCACAGTTAGCCCTGTGCTACACTCTGTTTTCTCTAATACACGTATAAGCCCCAAGACAGGGGTAGGAGAATGGTATTTGTATACCATATCCTCTTCATACCTCCGTCGAACTGCTCGGTGTTATGCCAAATATTATTCATTCTGAAGTATTTAACATGTTTTATGTTATTTATATTGTTTCTTATGTCATATTAGATCAGTTGTGATAGGCAAATAAGCTGTAGTGTTGATATTAGCGTAATAATAAAGCATATTCTCCTGCTTCATGAGACTGAGCTCTTGGCAACCGACAGTGGCTTCAAAGCCACCTTATCTTTAATGGCTAATGTACTGTGTAGGTGCTTTACATAATGAGAAGCATTTCTTTTATTCATTGGAACCATGGCTAGGGCTAAAAGTAAGCAGGTTAAAACAATAAATGGAGACGTGACTAATGAACAGAGAAAATGTTATTTTAGTGCCAGGAATGTCTGCATTGTTTATTCTGGACCCTATTTTGAAATTGGCTTTTCTTGGATTTTGTGTGAAATTGGCCAAATTAGTACAGTGGACCCCCGCATAACGATGGCATCGCATAGCGATTTTTCCGCATAACGATTACTTTTATCGCAAAATTTTTGCCCCGCATACCGATTAAAAACCCGCATACCGATTTTCGTCCGAGACGCGTCCAATGTGCCCTCACATGTGCCGGCCGTCCCATTGTTTACCAGCCAGCCTCCGCGGTAACATCCAAGCATACACTCGGAATATTTCGTATTATTACAGTGTTTTCGGTGGTGTTTCTGGAAAATAAGTGACCATGGGCCCCAAGAAAGCTTCTAGTGCCAACCCTGTGGTAAAAAGGGTGAGAATTAGTATGGAAATTAAGAAAGATTTTGAAGGGTTTGGGGCTAACCCTGAGAAGCCTATGCCAGTTGTGGAATCCATTGTGCCTACTTCAAAGATTAAGGAAATGTGTGCAGAGTGGTTTGAACTGCAAACCTTTATAGATGAAAATCACCCTGACACAGCTGTTGCAAGCCGTGCTTGTGACTATTTCAATGACAATGTTATGGCCCATTTTAGGAAAGTCTTGAAGAAACGGGAGGTACAGAGCTCTATGGACAGATTTGTTGTGCGACAGAGGTCCAGTGACTCTGAAGCTGGTCCTAGTGGCATTAAAAGAAGAAGGGAAGTAACCCCAGAAAAGGACTTGCTACCTCAAGTCCTAATGGAAGGGGATTCCCCTTCTAAACAGTAAGAAGATAATGCTCTCCCCTCCTCCCATCCCATCAATCATCACCAGATCTTCAATAAAAGTAAGTGTCATGTAATTGTGCATGCCTTTTTCAGTTTGTGTGTATTAAAATTAACATTTCATGTGGTAAAAAAAATTTTTTTTCATACTTTTGGGCGTCTTGCACGGATTAATTTTATTTCCATTATTTCTTATGGGGAAAATTAATTCGCATAACGATTATTTCGCATAACGATGAGCCCTCTTGCACGGATTAAAATCGTTAACCGGGGGTCCACTGTAATTGAAATGGGTAAATGGGCAGTTTCTTGTACTCAGTCGATAGAACGAAAGGAGTTCTAGTGAAATAGCTACAGGTTTGGTTGACTGGAGCAAAGGAATTGACCCAAAATAGGGCTCAAATTAGGCAAAATCGCTGATGTGTAAATATCCCTGAGACTGCTAGCTTCCCAATAGTGTAATTCCGTAAGTTTCCCATCAGATGTCATACTTTTGGTTTCATTACCTTCAGAAAAAGGTTCTCTATCATTTCATGAATTTTTTTTTTTTTTAAATTTGACCTTGGGAGTGTTGTCAGTCGACAACCAAGATCATGTATGAAAACCAGGACATTTTTTTCTCAAATTCATTTTTCAAAAACCGATTTATTCGAGAAGTAGTGCGTTGGACAACTGAAGTTCCACTGTAATAACTTCAAATTATTTGTTTTTCAGTTTATTTATTGTTTTTAATGTTTAACTCTACACTAGTTTCTTACAACATTAGATGTGTTTCAAGGTGTTGTAAATCTCAAGCTTTTCTTCCACTACAGATTTATTCACTCTCCAAGTCATTCTATATTGCTTCAGCCTTTCTAAATGTTCAAACTATCTCGGCAACCCCCTCCTCAGCCTTCTAGATAATTCTTTTAGCACCTCCAAGTAATGATTTCTCTGCATAATATTTACACCACACATTGCCCTCAGACAACTTCTCCACTGCCTCCAGCCTCTTCCTTGCTGCAACATTCACAAGTCATGACTTAAGAAATCGTAATGACACGATTGCAAATAAACCATACCCCCGGCCGGGATTGAACCCGCGGTCATAGAGTCTCAAAACTCCAGCCCGTCGCGCTAGCCACTAGACCAGCTAGCCACAATAAGATTCATCCAACTAGGTATATTTCTACACCATAGGAAAGTTAGCACAGGCACCTCTGTGACCACAAATGCAAGTTTTTACAGACGAATCTCCAGCTAGCGTGGCCGTGACGAACTCTAGCTCAAGTCCCTTCACTGCCGTCAACATGACTTAAGAAATCGTAATGACACGATTGCAAATAAACCATACCCCCGGCCGGGATTGAACCCGCGGTCATAGTCTCAAAACTCCAGCCCGTCGCGCTAGCCACTAGACCAGCTAGCCACAATAAGATTCATCCAACTAGGTATATTTCTACACCATAGGAAAGTTAGCACAGGCACCTCTGTGACCACAAATGCAAGTTTTTACAGACGAATCTCCAGCTAGCGTGGCCGTGACGAACTCTAGCTCAAGTCCCTTCACTGCCGTCAACATGACTTAAGAAATCGTAATGACACGATTGCAAATAAACCATACCCCCGGCCGGGATTGAACCCGCGGTCATAGAGTCTCAAAACTCCAGCCCGTCGCGCTAGCCACTAGACCAGCTAGCCACAATAAGATTCATCCAACTAGGTATATTTCTACACCATAGGAAAGTTAGCACAGGCACCTCTGTGACCACAAATGCAAGTTTTTACAGACGAATCTCCAGCTAGCGTGGCCGTGACGAACTCTAGCTCAAGTCCCTTCACTGCCGTCAACATGACTTAAGAAATCGTAATGACCGCGGGTTCAATCCCGGCCGGGGGTATGGTTTATTTGCAATCGTGTCATTACGATTTCTTAAGTCATGTTGACGGCAGTGAAGGGACTTGAGCTAGAGTTCGTCACGGCCACGCTAGCTGGAGATTCGTCTGTAAAAACTTGCATTTGTGGTCACAGAGGTGCCTGTGCTAACTTTCCTATGGTGTAGAAATATACCTAGTTGGATGAATCTTATTGTGGCTAGCTGGTCTAGTGGCTAGCGCGACGGGCTGGAGTTTTGAGACTCTATGACCGCGGGTTCAATCCCGGCCGGGGGTATGGTTCACAAGTCATGCTTCACACCCATATAAGAGTATTGGTACCACTATATTCTCATACATCCCCCCTTTTTGCCTCCATGGATAACATTCTTTGTCTCTACAGATGCTTCAGTGCACCACCCACCTTTTTTTTCCTCATTAATTCTGTGGTTTGCCTTATCTCTCGTGTACCCATTTGCCAACACATCCACTTGCAGATATCTGAATCATTAACTTCCTCCATACTTTCTCCTTCCAATCTGATATCAACTCTTTCATTATGTAAATCATTTGTTACTCTTATCACCTTGCTCTTTCGTATGTTCACTTTTAATATCCTTTGCAACTTCTCTTCAGAATCTCCCAAAAGAAGTGTCATTGTCTTAAAGCACCTTTGACAACTTCCATTTTGAATTAATATTGCATATTTTAATCTCACATCTCTCCCCAATGTCCTAGCATTTGCTACTTTTATAACCTCATCTTTAAATATGTTAAACAACCATGATGACATTCATTTCTGTCGAAGGCCTTCCTTTACTGGAAAATGATCTCCCTCTCTCCAGCATATCCTAACCTGAGCATCACCACTCTCATAGAAAGCTCTTAACTGCTTTCAGCAACCTACCACCTATTACATACCTTTGCAATATCTGACACATTGCTCACCTATTCACCCTTTCATATGCCTTTTCTAAATCCATGAATACTACAAAAACCTCCTTAGATTTACTTAAATATTGTTTACTTGTATGCTTCAGTGTTACTAAATATTTGGGTTACACATCCCCTACCCTTATTTCATCTCATAACCTCTTTTAGCTTTTTTTTTTTTTCTTTTTTTATACTTGGCAGTATTGTTTAATAATGTCTTGTGCATTAAGAGGGCATCAAAATTTAGTTCAGTGTCAGTTGTGGAAGCAGTTCTTATTTGTAGTAGAGATGTGCACTTGTCATGAATATACTATTCATTGACTTGTTGTTAATTATAGAGAGGCCAAGTTACTAATTCTTGCCAAATTTCTTCAGGACTCATCAGCAGCCAAGATGATTGATGTTACTGTGAAAACGTTGGATTCTCAGAATCATCATTATTCAGTTCCAGATGATGTAAGTAGTAAGCAAAAATACTCTACAATTTGTTTACCTTCAAATGGGGTGCATGGTCCTGGTGAATGCCAGCTCCTGATCAAAAGAATTCTAACTACCTTCCTCTTACTTGGATCAAGACTGAGTGGCTTCTTCTCTGTCACTGCGTGATCCCTGCAGGCTTAACATTTTCCCTTTTATATGATAATCTACCTTAGTTTAGCCTTATGATCAGGGACTTAATGTGATTTATTATCTTTACCAAGTTAACTGATACAGCTGACCATTAACTTGCAAAATGAAGATGAAACTTTCGGTATTCCAACCCCAGGGAAAGACTGGTATGTCAGCTGATGTTTCATTCCACTTTGTGGGTTGGTTATGAATTGTTTCAGCCACAATGTTGAGTTATTCTTAATATGATGTAAAGGTATTTCATAATAAATACAGTTTATCGTTTCTGATATTTTGAGTGGTTGGAGGGGATTAAGGTCTTCGTAGTTGACTGTCTTGGTTCTTGACTGCAACCAGTCCTAGTGTAGTTCTAAGATTTGTATAGATGAGAAAGTTTTTATTTTTTTTATTTTGTTTTTTTATTTTTTTTATTTTGTTTATTTTTCATTTTAAAATCCTCAGATTACTGTGAAGCAGTTCAAAGAAAGGATAGCATCATCTGTTAACATCCCAGCTGACAAGCAGAGACTTATTCACTGTGGACGTGTTTTGCAAGATGACAAGAGACTCTCCGATTACAGTAAGATAGTACTTTACCATATGTTATTTACCTATTAAATTTCCAGTAATTTCAAAATTGACTAAAGTGAAGCACACTTAGCTAGTACCGACTTGAATATTGTCTGTAACTATTGCACAATATTTATAAATTCAGTAGTTACTCTTAAAATAGTACAGCCATAAACCAGATGCTATGATTGGCTGGAAGCCCTTAATTAAAAATGATGGATAAGAAAGCAGGCACATCTGTTAACTTTCATGTGAGAAGATTTTGTTTGCTAGTTTGATAGAACACATCACTGAGTATTTTCATTCCATCAGTTTATTTCATCCAGAAATTTTTTATTGTGTATCTGAAATTTTTTAAAAATATTAGTCTGCATTCCTTGACAAAAATTTATCAGTCATATAGTAATCCACCACATTTCCAAATGTCTATAAGTAGGGCCCCGCTTATTCAGCAGGTTAGGTTCCAGGCTACCACCATAAAGCAGAAATCGCTGTAAAGTGGAACACTTTTTTTTCCACTTGTAAGTGCATATAAATACTAGATAACAAGTTTACACTAACATGTATTAAGTTAGCAATACAACTAGGTATTAAAAAACAACAAAAAAGTAAAATACACATACAGTAGGGCCCCACTTGTACGGCGGGTTAGGTTCCAGGCTGTCGCCGGAAAGCAGACATCGCCGGAAGGCAGAACGCCATTTTTTTCCATTTATAAATGCATATAAATGCCAGACAACAAGTATACACTAAATTATATTAAGTTAGTAATAGAACCAGACATTAAAAACACACAAAGTAAAATACATTCACAGTAAATTCATTACTTAAAGTATTTGTAATCTTAATGTAGGGAGAGAGGTGAGTAGTACTTAGTTGTAGGAAGTCAGGTGCAGGTAGCCCAGGTGTAGGTAGCCCTGGCTCCCCGTCTCATACTTAATATATGATATTTACAACATCCCATAGAGGTAAAATACACATACAGTACACTCATTATTTACCTTAAAATATGTGTAGTCTTAATATAGGAAGAGAGGTGAGGAGTATTTATTTGTAGGAAGTCGGTGTAGGTAGCCGGTAGGTGTAGCCCCGCATGGGCTACACCTACCGGCTACCTACACTGTGGCCCAGAGCCATATTATTAACATCGACATGCCTTGTTCACTGAATTTAATCATTTCTAACAACTACCTTTTGATGCCATCATAAACGAAGGTAGAAGTAATGAATAATTCATGCCGAAAATTGTAAACAAAAGCGGAGTGGGGGAGTGGCTGGGCCAAACGCAGATTCATACACGTTTTCTCTGATGGCTGAGAAGAGAAAACGTAATGTCCCTCCACCCGGCTACCACACAGCTCCACAAGTATTATTATCAGAGCATATAAAATATGCAGTAAATGCCAGACAACAAGTGGTCCCTCGTTTTTCGTAATTAATCCGTTCCTGGAGCCGTTACTATAAACGAAATTTACGATTTACGAATCAATTTTCCCCATAAGAAATAATGTAAATACAATTAATCCATTCCTGACACCCAGAAGTATTAAAACAAAAAAATTTTTTACATGAAATATACATGTAGTACATAAACAATACAATGGGAAATGATGAATGAAACATTAACAGCATAACACTTGCCTTTATTGGAGATTCTTCTTAGTGTATGGGAGACTGGAGGAGGAGAGAGAGTGGATTGTTTATAGTTTGGAAGGGGAATCCCCTTCCATCAACACCTCAGGTACCATTTGCTTTTCTGGGGTTGCTTCTCTTCTCTGTTTCTTAATGCCACTAGGACCACCTTGAGAGTCTCTGGAGTCCTGTCTTGCAAAATAACTGTGGAGAGAGCTCTGTTTCTGGCGTCTCTTTAACACTTCCCTAAAATGGCCCGAGACTTTGTCACTGTACATGTTGCCAACCTGGCTTGCAACAACCTTGTTAGGGTGATGTTTCTCCATAAAGGTTTCCATCTTACCCCACATAGTAAAAATCTCTTAAATTTCTGAAGAAGGCACCTTCTTCCATCTCTCTTCCTCCTCCTCTGCAGCAAGATTCTGAGCTGCGATGTGTTGCTTTTTCTGCTGAAGCTCTTGCAGCTCCTCAGTGGTGAGCTCTTCATTGTGGTCTTCCACCAATTCTTCCACATCCTAGGACCAAACTCACATCCAACCCCAGGGAACTCCCCAGTGCCACAATTGATTTTACAACAGACGTAGGCTCATTAGGGTCAGTCCCAAATCCTTCAAAATCCCTCTTGTCGACACAATCTGGCCACAGTTTTCTCCAGGCAGAGTTCAAAGTCCTGGTAGTCACTCCCTCCCAAGCCTTACCTATAAGGGTTATGCAATGGAGGATGCTGAAGTGTTCTCTCCAAAATTCCCTTAGGGTCAAGTGAGTGTCTGTGGTCACAGTCAAGCACCTGTGAAACATTACTTTTTTGTAGAGTTTTTTAAAGTTTGCAATAACCTGCTGGTCCATGGGTTGGAGGAGAGGAGTGGTATTCAGGGGCACGAACTTTTCTGTGATGAACCTAAACTCCTCGAAAATTAGGTCATCCAAGTTTGGAGGATGAGCAGGTGCATTGTCCATTACTAGCAGGCACTTGAGATCCAATTTCTTTTCCAGGAGATACTCCTTCACACTAGGCCCAAACACTTCATTGAACCACTCGACGAAAATTTCCCTCGTGACCCATGCCTTACTATTAGATTTCCAAAACACACACTATTTACTCTTCATAACATTGTTTTTCCTGAACACTCTGGGATTTTCAGAATGGTACACTAGTAATGGCTTCACTTTGAAATCCCCACTAGCATTAGCACAGAACATTATCATCAGCCTGTCTTTCATAGGCTTGTGTCTTGGCATTGCCTTTTCCTCTTGTGTAATGCAGGTCCTCTTTGGCATTTTCTTCCAAAAGAGGCCTGTTTCGTCACAATTGAACACTTGTTCAGGTTTCAGTCCTTCACTGTTTATGTACTCCTGGAATTCATGCACATATTTTTCAGGAGGAAAGAGGAGTGATTGGTGGAATGATGAAGTAAAGGGTGTGATAAAAGAGAAAAAGTTAGCTTATGAGAAGAAGAGCAGAGTATATGGAGAGTAAAAGAAAGGTAAAGAGAGTGGTGAGAGAGTGCAAAAGGAGAGCAGATGATAGAGTGGGAGAGGCACTGTCAAGAAATTTTAATGAAAATAAGAAAAAATTTTGGAGTGAGTTAAACAAGTTAAGAATGCCTAGGGAAAGTATGGATTTGTCAGTTAAAAACAGAGTAGGGGAGTTAGTAGATGGGGAGATGGAGGTATTAGGTAGATGGCGAGAATATTTTGAGGAACTTTTAAATGTTAAGGAAGAAACAGAGGCAGTAATTTCATGCACTGGTCAGGGAGGTATACCATCTTTTAGGAGTGAAGAAGAGCAGAATGTAAGTGTGGGGGAGGTACGTGAGGCATTACGTAAAATGAAAGGGGGTAAAGCAGCTGGAACTGATGGGATCATGACAGAAATGTTAAAAGCAGGGGGGGATATAGTGTTGGAGTGGTTGGTACTTTTGTTTAATAAATGTATGAAAGAGGGGAAGGTACCTAGGGATTGGCAGAGAGCATGTATAGTCCCTTTATATAAAGGGAAAGGGGACAAAAGAGACTGTAAAAATTATAGAGGAATAAGCTTACTGAGTATACCAGGAAAAGTGTACGGTAGGGTTATAATTGAAAGAATTAGAGGTAAGACAGAATGTAGGATTGCGGATGAGCAAGGAGGTTTCAGAGTGGGTAGGGGATGTGTAGATCAAGTGTTTACATTGAAGCATATATGTGAACAGTATTTAGATAAAGGTAGGGAAGTTTTTATTGCATTTATGGATTTAGAAAAGGCATATGATAGAGTGGATAGAGGAGCAATGTGGCAGATGTTGCAAGTATATGGAATAGGTGGTAAGTTATTAAATGCTGTAAAGAGTTTTTATGAGGATAGTGAGGCTCAGGTTAGGGTGTGTAGAAGAGAGGGAGACTACTTCCCAGTAAAAGTAGGTCTTAGACAGGGATGTGTAATGTCACCATGGTTGTTTAATATACTGTATTTATAGATGGGGTTGTAAAGGAAGTAAATGCTAGGGTGTTCGGGAGAGGGGTGGGATTAAATTTTGGGGAATCAAATTCAAAATGGGAATTGACACAGTTACTTTTTGCTGATGATACTGTGCTTATGGGAGATTCTAAAGAAAAATTGCAAAGGTTAGTGGATGAGTTTTGGAATGTGTGTAAAGGTAGAAAGTTGAAAGTGAACATAGAAAAGAGTAAGGTGATGAGGGTGTCAAATGATTTAGATAAAGAAAAATTGGATATTAAATTGGGGAGGAGGAGTATGGAAGAAGTGAATGTTTTCAGATACTTGGGAGTTGACGTGTCGGCGGATGGATTTATGAAGGATGAGGTTAATCATAGAATTGATGAGGGAAAAAAGGTGAGTGGTGCGTTGAGGTATATGTGGAGTCAAAAAACGTTATCTATGGAGGCAAAGAAGGGAATGTATGAAAGTATAGTAGTACCAACACTCTTATATGGGTGTGAAGCTTGGGTGGTAAATGTAGCAGCGAGGAGACGGTTGGAGGCAGTGGAGATGTCCTGTTTAAGGGCAATGTGTGGTGTAAATATTATGCAGAAAATTCGGAGTGTGGAAATTAGGAAAAGGTGTGGAGTTAATAAAAGTATTAGTCAGAGGGCAGAAGAGGGGTTGTTGAGGTGGTTTGGACATTTAGAGAGAATGGATCAAAGTAGAATGACATGGAAAGCATATAAATCTGTAGGGGAAGGAAGGCGGGGTAGGGGTCGTCCTCGAAAGGGTTGGAGAGAGTGGGTAAAGGAGGTTTTGTGGGCAAGGGGCTTGGACTTCCAGCAAGCGTGCGTGAGGGTGTTAGATAGGAGTGAATGGAGACGAATGGTACTTGGGACCTGACGATTTGTTGGAGTGTGAGCAGGGTAATATTTAGTGAAGGGATTCAGGGAAACCAGTTATTTTCATATAGTTGGACTTGAGTCCTGGAAATGTGAAGTACAATGCCTGCACTTTAAAGGAGGGGTTTGGGATATTGGCAGTTTGGAGGGATATGTTGTGTATCTTTATATGTGTATGCTTCTAGACTGTTGTATTCTGAGCACCTCTGCAAAAGCAGAGATAATGTGTGAGTGTGGTGAAAGTGTTGAATGATGATGAAAGTATTTTCTTTTGGGGGATTTTCTTTCTTTTTTGGGTCACCCTGCCTCGGTGGGAGACGGCCGACTTGTTGAAAAAAAAAAAATCAGTCGCCTTGTGGTCCGAACTGGCAGCCTCACCATGCCTTACCACACTGTGTATGCAAGTACGGTTCTTAAATCTCTCAAACCAGCCTTTGCTGGCCTTAAATTCACTCGCATCACCACTATTTGCAGGGAATTTCTTTACCAAATCTTCATGCAACTGCCTAGCCTTTTCACAAATAATCGAAGTCATAAGAGTATCTTCTGCTAATTGTTTCTCATTTATCCACACCAATAATAACTTCTCAACCTCTTCCAGTACTGGTGATCTCATTTTTGTCAGCATAGTTACTCCCTTTGCAACAACAGCATCCTTTATTTCCTTTTTCTTGGCCACTATGGAACATAAGGTTGTGTAGGGTTTCTTATACATCCTGGACAGTTCGGCCACACTTGTACCACTTTCATATTGTTCAATGATGGTTTTCTTAAATTCAATCGTATTTCTCGCCTTCTTTACCACAGGCTTGGCACTAGGAGCTTTCTTTGGAGCCATGGTAGCTTATTTAGTGCTTGCAAGCGCTAAAATAAATGGAATATTATGAAATATTTCGCTGGAGCACGTGAGGGGACTTTCGCTCACTGGTAAACAATGCCAGACTGGCTGCCACCCTGGCTCACGCCGTGGGTACATGTCCCGGACGAACTACGACTCGCGAGTCAAGCTATGAAAAGCGAGTCCATGTTTATACGAAAATACCCCTATGATTGGCGAAATTTACGATTGCCGGGAACTACGAAAAGCGGGGGACCACTGTATTAAGTTAGCAATAGAAATAGGCATTAAAAACACAATAAAAGGTAAGATACACATAGAGTACACTTATTACTTACCTTAAAATATTAATATTAATGTGTGAGAGGTGAGTGGCAGGGTGTTTGTTGAATAAAATCAGAATGACACACCATCATCCTCTAACTTGGCACTTAAAGCAAGAGGCTTACGACTTCTCTTTTTATCTCAGCTAACCTTAGACGCCATCGTCAATGAGAGCCAACTAGTTAACGAAAGAGTAAACGAGAGAGAGAACGAGATACAGAGTTGAGACAATGTAAGAACACAAACTGAACAGGTAGTGGACGATCACTTGGTCAGGTGAAATAAATGCGTATTAATGTGTGTCTACTTTTAGTTCAGTCACGTCCATTTGTAAGAGTTTGTAAAACATTTACCTCAATATTTTTTTTATTATAATAATTACCTCACAATACAATTACTCTTACATTGTGTACAAGTTGTACAAGTTAGTTCAGAATAAACAAACAGCAACACACCATTTTTAGAGTGAATGAAGATAATAATAATATTAATAATATTAATATTATTATTATTATATTATTATTATTATTATTGTTATTATTAATATTATTATTAATATTATTATTATTGTAAAAAGCACTAAACCCACAAGGGTTGTGAACTGCTATATATAAAGGCATACGAAAAGAATATTTTTCTACAGTTATCACCCAGTTTGACTAGAGAAAATGTAATTCTTCCGACACTACCTACACAGCTGCTTGGTAAACAAATCTCATATTTACATCATTTTTATTCTGTGAGTGTATGTATCATGTTTATATGCTATGTAATGGGTTTCATATATAATTTTGAGGAAAATATCATAGATGGATTAATGAAAATGCCTATATTGATGTAAAATAAGACATTTAGTGTGCCAAAGAGTGGTTATTATTATGTAGTATTGGCGTCATGAGTAGAGAGAGACCGATTTTAATGTGGACCTGCACACCAGCACAGTGTGTAAGTATATTTAAGTACAGGTACACTTAAGTATAATTATCAGAGTACATGTAAAATATGCAGTAACTTTAACCCTTAAATGGTCCAAACATATATATACGTTTTTTCAACATCTGAAAGTATGTAAAAAATGTAGATCTTCTTTTTTGTTTTACATTTGAAACCGTGTAAAAAAAAACTTACATCTACTTTTTTTTTGTTACATTTGAAAATATGTTAAAAAAAGTAGATCTACTTTTGTAGCACAACGAATTTGAACGTCGATTTGTTTGGACCATTTAAGGGTTAAAACACTTGAAATTTAGTAAGTTTCCTGACGTAATAGATGAGGTCACGGAAAATGTAAACAAACCGGGTGGGGGGCGCCGTATTTGAAAGACCGCTTGCCGTATAGCAAATTTTGGTCATAATTTGACATTGCCGTATTAGAATGCCGTAAGGCGAAACGCCGTAAAGCGGGGCCTTACTGTATAGTACACTCATTACTTAAAATATTTGTAGTCTTAATCTAGGGTGAGATGAGTAGTACTTATTGTAAGAAATCAAGTGTGGTATGTAGGGTATCCAGCCAGGCTACCATACCAGGCCAACCCACCCACACATAATATTCTATGACATTTAAGCGTCTCAGAGCGATAAAATGCATATATAGTGGACCCTCGTTTTTCGTAAGGCTTGAAAGTCGTAATTTTTGGAAATCGTAATTTTTTTTCATCGGAACATTGACTTGCAAAGAGTCGTTTGTCTGGGACGCGTACACGTGGCCCTGAGCTGCCTCACACTCCATTTCCAGCCAGTGAGTGAAGATGATCCCATGAGTTCATACGATACATTTCATAATATTCCATTCGTTTTAGTGCTTGCAACTGCTAAATAAGTCACCATGGCTCCAAAGAAAGCTTCTAGTGCCAGCCCTTTGGCAAAGAATGTGAGAAACGCATGTAATTTAAGAAAAAGTTTGTAGAAAAATACGAGTGGTGGTGGTAGCAGTTGTGATAGTGGTAGAGAGTGGTAGTGATGGTAGCAGTAGTGGTAGGGGGTGGTAGCAGTTGTGACAGTGGTAGAGGGTGGTAATGGTTGTGATAGTGGTAGAGGGTGGTAGTGATGGTGGTAGAGGGTGGTAGTGGTTGTGATGGTGGTAGAGGGTGCCCTCTTCAGTGATTCAGCAATTCTACTAACTCCTCCAATGTTGTTGGAGTTATATAGGGCTACAGAAAACACCGCTGCCTCAGCTGCAGTCTTCACCATCATTATGGACAGCTTATGCTCACAGTGGCCCTTATACACCCAACAACAGCAGCAGCAGCAGCAGCAGCAACAACAGAACACCTCTCATGACGTACATAATGACTTATTTTATTCATTCTAGAGTATATTCCATGTTTCTATGTTATTAATATTGTTCATTATGTCATATTAGTTGAATTGTGATGGATGAATAAGCCATAGAGTTGATATTAGTGTCATATTCTCCAACAATAAACTCGCCTCCCTCCCTCTGCCCCTTCTGCCATACACCAACAAGTGTCTTCAATAAAGGTAAGTGATGTTAAATGTTCATTTATACATTTTATTAGTGCTTTGCATTTATTTGGCATTCTTTTCTGCATGTAAATCTATATCTAAGCTAGGGATGTGACCCTTGAAGTGACCTAGAGTCCTTATGGAGGGGGATTCCCCTTCCCAATGATCTCTCTTCCCTCTCTCCTCCCTGTCTTCCATTCATCAACAACAGCCTTCAATAAAGGTAACTGTCATGTTGAATGTTCATTCTTTTGTGCATGTAAATCTATCTTTAAGGTAAAAAAAAAATTTGATATTTCTGGTTGTCTGGAACGAATTAATTGGGTTTACATTATTTCTTAAGGGGAAAATGGATTCGCAAATCGTCAATTTCGATAATAGTCACACTCTCTGGAACTGATTAATTACGAAAAACGAGGGTCCACTGTACAGTTCACTCGTTACTTACCTTAAAATATTTGTAGTCTTAATGTTGGGTCAGAGGTGAGTAAACGAGATAAAACGAATAAATGAGAGAGAGAATGAGTACATGAGAGAGGACACTCGCGGAGTTATATAAACAAACCAGGTGAAAGCAAGTTTTGTAAACAAACCAGGTGTAGACATCTAGTTTGTGTACAAGTTACATTGTGTACAAGTTGTTTCTACATTGATATGGTAGGATAAATAAAGAGGAACACTCCTATTCTCGTGTAACACCATTTTTTAGAAGAAATGACGCTCTGAGTGAATGCATATAATAGGAATAATTTTCTACTGATATGACAAGTAACACACTTTCTCTTATGTTGGACTAAAGAAAAGGTTATTCTTGCTGTCACTCGTAGAAGACAAAAAGAATGCAGATGTAATATATACAGACTTTGCAAAAGCCTTCGACAAGTGTGACCATGGCGTAATAGCGCACAAAATGCGTGCTAAAGGAATAACAGGAAAAATCGGTCGATGGATCTATAATTTCCTCACTAACAGAACACAGTAGTAGTCAACAGAGTAAAGTCCGAGGCAGCTACGGTGAAAAGCTCTGTTCCACAAGGCACAGTACTCGCTCCCATCTTGTTCCTCATCCTCATATCTTACATAGACAAGGATGTCGGCCACAGCACCGTGTCTTCCTTTGCAGATGACACCCGAATCTGCATGACAGTGTCTTCCATTGCAGACACTGCAAGGCTCCAAGCGGACATCAACCAAATCCTTCAGTGGGCTGCAGAAAACAATATGAAGTTCAACGATGAGAAATTTCAGTTACTCAGATATGGTAAACACGAGGAAATTAAATCTTCATCAGAGTACAAAACAAATTCTGGCCACAAAATAAAGCGAAACACCAACGTCAAAGACCTGGGAGTGATCATGTCGGAGGATCTCACCTTCAAGGACCATAACATTGTATCAATCGCATTTGCTAGAAAAATGACAGGATGGATAATGAGAACCTTCAAAACTAGGGATGCCAAGCCCATGATGACACTCTTCAGGTCACTTGTTCTATCTAGGCTGGAATATTGCTGCACACTAACAGCACCTTTCAAATTAGAACACTCCCATTCTCATGTAACATCATTTTGAGAAGAAATGACGCTCTGAGTGAAGGCAATGGAAATAAGTCACTCTGTCTGACTTTTTTGGGTTATCCTAGGTTCTCTACACATATGCTGTTATGTAACTGTATTTGTGTATACCTGAATAAACTTACTTACATACATACAAAAGGAATAATTTTCTACAGTTACCCCCAGTAACACATTTTCTCTTATGTTAGATTAGAGAAAATGTTATTCTTTGCGTCACTTGTACACGTTATCTGGCTACCACATCTCGTATTTGTTTATTTATTCTATTGTGGGGTGTATTTATCATCTTTGTATGTTATGTATCATGTTTATTATATAATTTTGAAAAAAAATATCGTGGATGGATTAATGAAAATGTGTATATTAACGTAATATACGACATATCATGAGACTCGGTGATTATTATTATTATTATTATTATTATTATTATTATTATTATTATTTCTAATATGGCGTCAGTTGTGCAAGTCGTCTGCTACCACATCTCATGTTTATGCTTATTTATTCTACTGTGGGGTGTATTTATCATTTTTATATGTTATGCATCATGTTTATTATATAATTTTGAAAAAATATCATAGATGGATTAATGAAAATGTGTATATTAACGTAATATACGACATTTAAGTGAGACTTGGTGATTATTATTATCATTACTAATATGACGTCTGGAGACATAAAACACTTACTGATTTTAATATGTACCTGCATGCCAGCACAGTATGTAAGTTTATTTAAGTACAGGTATACGTAAGTATAATTATCAGAGTACATGTATATGTAAAACATGAAATAACTTTTAAAAACCCTTGAAATTTTGGAGTTTCCAGACATAATGGAGACTTAGTGCTTATGGAGCTCATGGAGAATGTAAACAAACCGGGTGGGGCGTGGTGACCATATTAGAAAGTCAGGTGGTGGGAGCCGTATAGTGTGTTTTGGGCATAATTTGAAATGTTCGTATTAGCGGAATGCCGTGAAGCAAAACTCCATAAAGCAGGGCCCTACTGTACGTACAGTAGGGCCCCGCTTTATGGCGTTTTGCTTTACGGCATTTTGCTTTACGCCGTTCCGCTAATATGGTCATTTCAAATTATGACCAAAACTCGCTATACGGCTCCCCCCACCTGACTTTCTAATACGGTCACCGCGCCCCACCTGGTTTGTTTACATTCTCTGTGAGATCCGTAAGCACTAAGTCTCCATTATGTCTGGAAACTCCAAAATTTTAAGTGTTTTTAAAAGTTATTTCATATTTTATATATACTCTGATAATTATACATGTACTTACGTATACTTGTACTTAAATAAACTTACATACTGTGCTGGCATGCAGGTACATATTAAAATCAGTAAGTGTTTTATGTCTCCAGACGTCATATTAGTAATGATAATAATAATCACCAAGTCTCACTTAAATGTCGTATATTACGTTAATATACACATTTTCATTAATCCATCTATGATATTTTTTCAAAATTATATAATAAACATGATGCATAACATATAAAAATGATAAATACACCCCACAGTAGAATAAATAAGCATAAACATGAGATGTGGTAGCAGACGACTTGCACAACTGACGCCATATTAGAAATAATAATAATAATAATAATAATAATAATAATAATAATAATAATCACCGAGTCTCATGATATGTCGTATATTACGTTAATATACACATTTTCATTAATCCATCTATATTTTTTCAAAATTATATAATAAACATGATGCATAACATATAAATATGATAAATATACCCCACAGTAGAATAAATAAGCATAAATATGAGATGTGGTAGCAGACGACTTGCACAATGATGCCATATTAGAAATAATAATTATAATAATAATCACCGAGTCTCATGATATGTTGTATATTACGTTAATATACACATTTTCATTAATCCATCCATGATATTTTTTTTCAAAATTATATAATAAACATGATACGTAACATATAAATATGATAAATACACCCCACAATAGAATAAATAAACATAAATATGAGATGTGGTAGCCAGATAACTTGTACAAGTTACAAGAATAACATTTTCTCTAATCTAACATAAGAGAAAATGTGTTACTGGGGGTAACTGTAGAAAATTATTCCTTTTGTATGTATGTAAGTAAGTTTATTCAGGTATACACAAATACAGTTACATAGATTATCATACATAACAGCATATTCACAACTGCAGACCAAACCAAGTTGGGGGTGGTATTGCAATCTATTATTTTATTATTTTTTATTATCACACTGGCCGATTCCCACCAAGGCAGGGTGGCCCGAAAAAGAAAAACTTTCACCATCATTCACTCCATCACTGTCTTGCCAGAAGGGTGCTTTACACTACAGTTTATAAACTGCAACATTAACACCCCTCCTATTACTCTAACCAATTATCTTGTATTAGCACCACAAGATAACAAGATAAATGACTTCTTCTCAACCATAGGATCTAATCTCACCAATAAAATCCCACATACTAATGTCCATGCCAGGGACTACCTAGATGGGGATTTCCCAAATTCCTTCTATCTTGCACCAACTGAGCCCTCGAAAGTCACCGAGATTATAAAGTCACTTAAAAACAATTCAGGGAATCTGTCTAATGTCCCACCATTACTGTACAAGCGAGCGGCCCATATCCTTTCGCATGCTATTTCATTACTTTTTAACAAGTCACTAGAAACTAGCACCTTCCCGAAACTACTCAAGATGGCAAGGGTTACACCAATACATAAAGGTGGTGACCCTTCAGACTTAAACTATAGGCCAATATCAAACTTACCATTGCTATCCAAAACCTTTGAGAAACTCGTGCACAGGAGACTATATTCATTTATAACAGCACAAAACATACTCAACCCCTGCCAATTTGGATTTAGGAAAAATAAAAGCACTAATGCTGCAATCATAAAAATGCTAGATCTGCTTTACACAGCATTGGAAAATAAGGAATATCCACTAGGAATTTTTATTGACCTAAGAAAAGCTTTTGACACAGTAGACCACGACATCCTACTCCACAAACTTAACCATTACGGTATAAGAGGCCATGCGCTTGCTTATTTCAAATCTTACCTTACTAATAGGTATCAGTATGTTACCATTAAAGACACAGCATCAACAACACGGCCACTTGATACTGGAGTTCCGCAGGGAAGTGTCCTTGGTCCCCTGCTCTTCCTCATATACATCAATGGTCTTCCAAACGTATCCCAACACCTGAAACCCATTCTCTTTGCTGACGACACGACTTATGTCATCTCTCACCCTAATGTTGCCACCCTCAACACCATTGTTAACGAGGAGCTGATCAAAATATCGACTTGGATGACAGCCAATAAACTTACGCTTAACACTGACAAAACCTACTATATTATGTTTGGTAGCAGAGCAGATGTACAAATTAACATTAAGATCGACAACAATCTAATTACCAGACATAATGAGGGCAAATTCCTAGGCCTATACCTTGACAACAACCTGAATTTCAGCACCCATATCCAACACATAACCAAAAAAGTATCCAAAACAGTTGGGATCCTCTCCAAGATACGATACTACGTGCCGCAAAATGCCCTTCTCACACTATACCACTCACTTATTTATCCATACCTCACCTATGCTATTTGTGCTTGGGGATCAACTGCAGCAACACACCTAAAGCCAATAATAACCCAACAAAAAGCTGCAGTAAGAATAATCACTAAATCCCATCCCTGGCAACACACACCCCCCACTCTTCATAGATCTAAACTTACTCCCTGTTCAGTACATCCACACTTACTACTGTGCAATCTACATCTACAGGACCTTAAACTCCAATATCAACCTTGACCTAAAACGCTTTCTTGATAGTTGTGACAGAACCCACAGGCATAACACCAGACACAAACATCTCTACGACATTCCCTATGTCCGACTAAACCTTTATAAAAATTCAATGTATGTCAAAGGCCCTAAAATCTGGAACACCCTACCTGAGAACTCTAGAACTGCAGACACATTCATCACCTTCAAAACTACCATTAGAAAACATCTTATCTCCCTGATAAACCCCATCAACTAACTACACGAATACCACCTGGTGGTTCACACTTACTCACTCACCCATTTGACCATAAACAGAAATATTTATCTCAATCTTAAAATAATGAATCCTATGATACTCCAATACTGAAACTATGTACTGTGCCAAAACAAAAGCATTCACATTGCTAAACTCACAAACTAGTATTTAGTCACTTGGCCATAATACCAACTTACCTCATAATTTGTAATATTTTAAAATAAAGAATTAAACTAAGTCTGCCCGAAATGCCTAGTTATGCTAGGCGTTCTAGTGGTACACTCTGTAATCATTATTTAACTACATGTAAACCACACATCAACCAAATTCTGTAAATTCAACATTGTAATCTTTATAGAGAATAAACTTTGAATTGAATTGAATTGAGAACCTAGGATAACCCAAAAAAGTCAGTGACTTATTTCCATTGCCTTCACTCAGAGCGTCATTTCTTCTCAAAATGATTTTTCATGACAATGGGAGTGTTCTTCTTTATTATACCGTATCACTGTAGAGACAACCTGTGCACAATGTAACTTGTACACAAACCACTTTATTTATTTATTTATTTAAAAATTTGAGCACACATACAGAGGTACAACAAATACAGGTAAGAGCAGTATGCCAAAGCCACTTATACTATGCATAGCATTACGGGCTGGCTTAAAATTAACTTAAGATTAACTAAGCAATGATGAAATCAGTGATAAAACATTAATGTAAACAGGTTACTATAAAGCACAAGTGAGTATTACAAAGACAGGTCATATGGTTGTATGCATTGTTGTACATTCAGTAGAATGGAGTATTCTGTTAGGTAGTGTATTTAAAAAATACTAAAGTTAGATTGGGTTTTAGGCTTAACATTTATGTGATATAATTGTGAGAAACATTTAAGATATACAATTTATAAGGTTCAGTTATTCAGTATTTATTTGGTTTTGGGTGAGTAAGTGATCTTTGAGAAGAGACTTGAATTTATAAACAGGTAGTGTTTCTTTTATATTTACAGGTAATGAATTCCAGATTTTAGGGCCTTTTATGTGCATTGAGTTTTTACATAGTGTGAGATGGACACGGGGAACATCAAAGAGTGATCTGTGCCTTGTGTTATGGTCATGTGTTCTGTTGAGGTTGGCAAGGAGATGTTTGAGGGGAGGGTTAATATCAGAGTTAAGTGTTCTATGTATGTAATAGGTGCAGTAGTAAGTATGGATGTTTTGTATGGTGAGGAGGTTTAGTGTATTGAATATTGGTGGAGTGTGCTGCCTATAGTGAGAATTTGTTATCATTCTAACTGCAGCCTTTTGTTGGGTAATTAGTGGTCTGAGATGGTTACTTGTTGTTGAGCCCCATGCACAAATTCCATAGGTGAGATAGGGGTAAATAAGAGAGTGATATAGGGCCAGGAGGGCTGACTGTGGAGCATAGTACCGTATCTTCGATAGTATGCCTACAGTCTTGGAAATTTTCTTAGAAATTTGTTGTATATGTGTATGAAATTTGAGTCTATTATCAAGGTGGATTCCTAAGAATTTTCCCTCTGTTAGCTTTGTGATAGGTGATCCGTTTATCATTATGTTAAGAGGGACATCTGTAGCTCTGTTACCAAACTGAATGAAGTAGGTTTTGTCAATGTTTAGTGTAAGTTTGTTAGTTCTCATCCAGGTAGATATTTTCTGTAATTCGGTATTTACAGTATTGGCTAGCGTGACTGGGCTCGGGTGGGAGAAGACGTATGTAGTGTCATCTGCAAATAGTGTGGGTTTGAGTAATTGCGAAGCATTTGGTAGGTCATTTATGTATAGGAGAAAGAGAAGAGGGCCAAGGACACTTCCCTGTGGGACACCAACTGTAATTGGTTGTGCAGAGGAGTTTGCCCCATTTGCATACACATATTGGCTTCTGTTGCTGAGGTATGACTTGAGGTAGTTGAGGGAGTGCCCTCTTATACCATAGTGTGACAATTTTACGTGGAGCAAGTCATGGTCAACTGTATCAAAAGCTTTACGTAAGTCAATGAAGATCCCCAGTGGGACTTCTTTTTTCTCTATTGCAGTGTATATATGTTCTAGCATGTGTATAATAGCATCATTAGTATTTTTATTAGGCCTGAATCCAAATTGGCAGGGGTTGAGTATGTTTTGGGAGATAAGGTAGGAGTAGATTCGTTTATGAATTAATTTTTCGAAGATTTTTGAGAGAGGGTGTAAGTTGGATATTGGCCTATAGTTATTCAACTCTGTTTGGTCTCCTCCTTTGTGGATCGGGGTGACCCTTGCTATTTTGAGTACTGTAGGGAAGGTGGAGGATTCAATGGATTTGTTAAAGAGTGTTGCAATGATTGGTGATAGCACTTGTGACACTTTTTTGTATATAAAGGGTTGTAAGGCATTTAAATCTCCTGCCTTGTTTTTTAGTGTGTTGATAATAAGGGAGACTTCGTATGGGTTAGTCGGAGCTAGGAACAGTGTGTTCGGGTAGTTGCCGGTGAGGTAGTCATTTGGTGGGGTATCTGAGCTTGGGATTTTATTGGCAAGGTTTTGTCCTATAGTGGAGAAGAAATCATTGAGTCTGTTTGCTGTTTCTGTTGGTGGGAGTTGGGGTTCATCTGATTTTGCTAATTTTATTTCGCTATTTCGTGATATCTTTTTTGTTCCTAGAATTTCTGATAGGGTTTTCCAGGTCTTTTTTATATCACCTCGTAAGTTGGATAATCTGTTCTCATAATACAATTTTTTTGCCCTTCTTATCAGGCTGGTTAGGATTGACGAGTAACGTTTTGTTTGGTCTCTGGTTATGTGACCCATTCTGTACTGTTTTTCATATTGGTGTTTTGTATTTATGGATTTGAGAATGCTGGGTGTTAGCCAGGGACTGTTCAGTCTCTTAGCTGTCATCTGTTTAGTTTTTTTAGGGCAGTGCTTGTTATAGAGGTATTGGGTCTTTTTTAGAAAATTATTAATACATTCGTCAATATCTGTATAGATTTCTAGCTCAGTGTGCCAGTCAATGTTTGCTACTGCTGTTGTGAAGTTATTAATGGCTGCCTCATTGTGAAGTCTGAAGGTGACTTTAGTAGTGTCTTGGGGTAATTTACCAAGAGTTGTTATGAGGAAAGTCGGGTAGTGGTCTGTGGTATTATCTGTAATTATGCCTGATTTTAAAGGGGATATGGTGTTGGTCCAGATGTGGTCAAGTAGGGAAACACTAGTCTCTGTAACTCTTGTAGGTTTTGTTACTGTTGGTAGCAACATACAGTTACTCATTGTGTTTGTGAATTCAGTAACGTGTGGGTCCTGGTCTTGCAGGAGATTTATATTGAAGTCACCTGAGAGTAGTAAGTGATCTTTGTTCATGCGTGCATCAGTTATCATACTTCCTAGGTTTTGACTAAATTGGCTAATGTTTGACTGTGGAACTCTGTAGATGTTTATCAATGTGAGAGGTTTTTGTAGGTATTTGGATTTGAATTTGGCTATTATATATTCCCCATGTTCATCCCTTGTGCAAGTATTAGTGATACATTCTAGTTGGTCTGAGTAGTATATGGCTGTGCCACCCCCTTGTTGGTCTGGCCTACAGTTGTGTATGGCTGTGTAACCAGGAATGGCATAGACATCTGTACTATCAGGCTTTAGCCAGGTTTCAGTTAGTGTAATGATGGACATATTGGCATGTAAGGAATTTAGTAATGCTATGAGGTCATCGTAATGCTTGCTTAAAGATCTGATATTGTAGTTAAAGATAGTTATGTTGTTGTTGGCACTGAGAAGTGCCTTTGATTGTTCTGCAGTGTAGTAATTACAGTAACTGTTTGATTCATTTAAGTCATTAAATAAGAGATTGGTATCAGGATCAATGCTTGTAATCATAAGATTTGTAGTGAATCTATAGTTAGAATTAAGTATAAAACAAAGTAAATAGTCTTAAGCTAAAAAATAGCACCTGAATTATTTAACAAATGTAAAATAATGAGCTAAGGTAGTTTTTTTTTTTTTTTTTTTTTAAGCTAAAATAAAGGAGACAATATAAAAGGGACTAATACAAATATAGTGATGATCAAATAATGGAGCTTGGGAATATGATAGTAGGTAGTACTATAAAGGTAATTCTTTAAAGTTAGAATTATAGTATAAAATAATAATATAAAAGGGACTAATATAAGTTGTGGTGAACAATAAAGTGGTAATCAAATAATGAGCTTTGGAATATAATGGCAAAATTGTGAACTTATTCTACTTTAGCACCTGAGAATAGCACCTTGATTATTTTAACAATTGTGAATATATAAACTAGGGTAGTTATATAAAGCTAAAATAAAGGAGAAAATATATAAGGGACTAAAATTAAGTAATGGTAAGCAAAGTTAAATGGACAGGTGGTCACTATGAAATAATATTGGTTTTGGAGTAAGATCTGATTTGTAATATTAAATAAATTGAGCAGTTTATTGCACAATAAAAGTAAAAAAAATGAGGTAGTTGGTACTAGCTAGCAAAAGATAGTTTTGGTACTTGCAAAAAAGTAATTGGAATATACACTAATTGCATACACAATGAAAAATGACTAAAAAAACAAGTAGTGATAAACAAAATTAAATGGACAGGTAAGAATAATGAATATTATTAATTTGGAGTAAGATTTGACTTGTAGTTTAAAATTATGAGCAATTAATAGCAGTAAGAAAGAAGTATAGAGTATTGGAGGTAGTTGGCATTAGCTAGTGATGAAAAATAATAAAAATAATTATGCACAATATAATAGTAACGTACACTATATGTACCACACGTATATATGTATTAAGGGCACTTATCTAATCTGTTACAGAAATGTCAGCTTTTCTAAGGAAGGTAGAGAAATCGTGTTCATTTGAGATGGTATATTGTTGTCCTGTTGATGTTTTCCTTACTAGTATTTTCCCATCTCGCGTGAAACACTGGTGTATTTTGTTTTCCTGTTTAAGTTTTCTCAGCCTGAACAGAAGGTTTTGACGTTTTTTTTGTTAGACACTCATTTATGTACACTCCATTTTTCATTGTAATTGCTGATTTAATTAGGTCTTTTCTTTTATCGTATGAATGAAGTCTGATCATTATACTGTGTTTACTTCCTGGTTTTCCTAACAAACGTGTTTCTTTGATTTCATTGTTTTGCACGATGACTTGTACGTGGTTCTGTATTATCCTGACAGCAGTTTCTTTGCACTGTGCTTGTATGTCACTAGGAATGTGTGGACTGTTTATTATAACTGCATCAGACAACTTATCTTGTTCAGTTTTGTCGTCTTGGAAATCAAGGTATTCATTTAGTCGAGTGTGCATGTTCTGATTCCAGTCCTTGATTGCTTCTTCAACCTTCATATTTATTGTTGTTATTTTCTCAGTGTGACTGGCTATAGCTGCTTTTAGAGTATTTTCTGTGTCAACACTTCCCGATGTAATCTTCTCTTCAAGGTTTTGGATCTTATTCTCGAGGTTGATTATCTTGGATTCTCGTCGCTCGAGTGTTGCTTTGATATCTTTGATTTCATTTTCTAGAGAAACGATGTAGTCCTTGATATTGTCAGGAATAATCATACCTGAGTTATCATGGGTGAATCCTTTGAAGGGAGTGGAGTTGGAGGGGGAGTCAGCCATGTTTGTTGTTGTTGTTGTTCCTTGGGTGGCGGCGGTGAGGGGGGTTGATGATACACTGGCATCCTGCTGGGTAGACAAGTTGAGTTCTAGGGTCCTTGCTGTTATTCTTTTATTACTGGTGTTGTTTCTTCTGCGATATCCTTTCATAGTATCACTGAAGTAGATACTGTGTAGCAATGGAGGAGAAGGCTTGTTTTCTCGGAGCTTGGGTTAAGTGATTGTCTGGCAGCGGAGGCAGTGTTTGGGTTAGCAGGGCTGTCTTCCTTAGATCTTCTAATTTTGTCAAGATTTGGGTTACATTCTTAGTGTTCTTGGGTCATGTTGTGGTCTACGTGGGTTCATGTAGTTGAACTTTCACTTAGGCCATCACAAGTTTTGATGAGCGATGTTTTTTTGAGAAAGAAGAGCTGGTAGGATACCGTTGCTGCCGCTGCCGCTTGCCTGGTTTGTTTACATAACTCTGCACCTGTCCTCTCTCATGCACTCATTCTCTCTCTAATTTATTCGTTTTATCTCATTTACTTACTCCTGACCCTACATTAAGACTACAAATATTTTAAGGCAAGTAATGAGTAAACTGTATATGCATTTTATCGCTCTGGGATGCTTAAATGTAATAGAATATTATGTGTAGGTGGGGTGGCCTGGTATGGTAGCCCGGCTGACTACCGTATATACCACACTTGATTTCTTACAATAAATACTACTTGTCTCACCCTAGATTAAGACTATAAATATTTTAAGGTAAGTAATGAGTGCACTATGTGTGAATTGTACTTTTTTATTGTTTTTTTGATGCCTAGTTCTGTTGCTAACTTAACCCTTTGAGGGTCCGTCCCTTAGATCAACGGCTTTACGTTCAGGGTCCAAACTGTAGATCTACGTCATGAGCTCAGCTCACTCTGATAAACTGTGAGTGGTACATTTGGGCCTATATATGAGAGAATACATCTATGTGGTATGTGTGCACCACATAAAACAGATCCTGCAGCACGCTGTGTATAATGAGAAAAAAACTGAAATCATGATTTTTCGATTAAAACGGCAACTTTGCAGTGTTTTTTCGTATGTTTTTTGTAGTTCTATTTGCGATTTATTGGTCTCATTTGATAGAATGGAAGACATATTACAGAAATAAAGATGATTTTGATTGGTTTTAGCACTGGAAATGGCTTGAAACTGAGCTCAAAGTAGCAGAAATGTTAAATTTTTGCCGATATTCAAGAGTAAACAAACGACCTCACACGTCTAATACACGCCAGCTGGTGGGTCTAATATGCATTCACAAATATGGTGATGATATTTATACAATTATTACAGTATTGCATAACAGTAAATCTTCTATTTTTTGGTGTGAATAAAAATTCATTATGTGAATAAAAAATCAAAATGGAATTTATTTGTAAAGCCTCAAAACGTAACTAATGAACAGAGGAAATGTTGGTTTAGTTCCAGGAATACCTACATTGTTTATTCTGGACCCTATTTTGAAATTGGAATATTTTGAACTTTGTGTTAACCCTTTGACTGTTTCAGGCCCCTCTCTGAAACTGTCATTCTATGTCGCCAAATATTCAAAAAAAAAAAAAATTATTTTTTCTTATGAAAATGTTAAGATTATTTTTCTGAGTGTTTTAGTCCCAAAAAAAAATTTTTGCCATCGGTACTTACCGAGATATAGAGCCGTGAAGTTTGCAGAAAATGAGCCGCGTATGGCAACAGCGGCGACTGCCACTCACCCGGTAAACTTTAGTTTACTTGTAATTGAAGGTTTTTTGTTTTTTTCACTATTTTATTTTTTCACATAACTTATGTGGCCTATGAGACCAAAGTAAGGTGCAATGTATATATATACACTCGTTGTATACAACACAATAAGCACACAAACATAATTATCAATATATTGTTTACAAAACTTGTTTACAAAAATAAACAAACAAACAAACAAACAAACTACTACTACTACTGCTACTACTACTACTACTACTACTACTACTACTCCACCTCCTCCTCCTCCTCCTCCTCCTCCTCCTCCTCCTCCTCCTCGTCTTGTGTGGGAGTGTGTGGCTTATAATTGTTTTGAGTCAGAAGTCGGCAGCTGTCAAAGTGACATATTGTCTCATTAGTCACTACCCCTACCGCCTGTCAAAACAATGGGGTCGGATGCTGCTTCCCCTCCTCCATTCTATCTAATTATCTTTCTCCCTCATTCTATATCTTTCAATCTGTCTCTCTTTCTATCTGTCTGCCTGTCTCTGTCTCACAGGTACATATAAATACAAGTATACATAGTGTAAATTACCTAGGATAACCCAAGAAATCCAGACAAAGTGCTATACTTTGCTTGAAGATGTGAGTAAACGTGATGACACAGTCTTGTGGCTCTCTCTGAGACAGAGAGCTAGATGGACAGACAGGGAGCTTGACGGACAAATAGACAGACAGACAAATGTTTGTGTACCAGCAAAAACAAAGGGAGGGCGATGGTCATGTAATATTACCCTCCTTTAGGCTCATCAAAGTCAGCTCTCATCAGATGTTATCTCCCCTTATCTTGTCACTGTCATGGGGTGGACTTTTTTTTTTCTTGCTTCAAGGGAACAATATTATTATATCTTCTTCTTCCTCCTCCTCCTCCTCCTCTTCTCCTCCTCCTCCTCCTCCTCCTCCTCCTCCTCCTCTTCCTTCCCTCCTCCTCCTCCTCTTTCTCCCCTCCTCCCCCTCCTCCTCCTCCATTGCTTTTGGTCTCAAACTCCTCCAAATCATGAAATTGATCTTCACTGACACTTCCATCTGTGTTAGAGCATCACTTGGGAAGAGAAGAGTCCCAGATTTGCTGGGGAATCACATATTTCTTACCGCTAGACATGCTGAAGAAGGACAACTGAAATGGCATTCCCACAATGCACCACTGGCTCCCCGATTTTTTTTTATATGGTGCACACTGACCATGGAGACCCATTCTCTCACATGTGGGCCTACCAGCTTTCTCCTGCTTGATTTGAAGCTGCTAGAATTTATGCGTATAAATACGTCAGAAACATTGGCTCGTAAGACGTATTTATACGTCGGAAACAGTCAAAGGGTTAAATTGGCTAAATTAACAATTTCCGATCACTTTAATTTGTAGTTGAAACAGTTGACTTGGCGATTTCTTGTGCTCAATCGATAGAATAGAAGTAATACTAGTGAAATAGCTAAGAATTTGGTTGACTGGAATAATATAATTGGCCTAAAATGGGAGTCAAAGTCGGCAAAATCGCCGATTAGTAAATATCGCTGACGCATCAAAATTCGCGAGAGCATAATTTCGTCAATTTTCCATAAAATTTCATACTTTTTGTTTTATTACCTTCACAAAAAGATTCTCTACCATTTCATAAGAAAAAATAACAAATTTTTTTTTTTTAAATTCTTGGACACTGGGGCACCACTTCAGATTTGGGCCTTGGACCCTGAAGGAGTTAATATATGTTAGTGTAAACTTGTTATCTAGTATTTGTATGCATTTATAAGTGGAAAAAAAGGGTGTTCCACTTTATGGCGATTTCCACTTTACGGCGGTAGCCTAGAACCTAACCTGCCGTATAAGTGGGGCCCTACTGTATATCAAAAAAAAACAAAAAATTGCATGAAAACTGAGCAAAATAAATATGAACCATCGGAGAGAGGATGCTGGTGGTGAGGACTGAGACTTGTGACCATTGTAGCAGTACTGAGTATGGTGTGGCTAACAGTACCTCTGCACTCTCTTAGACATCAGCTCCTCATTTCTTGTTCTTTTAAAATACCAGCCGTATCCCACCGAGGCAAGGTGGCCCAAAAAGAAAAACGAAAGTTTCTCTTTTTAAATTTAGTAATTTATACAGGAGAAGGAGTTACTAGCCCCTTGTTTGTATATATATGCTTGTACATGTATATGTACTGTGACCTAAGTGTAAGTAGTAGCAGCATGACGTACCTGAAATCTTGCATGTTTGAGACAAAACAGGATACCAGCAATTCTACCATCATGTATAACAATTACAGGCTTTCGTTTTACTCACTTGGCAGGACAGTAGTACCTCCTTGGGCGGTTGCTGTCTACCAACCTACTACCTAGACCTAGTATGGTTATTGAGGCTGAAACCTTGGGTAGTTTCAAATTTGTGTTGGATAAATACATGAGTGAGAAGGGTTGGATTTGAGTGGGACTTGCACATGAGTAAATAGAATTTTCAGAGCTTATTTCTTGGGTAGCATTGAAAATTGGGTTGGGCAAATAAATATCCTATTAGTGGGAAGGGTTGTGAAGGACCTGCCTAGTATGGGCAAACAGGCCTGCTGCAGTGTTCCTCCTTTCTTGTGTTCTTAGATCCAATTCCCTAGATCAAGAGCCCCTCACCAAGGAACCTCCCTTGAGAGGGAAGTTCATATCCTGAAATTTCGTTCGTATCCAGAAGCAAAAAATTGACTGAGTGATTGTTCGTGTCCTGAAAAATTCGCATGGTGGGGCGTTTGTAAGCTGAAGTTCCACTGTACTCTAATAATTATACTTAAGTGTAACTGTACCTAAATAAACTTACTGTACTGGTGTGCAGGTACACATTAAAATCACCGAGTCTTATTAGTCTTGACAACGCCATATTAATAATGATAATAGTGGACCCCCGGTTTACGATATTATTTTAATTCCAGAAGTATGTTCAGGTGCCAGTACTGAACGAATTTGTTTCCATAAGGAATATTGTGAATTAGATTAGTCCATTTCAGACCCCCAAACATACACGTACAAACGCAGTTACATAGATACACTTACATCATTGGTCGCATTGGGAGCTGATCGTAAAGCGGGGGTCCACTGTACTAATAACACAATCACTCTTGATTCATATTAAATGTCGTATAAAACGTTAATATAGATATTTTGCTTAATCTTTTTTTTTTTTCTTTAACAAGTTGGCCGTCTCCCACCGAGGCAGGGTGACCCAAAGAAGAAGAAAATCCCCAAAACGAAAAACTTTCATCATTCAGCACTTTCACCTCGCTCACACATAATCACTGTTTTTGCAGAGGTGCCCAGAATACAACAGCTTAGAAGTATATACATATGAAAATACACTATATATCTCCAAATTGCCAATATCCCAAACCCCTCCTTTAGAGTGCAGGCATTGTACTTCCCATTTCCAGGACTCAAGTCCGGTTATATAAAATAACCGGTTTCCCTGAATCCCTTCACTAAATATTGCCCTGCTCACACTCCCATCTATGGTATTTTTTCAAAATTATGTAAACATGTTACGTAACATATAAACATGATAAATACACCCACAGTAGAATAAATTAACATAAATATGAGATTTTTTTCTAGTTGTCTTGTTGGAAAGAATAACATTTTCTCTAGTTCAACACCAAAGAAAATGTGGACACAATAGTATTACTGAGGGTAACTCTATTTATTTATTTATTTATTTATTTATTTATTTATTTATTTATTTATTTATTTGAACATGATACAGTGAAGTACAAAAGAATACAGCAAAATGCAGCATGCCAAAGCCACTTGAATGCATAGCATTACGGGCAGGCTTAAAATTAACTTAAGATTAACTAAGTAATGATATATTCAGTGGTACAAAAAAATTATTCTTTTCGTATGCCTTCACTCGAAGCATCATTCCTTCTAAAAATGGTGTTACATGAGAATGTTGTTTATTTATTCTACTGTCACTGCACTCCACCCTGTTTGTTTACATTCTCTGTGAGCTTCGTGAGCGCTGAGTCTCTCCATTATGTCTGGAAACTTTCCAAAATTTCAAGTGTTTTAAAGTTTTCATATTTTATATGCATATACAGTGGAACCTCGGCTTATGAACGCCCCACCATGCAAACGTTTCAGGATACGAACCGTCGTTGGATTGATTTTTTGCTTCTTGATACGAACAAAATTTCCGGATGTGTACCTCCCCCTCAAGGGAGGTTCCTTAAATAAAAAAATAAATAAATTAATATATTTATTTCTTTGCAAAGGTTACAATGTGTGTTTACGTATCATAATATGATTGGAGCAAAGTAAGCCACTATTTTGCCGAGGCATTTCCGGCAGACTTAACCTAATACAGTGGACCCCTGGTTTACGATATTATTTCATTCCAGAACTATGTTCAGGTGCCAGTACTGAATGAATTTGTTCCCATAAGGAATATTGTGAATTAGATTAGTCCATTTCAGACCCCCAAGCATACACGTTCAAACGCACTTACATAAATGCACTTACATAATTGGTCGCATTGGGAGCTGATCGTAAAGCGGGGGTCCACTGTACAGTGGACCCCCGCATAGCGATTTTAATCCGTGCAAGAGGGCTCATTGTTCTGTGAAATGATCGGTATGCGAATGAATTTTCCCCATAAGAAATAATGGAAATCAAATTAATCCGTGCAAGACACCCAAAAGTATGAAAAAAAATTTTTTTTACCACATGAAATGTTAATTTTAATACACACAAACTGATAAAGGCATGCACAATTACATGACACTTACTTTTATTGAAGATCTGGTGATGATTGATGGGATGGGAGGAGGGGAGAGAGTGTGTTAGTGTTTAGAAGGGGAATCCCCTTCCATTAAGACTTGGTGTCGAGTCCTTTTCTGGGGTTACTTCCCTTCTTCTTTTAATGCCACTAGGACCAGCTTCAGAGTCACTGGACTTCTTTCGCACAACATATCTGTCCATAGTGGCCTGTACCTCTCGTTCCTTTATGACTTCCCTAAAGTGTTTCACAACATTGTCAGTGTACAGGTTGCCAACACGGCTTGCAATAGCTGTGTGAGGGTGATTCTCATCCATAAAGGTTTGCACTTTCAGCCACATTGCACAGATTTCATTAATCTTTGTAGTAGGCAACTTCTTCAATTTCTCTCTCCCCTCCTCTGAACCAGTTTCCTCAGGTCTGGCCTCTTGCTGTTGAAGTTGATCTATCAGCTCATCAGTGGTTAGTTCTTCATTGTCCTCCTCCACCAACTCTTCCACATCCTCCCCACTAACCTCCAACCCCAAGGACTTTCCCAGTGCCACAATGGATTCCTCAACTGGCATAATCCTCTCAGGGTTAGCCTCAAACCCTTCAAAATCCCTTTTGTCTACACATTCTGGCCACAGTTTCTTCCAAGCAGAGTTCAAGGTCATCTTAGTCACTCCCTCCCAAGCCTTACCTATAAGGTTTACACAATTGAGGATATTAAAGTGCTCTCTCCAAAACTCTCTTAGAGTCAGTTGAGTTTCTGAGGTCACTACAAAACACCTTTCAAACAGAGCTTTTGTGTACAGTTTTTTGAAGTTTGCAATAACCTGCTGGTCCATCGGCTGCAGGAGAGGAGTGGTATTAGGAGGCAAAAACTTCACCTTAATGAATTTCATGTCCCCATAAAGTCACTCTGCCACGTCTGTAGGATGACCAGGGGCATTGTCTAACACCAGGAGGCACTTAAGTTCTAATTTCTTTTCAGTTAGGTAATCTTTCACATTGGGGACAAATGCATGGTGTAACCAGTCATAGAAAAAGTCCCTAGTGACCCATGCCTTACTGTTTGCCCTCCACAGCACACACAAATTCTCCTTGAGGACATTCTTTTGCCTGAACGGTCTGGGAGTTTCAGAGTGATACACTAATAAAGGCTTCACTTTGCAATCACCAGTAGCATTGGAACACATCAACAAAGTAAGCCTGTCTTTCATAGGCTTATGTCCTGGGAGTGCCTTTTCCTCCTGAGTAATGTAGGTCCTGCTTGGCATTTTCTTCCAAAATAGGCCTGTTTCATCACAATTAAACATTTGTTCAGGTTTCAATCCTTCACTGTCTATGTACTCCTTGAATTCCTGCACATATTTTTCAGCTGCTTTGTGCTCCGAACTGGCAGCCTCACCATGCCTTATCACACTATGTATGCCACTACGCTTCTTAAATCTCTCAAACCAACCTTTGCTGGCCTTAAATTCACTCACATCATCACTAGTTGCAGGCATTTTTTTAATTAAATCCTCATGCAACTTCCTAGCCTTTTCGCTTATGATCGCTTGAGAGACGCTGTCTCCTGCTAGCTGTTTTTCATTTATCCACACCAATAAGAGTCTCTCAACATCTTCCATCACTTGCGATCTCTGTTTCGAAAACACAGTTAAACCTTTGGCAAGAACAGCTTCCTTGATTGCCTTTCTGTTGCCCACAATAGTAGCGATGGTTGATTTGGGTTTCTTGTACAACCTGGCCAGGTCGGCGACACGCACTCCACTTTCATACTTATCAATGATCTCTTTCTTCATCTCTATAGTAATTCTCACCCTTATTGCTGTAGGGTTGGCACTAGAAGCTTTCTTGGGGCCCATGGTCACTTATTTTGCAGATAAAATCACCAAAAACACTGTAATAATACGAAATGTTCCGATATTATTCTTGGATGTTACCGCGGAGGCTGGCTGGTAAACAATGCCACCAGCGGCACATGTGAGGCTGGCTAAGGGCGCACATTGGACGCGTCTCGGACGAACAGCGGTGAGCGGGTTTTTGAGCGGTATGTGAGGCAAAATTTTTGCGATAAAAGCGAGCACTATGCGGATTAAACGTTATGTGATGCCGACGGTATGCGGGGGTCCACTGTACTTATAGGCTACTATTTGAGTCTAGACAGGTGAAAAGTAGTGGTTACCTATGTTTTGCTGATGGTAGCGCCAACTACTGTTAGCCTTTTGGGGTTTCTAATTACTGTTGTTACTATTATTATTCCTACTATTGTACTGTTATTATATTATTATAATAATTATTATTGTTAGAAATAAGCCGTAGAGTTGATATTATTTTATTTTTTTTTTTATTATCACACTGGCCGATTCCCACCAAGGCAGGGTGGCCCGAAAAAGAAAAACTTTCACCATCATTCACTCCATCACTGTCTTGCCAGAAGGGTGCTTTACACTACAGTTTTTAAACTGCAACATTAACACCCCTCCTTCAGAGTGCAGGCACTGTACTTCCCATCTCCAGGACTCAAGTCCGGCCTGCCGGTTTCCCTGAATCCCTTCATAAATGTTACTTTGCTCACACTCCAACAGCACGTCAAGTATTAAAAACCATTTGTCTCCATTCACTCCTATCAAACACGCTCACGCATGCCTGCTGGAAGTCGAAGCCCCTCGCACACAAAACCTCCTTTACCCCCTCCCTCCAACCCTTCCTAGGCCGACCCCTACCCCGCCTTCCTTCCACTACAGACTGATACACTCTTGAAGTCATTCTGTTTCGCTCCATTCTCTCTACATGTCCGAACCACCTCAACAACCCCTCCTCAGCCCTCTGGACAACAGTTTTGGTAATCCCGCACCTCCTCCTAACTTCCAAACTACGAATTCTCTGCATTATATTCACACCACACATTGCCCTCAGACACGACATCTCCACTGCCTCCAGCCTTCTCCTCGCTGCAACATTCATCACCCACGCTTCACACCCATATAAGAGCGTTGGTAAAACTATACTCTCATACATTCCCCTCTTTGCCTCCAAGGACAAAGTTCTTTGTCTCCACAGACTCCTAAGTGCACCACTCACTCTTTTTCCACATCAATTCTATGATTCACCTCATCTTTCATAGACCCATCCGCTGACACGTCCACTCCCAAATATCTGAATACGTTCACCTCCTCCATACTCTCTCCCTCCAATCTGATATTCAATCTTTCATCACCTAATCTTTTTGTTATCCTCATAACCTTACTCTTTCCTGTATTCACCTTTAATTTTCTTCTTTTGCACACCCTACCAAATTCATCCACCAATCTCTGCAACTTCTCTTCAGAATCTCCCAAGAGCACAGTGTCATCAGCAAAGAGCAGCTGTGACAACTCCCACTTTGTGTGTGATTCTTTATCTTTTAACTCCACGCCTCTTGCCAAGACCCTCGCATTTACTTCTCTTACAACCCCATCTATAAATATATTAAACAACCACGGTGACATCACACATCCTTGTCTAAGGCCTACTTTTACTGGGAAAAAAGTGTATTTTTCCAGCCTCTGAGAGCAGGAATTCCGCCGGAACGGATTGTTGGCTTTTCAGTTAATTTAAATGAGAAAAATTGACTGCATACGAACAAATCAGGATACGAACAAGGTCATGGAGCAGATTAAGTTTGTAAGCCGAGGTTCCGCTGTACTTTGATAATTATACTTGTGTACCTGTGCTAAATAAACTTACACACTGTGCTGGCATGCAGGTACACATTAAAATCACTAAGTGTGTCTTATTAGTTTTGAGGATGCCATATTAATAATGATAATAATTCACAATAATAATAACTCTGAGGTGCATTAAATGTCGTATATTACGCTAATATAAACATTTTCATTAATCCATCTATAATATTTTTTCAAAATTATATAAACATGCTACATAACATATAAACATGATAAATACACCCCAAAGTGGAATAAACGTAAATATGAGATGTTAGGTGTAGGTGAATGTGTACCAACCATAACCAGACATGTTCGTCTGTTTGTTTACATCCTCCGCATGTGTGTACTCTCTCATTTACTTGTTTTCTCTCTCGTTTATTTGTTTTACTTCGTTTACTCGCCTCTTACCCTACATTATGACTACAAATTAATGAATGTACAGTGTTACACCAAGTTTCGTACAGCTCCCAACTTGAACAATTATGTAAATGTATTACTGTAAGTGCTTTTGTAAGTGTATTTTTGGGAGTCTGAAAAGGACTAATCTAATTGACATTATTACTTATGGGAACAAATTTGTTCAGTAACGGCACTCGAACAGCCTTCTGGATTGAATTATGGCCGAAACTCAGGGTACCACTGTACTGTATGTGCATTTTATTGGTCTGGGGCACATTAAATGTACTGTAGTATATTACGTGTGGGTGGGGTGGCCTGGCCAGGTTGACTCCCATACTTCCCACACCTGACATCCTACAAATAAATACTACTCGCCTCTCACCTTACATTAAGACTACAAATATTTTAAGGTAATTAATGAATGTACTGTACAGTGGACCCCCCGAGTTTCGTGATTAATCCATTCAAGAGAGTCTGCCGAATGACGAAATTCATGAATGGCGAAACCATTTTCCCCATAAGAAATAATGTAAATCCAATTAATCTGTTTCAGACACCCAAAAGTATTAACAAAAAATAGTTTTTTTTAAAGATTCAATATGGACTTACAGAAAACAATGACAAATAAATATAAAGCACTAATAAAATGGATAAATGAACATATAACATCACACCTTGATTGAAGACTCGTGTTGGTGTATGGAAGACAGGTAGGAGGGGAGTGGGAGGCGAGTTTATTATGCTTCAATGTGACGCTAATATCATCTCTACAGCATATTTATCTATCACAATTCATCTAATATGACATAAACAATATTAATAACATAGAAACATGATATATACTCTAGAATGAATGAAATATGTCATAACGTATGTGAGGAGTAAGTGGTGTTGGTGTTGGGTTTATAAGGGCCACTGAGTGAAGCTGTACACATTAGTGGTAGTGGAAGCGGCAGCAGAAGCTACCACCACTATTCACACAAACAATGTACAGAATTTATAAATAAGAAATATTTACACTTACCTTGGAGAAGATGTTAGTTTAATTAGTTTGATGGAGATGCTGGCAGAGGTTTATGGTGGTGGAAGATAGTAGGGTGGCATATGTTCACTGGCCCTATACTACACCAACAACATTGGAGAGTTACTATTGTGTTGTTTTTCTATCAATTAACTTACTTGCTACACAGTTAATGCTATACTTTATCGCTTGCTTGCGCTATAGCCTTTATTGATACCTGCTGCTTTAGTATTGTACATATCGTAGAATCACTGAATCATTGAAGAAGGCACATTCTCCCCTCTCTTCCTCCTCCACTTTGGTACTTAGCTGCAAGTTTTTCTTGAATTCTATCATGTTTCTTTCCTTCTTTACTAAAGGGCTGGCACTAGAAGCTTTCTTTGGGCCCATGGTGGCTTATTTAGCAGTTGAAAGCACAAAAAACAATTAATTATTATGAAATGTATCGTATGAACCCATGTGGTGATGGTCACATGCCCACAAATCATGCCATAATGACTGAATGTTGTGTGGGAGCCTTTGTGTGTGTGCTGAAGCTGGGATGCCGCTCAGACGTGTACCAGACGGTTGCCGAATCACGAGGCAGATCATGAACCGCGAGGCTATATTTTGACTAAAAAAGTTGCCGAAAGTTGGATTTTTCGAAAGTTGCGGCCCCCTAAACTCGGGGTTCCACTGTATATGCATTTTGTAGCTCTGGCGCTTTAAATGTCATAGTATATTATGTGTGGGTGAAAGAACTTAGATCTAGATGAAATACCAGGGACCTTAAAAGGTGCAGACATAGCTCCTTTGCATATGGGAGGTAGTAGAGCACTAACTAAAAATTACAGACCAGTAGCCCTAACTTCTCGCATCATAAAAATCTTCGAAAGAGCGATGAAACGGCAGATTACAAATTTCGTGGACAAGCACAACCAGCATAACTTGAACCAGCATGGTTTTAGAGCAGGACGATCATGCCTATCACAGCTGCTGAACCATTATGACAGAATTACGGAGGCATTGGAAGAAAACCAAAAGACAGATGTGATTTACACAGATTTTGCAAAGGTGTTTGACAAATGCGATCATGGAGGGATAGTGCACAAAATGAGGGCCATGGACATTATGGGGAAGGTAGGCAGGTGAATTTTTGGGTTCCTAACTCTCAGAACACAACAAGTAGATGTACTAGTAAACAGAGCAAGATCCAGCATCAGCAAGGTCAGAAGCTCAGTGCCCCAAGGAACTGTCATGGCACCTCTGCTGTTTTTCACCCTTATAGCAGACATAGATAAAAACACCCATCACACTTTTGTATCATTTGCAGTTGACACTAAAATAAGCATAAGTCACTATGGCAGAAGACACTGAAAAATTACAGGAAGACATAAGCAGGGTTTTCCAGTGGGCCATGGAGAACAACATGATGTTCAATGGTGATAAGTTCCAGCTACTTGGGTATGGTAAGAATGAAGAACTCAAAAGGAACACTATATGCAAAACTCAAGTGGGTCACCAAATAGAATGAAAAGAACAGGTAAAAGACCTGGGAATAATTATGTAAGCTGATCTTTCTTTTAAGGAACTTAAGACAAAGATCATGACAGCCAGGAAGATGACAGGGTGGGTATTGAGAATTTTTAAAACAAGGGAAATAATGCCAATGGTGACATTCTTCAAATGGCTAGTGCTCCCTCGTTTTGAATATTGCTCAGTGCTGATGGCCCCATTCAAAGCAGGAGAAATATCAGAGCTGGAACAAATACAGAGATTGTTTATGGCTCACATTGAGCCAGTAAAGCACCTACTATTACTCTTGAATATATTCTGATTGGAGCGGAGGAGAAAGAGATACATGATAATATATACTGTATCTGGAAAGTACTCAAGGGCCTGGTCCCAAATCTGCACACTGCCATAACATACTGGAGTGAGAGATTTGGGAGGAATTGTAAAATAAACCCAGTGAGGAGCAGGGGTGCGGTGGGGACAATATCCGGGGTCCCAGACTGTTCAACATCTTGTGCAAGACAGGTATACAATACCGACAGGATGAAAGTTAAGACACTTGTGCAAAATCTGGTTATGTTTCGCCATCCAGTGGCTTTATCAATACAGATTCTTGGACATAATTAGAAAACAGAAGAACTATATACAAAAGATGAGGTAATCAGCCCCTCAGCCTTGGAGGTGCTCTAAACACCACTTCCAAGGCTGAGGGACTGATTACCTCATCTTTTGTATATAGTTCTTCTGTTTTCTAATTGTCCAAGAATCTGTATTGATAAAGCCACTGGATGGCAAAACGTCTACAATAAAGATAACTAGATGTTGCACAAGTATCTTAATATTCAACATCTTACCAGAAGATATCAGAAACACAGCTGGAACAAGTGTAGAAGCCTTCAAGAGGAAACTGGACAAGTATCTTCACCAGGTGCCAGATCAACCAGGCTGTGATGGATATGTGGGGCACTGGGCCTCCAGCGGCAACAGCCTGGTTGATCAGGCAAGCACTGTACGAGCCTGGCCAGGCTCCAAGAGTAGTTGAACTCTCGAAACTCATCAAAGGTATATCAAAGGTAAAGGGTGGAGTGGAGTGGGCTTACCTGGCTGGCTACCATACCTCCCACACCAGACTTCCTACAAATACGACTCGACTCTTATCCTACATTAAAACTACAAATATTTTAAGGTAAGTAATGGGCGTACTGTGTGTGTATTTTACTTTTTATTGTTTAATGCTTAGTTCTATTGTTAATTTGTCTGGCATTTATATGCATTTATTAGTGGAAAAATGGCATTTCACTTTCCGGCAATGTCTGCTTTCCAGCGGTAGCCTGGAACCTAACCTGCCGTATAAGTGGGGCCCTACTGTTTAGTAAATTTTTTTTTACTTGCAGTATTTTGTGTAATATCTTTTACACTTTTGTATCTAGTTTGTCATGTTGGATTTTTAATTTAACATATTTACAGTTAGAGAATGTTTTGCAACTGTTGTTGAACCCATTGTATAAATGTGAAATTCTTTCAGATGTACATGAAAAGGTAGTGCATCTGGTGATGCGGGCCCCTCCTCAGGCAAACAGTCGAAGTGGCAACGGAGGCGCGAGTTCTTCTGGCACTGGATCCCCTAATGGTCACCATCACCACCACCATCACCATCATCACCACCATCACCATCACCGACGTCAACAGCCTCCAGAGGGTGCTCAAGTCCTCCTTGGATCATTTGTTGTTCCAGAAGATAATGAACCATTGGGTTTGTGTGTTATGGCATTAAAATTAATGGGGAAAATTAAATTTAATTCACAAGGAAGCTTTTGCAGCTTAATATGCTTCATTTGAAGTTAAAATAATTAAAAAAATCTTAATTTCTTTTATGACTTGTTTCCTTTAAAGAATTTATTGGAGATTGCAAAACTGATGGTTACATGAATTATGCAAGTGTTTCACATTTGCATGATATATTTCTTTGACACACTTGCATTAAAAATGCAGTGATTAGATTTAAGCATTATATGTAGATATGGAAGCCAAAGCTTTTTGGCTGATAAAAATATAAATTAGAAATTTTTCGAAGTACCCCTGTAATTTGTGCTCGTAGGCCTATGAATCTGAGTTACTATTTGGTGTTATAGTGGACTCCTTGCTTAATGACCTAGATAGGGAATGGAGACAAGGTTTACTAAGCAAAAAATTAAAGTAAATAGCATTATTTTATAGAAGCTCACATTATAACTTGGGATGATATTCATTATCTAATTCCAATTGTTTTTATTGTTGAAAGTTGAGAGATTTACTTGCCAGAGGTGGGTCCATTTTATTTTTGTAGAAGCTTAGAAATGTTATATTCTGTTTTATGAATGCATAACACAAAAAATATGAAAAAATGATCTTTTTCAATCTAATCAGACTTGGTGCTTGATGCTTCGATCAAAAACAAAGTATAGGACATGTCCAAAATAAGATTATTGGATTTCACCTACCCAGTTCTGTTTTCTGTCTTATGGCTGTCACTATGAACCACTTTAGTGATATTTAACCCTTTGAGGGTCCAAGCCGTAGATCTATGTCTTGTCCACAGGGTCCAATCTGTAGTTCTGTGCCGTGAGCTCAGCTCACTCAGATAAGCTGTGAGCAGTAAATTTGGGCCTGGATATGAGAGAATGGATCTGTGGTGAGAGTGCACCATATAAAACAAATCCTGCAGTATGTAGTGCGTAATGAAAAAAAAAACAACTGATTGTGTGTTTGGATTAAAACACTGACTTTGTGGTGTATTTTCATATGGGTTTTTAGTCGTATTTGCTGTTTTTTGGTCTCGTTTGATAGAATGGAAGATATATTACAGAAATAGAGATGATTTTGATTGGTTTTAGTACTGAAAATAGCTTGAAATTGAGCTAAAATTAGCAGAAATGTTCGACTTTGTCAATCTTCAGGAGTAAACAAAAGACGTCGTGTATCCAATACATGTCAACTGGTGGGTATAATATATGTTCACAAATGTGCTGATATTATTTATACAATTATTACAATATTGCATTACAGTAAATCTTCTATTTTATGGTGTGAATAAAAATTCTTTATGTAAATCAAAAATCAAAATTTAATTCATCTGTAAAGCCTGGAAACATAACCAATAAACAGAGGAAATGTTACTTTAGTGCCAGGAATGCCTTCATTGTTTTTTCTGGACCCTGTTTTGAAATTGGAGCATTTTTAACTTTGTGTGAAATTGACCAAATTACCAATTTCTGATCACTTTATTGGGCAGTTGAAATAGCTGATTGGGCAGTTTCTTGTGCTCACTTGATAATATAGAAGTAATACTAGTAAAATAGCTAAGAATTTGGTCAGCTGGAATAATGTAATTGACCTAATAAAGGAGTCAAAGTGGCCAAAATCACTGATGCGTAGATATTGCTGCCGCAGTAAAATTCAAGATAGTGTAATTTCATCAGTTTTCCATCAAATTTTGTACTTTTTGTTTTATTACCTTCAGAAAAACATTCTCTGCCATTTCATAAGAAAAAAAAAATATTTGTTTTTAAATTCTTGAACCCTGTGGACAAGGCATAGATCTACGGCTTGGACCGTCAAAGTTAAGGAGAGTTAAAGAAATCAAGTGAGCCTGTAATATCTTCCTACAACTTCGCTGATTGCAAATTTCGCAACTAATGTTTATTAAGAAAATGAGCTTAATACACACATACCATGTGATTATAAAAAAAAAAAATGAATTTGGTCTGAAAAATAACAAAAATCAGTCCTGTTTTGTCTGGCCAGGTGTCTATTTTGTTTTTTCTTAATTATTAAGACACTCAAATTGAAAACCAATTAGATTTCATTCAGAATATGCCTATTAGATTTTCCATGCTGAAATCTATTTTCTTCAGATCAAGCTGCTATGAATATCATTTTACACCAGTTTAGAGCATTATTTAAAGAGATTGTTACAAAAACTGTGAATGTCACCTTGGTATTTGATTGTTGCACAAGTCAGATATCATTAATTGATGGGAATGGGTTCGAGGATCTGCTTCCAGGAATTTGGTTGTATGAACAGGTGGTGGTTGTTAAGCAGAGGAATGGTCATAGCTTTTCAGTCATTTATCAAAATTATATTGAACAAATATTCATTAAGCAGGGGTCTACTGTATTTGATCAGACTTCAGCAGCAAAACTTTTTTTTATTTATTGAAACTTGTTTACTATCTTTTTGGCTTTAGTGTCAGTGATAATTTGTTACTTTTTAATAGCTTTTTGGTAATAACCACCTATTGGTGACAGTAGAAATTTTCAAAGTTTTGATAAAGGGTTAGATTCACAAATAAATACATTGAAGATGACATTAGACAGTGTTTTGGTTCATTCTGGATTGTTCTCACCACAGCATTGTCCATTGCATATATTAAATATTATTTGCTTTCACTAAGAACAAGACTTTAATTACTATTTGAGTTCATAGGAGAAGAGCCTAGCACTAGCTCTTGGTCTTGCCTCTTAACTTGTAACAGACTGGTGTGAAAAGCTATCATGTCTTCATTTGAATCTGTCAGTGATTCCACTGTCATCTACATTATTCTATTTTTAACCATTCGTATGTTGAAGTATTTAAGAATTTCTGCTTGGCTCATTTGGATACATAAATTTCAACCTTACTTCACTCTGGAATATTGCATGTTATCATATCACCTCCTGTTCTTCATTCTTTCAGAGACAGAAGACCTATGTTTTTGAATTTTCTTCATAATTAGTTACTCTTTATCTTTGCACCAGTTTGGATACACTCCTTTGGACTTTCGAGTTTCACTGTAAACAGGTGAGGGTTTCACACCTTTGCTACATACTCAAGAATGGGTTGTAATTATGAAATAGACACAGCATTTGCAGTGTCTTTGAATTGGTTTCTTAACACTACTGTTGTCTTCAGTGTTCTTTTCTCATCTCGAAGCTTCATAATTCTGTTTTTATTTGGGTTAAACTATAATACCTATTTGTTTGATATTTTCAGTTTTTGTGAGACCACCTTATATCCCCTTCAGTTTGTTTTTTGCGTTATTTTGGCATCATCATCAAACGAGGGATTGGAGGAGTTTTATACTGTTAGGTCATTAATATACTTAAGGATCAAAGTATAGAGACTATGCTAATTAGACTCTTGTATTATTTATTACTTTATTCATGGTAAATGTTTTTTTTATAATGTGCTGTTGGAGTGTGAACAAAGTAACGTTTATGAAGGGATTCAGTTAGGGTGTGGTTGGTAAGTTTGGGGGGGGGGCCTAGTGTAAATGATAATGGGGGGGGCCTTTGAACTTAGTATAGAAAGGGGTTTAGTTATAATATTTTAAGAAAAAATGGATAAATACGTATTGAAGAAATGATATAGGGCATAATGGCAGTAGTTTGTTGGACTATGTATTGGTAGACGAGACTGATGGGTAAACTTCAGGATGTGCGTGATTATAGAGAGGCCACAGATATATCAGATCACTATTTAGTTGTAGCTACAATGAGAGTAAAAGGTAGATGGGATGCAAGGAGAATAGAATCAGCAAGTAAGAGAGAAGTGAAGGTTTATAAACTAAAGGAGGAGGCAGTTAGGGTAAGATATAAACAACGATTGGAAGGAAGATGGGCTAGTGGGAGAATAGGCAATGAGGTTGAAGAGGTATGGGGTAGATTTAAGAATGTAGTGTTAGTGTTCAACAGGGGTTTGTGGTTACAGGAAAGGGGGTGTGGGAGGGAAGAAGAATGATTGGTGGAAATGATGAAGTAAAGAGTAGCAAGAGAGAAAAAGTTAGCATATGACAGGTTTTTCCAAAGTAGAAGTGATACAAGGAGGGAGGAGTATATGGAGAGAAAAAGAGAGGTTAAGAGAGTGGTGAAGCAGTGTAAAAAGAGAGCAAATGAGAGTGGGTGAGATGCTATCAACAAATTTTATTTAGAATAAGGAAAAGTTTTGGAGTGAGATTAGTAAGTTGAGAAAGCCTAAGGAATATATGGATTTGACAATTAAAAATAGGAGAGGAGAGTTATTAGATGGAGAGTTAGAGGTATTGGGAAGATGGAGGGAATATTTTGAGGAACTGTTAAATGTTGAAGATTGGGAAGTTATGATTTTGTGTATTGGGTAGGGAGGTATAGCATCTTGGGGTGAAGAAGAGCCAGTTGTGAGTGGGGGATGAAGTGCATGAGGCAGTGAATAGAATGAAAGTGGGTAAAGCAGGGTAAAGAGGGTAAGGTACCTAGGGATTGACAGAGAATGTATAGTTCCTTTGTATAAAGGCGAAGGAGACAAAAGAGAGTGTAAGAATTATAGGGGAAGAAGCCTGTTGAGTATACCTGGTAAAGTTATTATTGAAAGAATTAAGAGTAAGACAGAGAGCAGTAGGTGAACAATATTTAGATAAAGATGAAGTGATTTTTGTGGCATTTATGGATTTGGAAAAAGGCATGTGAAGGGGTGGATAGGGGGGGCAATGTGGCAGATGTTGCAAATGTATGGAATAAGAGGTAGATTAGGATATTTATTGCATTGTTTTCCTCTGTGGAGCTTCTGTCAGCTTAATACATGGGGAAGTGGAAAAGAATCTTTCCTCCGTAAGCCATGCGTGTCGTATGAGGCGACTAAAATGCCGGGAGCAATGGGCTAGTAACCCCTTCTCCTGTAGACATTTACTAAAAAAGAGAAGAAGAAAAACTTTGTAAAACTGGGATGCTTGAATGTGCGTGGGTGTAGTGCGGATGACAAGAAACAGATGATTGCTGATGTTATGAATGAAAAGAAGTTGGATGTCCTGGCCCTAAGCAAAAAAAAGCTGAAGGGAATAGGGGAGTTTCGATGGGTAGAAATAAATGGGATTAAATCTGGAGTATCTGAGAGAGTTAGAGCAAAGGAAGGGGTAGCAGTAATGATGAAGGATCAGTTATGGAAGGAGAAAAGAGAATATGAATGTGTAAATTCAAGAATTATGTGGATTAAAGTAAAGGTTGGATGTGAAAAGTGGGTCATAATAAGCGTGTATGCACCTGGAGAAGAGAGGAATGTAGAAGGGAGAGAGAGATTTTGGGAGATGTTAAGTGAATGTATAAGAGCCTTTGAACCAAGTGAGAGAGTAATTGTGGTAGGGGATCTGAATGCTAAAGTAGGAGAAACTTTTAGAGAGGGTGTGGTAGGTAAGTTTGGGGTGCCAGGTGTAAATGATAATGAGAGCCCTTTGATTGAACTTTGTATAGAAAGGAGTTTAGTTATAGGTAATACATATTTTAAGAAAAAGAGGATAAATAAGTATACAAGATTTGATGTAGGGCAAAATGACAGTAGTTTGTTGGATTATGTATTGGTAGATAAAAGACTGTTAAGTAGACTTCAGGATGTACATGTTTATAGAGGGGCCACAGATATATCAGATCACTTTCTAGTTGTAGCTACACTGAGAGTAAAAGGTAGATGGGGTACAAGGAGAACAGAAGCATCAGGGATGAGAGAGGTGAAGGTTTATAAACTAAAAGAAGAGGCAGTTAGGGTAAGATATAAACAGCTATTGGAGGATAGATGGGCTATTGAGAGCATAGGCAATGGGGTCGAAGAGGTATGGAGTAGATTTAAAAATGTAGTGTTAGGGTGTTCAGCAGAAGTTTGTGGTTACAGGAAAGTGGGTGCGGGAGGGAAGAGGAGCGATTGGTGGAATGATGATGTAAAGAGAGCAGTAAGGGAGAAAAAGTTAGCATATGAGAAGTTTTTACAAAGTAGAAGTGATGCAAGGAGGGAAGATAATATGGAGAAAAAGAGAGAGGTTAAGAGAGTGGTGAAGCAATGTAAAAAGAGAGCAAATGAGAGAGTGGGTGAGCTGTTATCAACAAATTTTGTTGAAAATAAGAAAAAGTTTTGGAGTGAGATTAACAAGTTAAGGAAGCCTAGAGAACAAATGGATTTGTCAGTTAAAAATAGAAGAGGAGAGTTATTAAATGGAGAGTTAGAGGTATTGGGAAGATGGAGGGAATATTTTGAGGAATTGTTAAATGTTGATGAAGATAGGGAAGCTGTGATTTCGTGTATAAGGCAAGGAAGGAAGAATAACATCTTGTAGGAGTGAGGAAGAGCCAGTTGTGAGTGTGGGGGAAGTTCGTGAGGCAGTAGGTAAAATGAAAGGGGGTAAGGCAGCTGGGATTCATGGGATAAAGATAGAAATGTTAAAAGCAGGTGGGGATATAGTTTTGGAGTGGTTGGTGCAATTATTTAATAAATGTATGGAAGAGGGTAAGGTACCTAGGGATTGGCAGAGAGCATGCATAGTTCCGTTGTATAAAGGCAAAGGGGACAAAAGAGAGTGCAAAAATCATTGGGGGATAAGTCTGTTGAGTATACCTGGTAACGTGTATGGTAGAGTTATTATTGAGAGAATTAAGAGTAAGACAGAGAATAGGATAGCAGATGAGCAAGGAGGCTTTAGGAAAGGTAGGGGGTGTGTGGACCAGGTGTTTACAGTGAAACATATAAGTGAAAAGTATTTAGATAAGGCTAAAGAGGTCTTTGTGGCATTTATGGATTTGGAAAAGGCGTATGACAGGGTGGATAGGGGGGCAATGTGGCAGATGTTGCAGGTGTATGGTGTAGGAGGTAGGTTACTGAAAGCAGTGAAGAGTTTTTACGAGGATAGTGAGTACAAGTTAGAGTACATAGGAAAGAGGGAAATTATTTCCCAGTAAAAGTAGGCCTTAGACAAGGATGTGTGATGTCACCATGGTTGTTTAATATATTTATAGATGGGGTTGTAAGAGAAGTAAATGCGAGGGTCTTGGCAAAAGGCGTGGAGTTAAAAGATAAAGAATCACACATAAAGTGGGAGTTGTCACAGTTGCTCTTTGCTGATGACACTGTGCTCTTGGGAGATTCTGAAGAGAAGTTGCAAAGATTGGTGGATGAATTTGGTAGGGTGTGCAAAAGAAGAAAATTAAAAGTGAATACAGGAAAGAGTAAGGTTATGAGGGTAACAAAAAGATTAGGTGATGAAAGATTGGATATCAGATTGGAGGGAGAGAGTATGGAGGAGGTGAATGTATTCAGATATTTGGGAGTGGACGTGTCAGCAGATGGGTCTATGAAAGATGAGGTGAATCATAGAATTGATGAGGGGAAAAGGGTGAGTGGTGCACTTAGGAGTCTGTGGAGACAAAGAACTGTGTCCTTGGAGGCAAAGAGGGGAATGTATGAGAGTATAGTTTTACCAACGCTCTTATATGGGTGTGAAGCATGGGTGATGAATGTTGCAGCGAGGAGAAGGCTGGAGGCAGTGGAGATGTCATGTCTGAGGGCAATGTGTGGTGTGAATATAATGCAGAGAATTCGTAGTTTGGAAGTTAGGAGGAGGTGCGAGATATTCAAAACTGTTGTCCAGAGGGCTGAGGAAGGGTTGTTGAGATGGTTCGGATATGTAGAGAGAATGGAGCGAAACAGAGTGACTTCAAGAGTGTATCAGTCTGTAGTGGAAGGAAGGCAGGGTAGGGGTCGGCCTAGGAAAGGTTGGAGGGAGGGGGTAAAGGAGGTTTTATGTGCGAGGGGCTTGGACTTCCAGCAGGCATGCGTGAGCGTGTTTGATAGGAGTGAATGGAGACAAATGGTTTTTAATACTTGACGTGCTGTTGGAGTGTGAGCAAAGTAACATTTATGAAGGGGTTCAGGGAAACCGGCAGGCCGGACTTGAGTCCTGGAGATGGGAAGTACAGTGCCTGCACTCTGAAGGAGGGGGTGTTAATGTTGCAGTTTAGAAACTGTAGTGTAAAGCACCCTTCTGGCAAGACAGTGATGGAGTGAATGATGGTGAAAGTTTTTCTTTTTCGGGCCACCCTGTCTTGGTGGGAATCGGCCAGTGTGATAATAAATAATAAATAAAATAAATAAATAGGTAAAACATGCATAATGGTTAAGGGGGGCGAAGTTGAGTGTAGCAGGGGAAGGTGTCCTATTTTGGTTGCAATGTCTTGGACAAGTAGAACCAATATAGTTAAAACCAATATAGTTAAAAGTATTGGTGTGTTTTGGGCAATAATGTTGGTGGTAGTAATAGTTGCATATTATAAACAGTGACATTTGTGTAGGTTTTCTTCACTGACAAGTTGAGTATCACCCTTCATTAGGTAAATTTGGGAATTGCCTAGTACTGCATGTGTCTTAGCTGCATATTTGTCAGTATTTGATGTAATTTTTTTTATCCAGGCTGAACATATTGTTACGGAATCCATGCTGGTGGTATATGAGGAATCTATGGTTTCTAGATGATCAAAAATCTTTTGGGTAAGGGCATATTTGTAGTTTTTTAAAAGGAATTTAACTCTAGGTCCTGTCTCTTAACCATGAAATAACTTTGTCATCTCTTCTTTTGAACTCTTATATGGATCCTTCCACATCTTTTTCACATTTATTTTAGTGTTTTTGGATACCCCCGTTGCCCATATGTGAAGAAATTTTTTGCTAAAAATTCTAGGTACAATGTGTGTGTTACATCAGTTGTATAAATGTGCTTCAGTATTAAACTTTGTCACAGTCTGACTGCTTTCATCACATGTAAAATTGTTGCTATTTTAATCAATGCCACAGCCTCTTGGTCTCATACCTTTGATATGATTGGTTTCAAGGATTGTATTTATGCAGCCTGAATTGAGGCCAGCCAGACTTCCTTGCTGACCGCCTGATCAACTAGGCCGTTGTTGCTAGTGGCCCTCCAGCCTGTTTGGATATTGCAATCTGGCTCATACTTGAGTTTTGTTTCTTAACCATTTTAGCTGACTAAATCATATTGTTAAACTTCCTTTTTCTCATGTGAACTGCCTTTGATTTAAATTAGATCTTTCTTTGGCTGTAAGACATATTTACTATGTAGAAATGGTTGCAAGGAATCACTGAACTTTGTGCATTATAATCTTGTAAAGATGACATTTTGTTTTTAATTGATCAGGCAAGAGAGAACGACCAGGTAAACGTGTTCTGTATTTAATATAGCTAAGTAGTTGGTGATCTTTAGAGTAAATACCATTTAAATTATATAGCCATTTTAACTCGTGTGAAAGTCTATACGTACTCTCAGATAGTTTCATTAATTACATTTTAATAAATTTTAGTGATGCTATACTTGAAATACATACACCTGTACATGAATGTTAGGTTTCATATATTGTGAGTGTTTTGTATTTGTAATTTTTTTTTATAAATTCCTTTTTTGATTTCTAAAGTTCCTCCAACACAAGGACCGAGTTCTTCTGGGGTACGTCTGAATCAAGCTCGAACTATGCTGGATCGGGCCTCTGCAGTTCTTGACCAGTTGGACCAAAGACTTCGCTTGGGAGAAGAAACTATCCCGTCTGCAGAGTCTACACCAGATAGCGACCAAGCTGCTAGTGTAAGCCAAGCCAGTTGTTATTTCATCTTTGTTTCTTGTTTAGTATGTTTTATTTTATTTTATTAAGATTTTGGTGTTTGGTTTTCAATTGTACATATCCTTCACTTTGAATTATGCAATAGATGCATTCCAAAATAAATAAGAAAAAGGCACAATACCGTGACTGGAACAATACACAAATAACCCGCACATAGGAGAGAGGAGTTTAGTATAATGAGGTTTCGGTCTGACTTGGACCATTTACAAAGTCACACTAACAGAAAGGAGAGAAAGGAACAGTATATTTAGTCCAGCAGACAGGGACAGGACAAGAGAGATAGTAGGAAAGGAAGTAGAGAGGTGGCTGTTTTTGCTGCTGTACTTTCTTTACTACTACTCTTGATCCATCCTTGTCTGCTGACCTATATATACTGTCCCCTTCTCTCCTTTCTGTTAGTGTGACTTTGTAAGTATAATAATTTTATTTTGGCATGATATATGGTTGTACAAGGAATATAAAAAGCCTCTTTGTATGCAGAGATTTTTTCGGGCAACTTAATATTAACTTAAGATTAACAAGGCAGTAACAGTTCATATGGTCATTAGATGAGTTACAGTGAGAACAAGAGAAATGAATATTATTAGGTAATGCTATATGGCTTTAACCCCTTAACTGTCTAAACATAGATCTATGTTCTTACCGCTAGCGCTCCAAACGTAGATCAGCGTTTAATTTTTCCTGCCTCCAAATTTGGCATGATTGACCTGAGATGCCTGGTCAGCATAGAATGGGTCTTAACCCTTGGTGCTTGCAGTACCTTGTGGGAGCACCAGTTCAATTGAGCGCCAGCTAGAGCAAATAGCATGGCAAACATCAGGGATTCACTGATGTCGTATTAACACTCCCCTTTTAACCCTTTGAGGGTCGACAGGCCCTCTCCGAAACTCGTTCTCAGGGTCGGCCAAATTTAAAAAAAAAAAAAAAATTATTTTCTCTTATGAAAAGATAGAGAATCTTTTCCCGATCATAAAGACACCAAAAGTTTGAAATTTGATAGAAAACTTACGGAATTATGCTCTTGCAAAGTTAGCGGTCTCGGCGATGTTTACGCATCGGCGATTTTGCCCACTTTGAGCCCCATTTTCGGCCAATTTCACTGTACTAGTCGACAAAAAACATGAATATTTCGCTAGAACTCCATTTTTTCTATCGAATGGATGCAAGAAACCACTCATTTATGAAATTCAACTATCCAGTACAGTGGTCAGAATTTAGCAATTTTGCCAATTTCACACAAATTTCAAAAGATGCCAATTTCGGAATAGGGTCCAGAATAAACAAGAAAGACATTCCTGGCACTAAAATGACATTTCCTCTAGTCATTAGTCATGTCTCAAGTCCCCTCTTATATTCTTTTGCTTTTCACTTTGAATTTTTATTTTCACAAAAAATATAAGATTTACTGTTATGCAGACTACTGCATTAGTGTAAAAAATGGTATAAATATTATTGGTGCACTTGTGAAAGAATATTAGACTCACCAGTTGACGTGTATTGCACGCTTGGCACGATTTGTTTACTTTTGAAGTTTGGTAAAAATCGAACATTTCTGCTACTTTGAGCTCAATTTCAAGGCACCTTTCTTTGCAAAACCAGTCAAAATCATCTCAATTTCTGTAATATGTCTTCCATTCTATAAAATGAGACCAAGAAAACTAGAATACAACAATAAATACCATACGAAAATACACTGCAAAGTTTTTTTTTCTCATTATGCACTGTGTGCTGCAGGATTTTTTTTAGACTGTGCACACTGACCACATAGACCCATTCTTTCATATGAAGGCCTACCAGCTTTCTCCCACTAGATTTGAGGCCGCTAGAATTTATGAGTACTAGTACGTCAAAAAACCCTACGCGTAAAACGTACTAGTACGACGAAAACCCTCAAAGGGTTAAGAGGAAACTGATGTTGACCTCGAGTTTAGTGACTTTGAGGTGGATGTGGCCACAATTGGTTGAGGAAATATAAAAAAAAAACCTCGATAATAACCCGTGTGCAACATTTGTGCGACATCCTTTCAATTTTGGCACCACTGGTAGTGTCATCCTGCCAGAATGTCTTATAACCTATGCCCTAAGTAAAGAGAAACAATTCTGGAACATGTAATACTTGTTCGGCAGGCAGGCTGGCTGGCCTATTGGCTGACTGGCGGCTGGCTGGCTGGCCAGCTGGCTGGCTGGCCAGCTGCTGGCTGGCTGATTAGCTGTCTGTGTCCGTCTGTCTTTATTTTTTTTTTATTTTTTTACACGGTTTGACAAGGTTAGGTTAAGGATCCCTAGCTTTATTGACAAGCTATTTACAGGTTAAGGATTCCTAACTTTATTGACAAGCTATGAGATGTTACCTACATCAGCTTATTTGAAAGTATTTTTATTGTTATGAAACATACAAGTAGGGAACAGGATGAAGTTGGAGCCATCTGTGGGCCAGCATTTTCATCTGATCAACTGACTTTATCTCGTTGACATCACAATGCTGTACGAATGTGTTTCATACTCGAGTCATCCTGGGTATAAATGATCTCAGATGAAGTGATATTCTGGAGAAGGGCACAGCCAGAGTGAAGTTGCTGCTTTCTGCCCATCTTGTGGTATAGAAACTTGCTTCACGCTGTCCTCGAAGTGGATCCAAGTGTGGTACTTCGACAGTGTTGGCCTTGTACATAACAGTAAGGCCACCCACATCCCTCCTGTGTTGAAGGCTCTGCTGAAATGACAGATGTATCCAGGATTGGTCCAGGTGAGAGATGAGACGTCTTGCTCTGTTCTCTACTCTGTCAAGCAGTTGCAAATGAGAAGGGGGGAAGGCGAACCAAGAAAGTGGAGCATACTCAAGGTGTGAGCATACTTGTGCCTCGTACAAAATCTTGCAACCCCTACTGTCAAACAGATGCGAGATACGGCGAAGTGCTGTAAGCTTTGTCTTTGTCTCTCTCTCTCTCTATCTGTCTCGGTATCTCTCTATCTGTCACAGGTACACATAAATACAATTATGCATAGTATAAATTACCTAGGATAACCCAAAAAATCCAGACAAAGTGCTATAGTGTGCTTGTAGATATAATGCATAATAAGCATGACTGGCAAGTAATAGGCATTTTCATAGGCATTTTCACAGAGCTAGACAGATGGACACAAACGGACAGACAGATACAGACGTGTTTGTGTAACAGTGAAAACAAATAAAGCCAAGGCAGTGCACGATCATCACAGTGGAGTGACACTTGTCTTGCACCAAGCTGGCTGGCTGGCTGGCTGATTAGCTGTCTGTCTCTGTCTGTCTGTATCTATCTATTTCTCTGTCTCTTTCTCTGTCTATATCACAGGTACACACAAATACAATTATATAGTGTAAATTACCTAGGATAACCCAGAAAATATGGACAAAGTGCTATAATGTGCTTGAAATGTTCTGGAAATGGGAAGTACAATGCCTACACTCTAAAGGAGGGGTTTTGGGATATTAGCAGTTTGGAGGGATATGTTGTGTATCTTTATACGTATATACTTCTAAGCTGTTGTGTTCTGAGCTCCTCTGCAAAAACAGTGATTATGTGTGAGTGAGGTGAAAGTGTTGAATGATGATGAAAGTATTTTCTTTTTGGGGTTTTTCTTTCTTTTTGGGTCACCCTGCCTCGGTGTGAGACAGCCGACTTGTTGGAAAAAAAAAAAAGCATGACTGGCAAGTAATACACGTTTTCACTTGTTCAGGAATCAGACGTGACAACTCTGAATCTCTGCAGTGTGTGTAATACCTGTTGGTTCACGAGTCGCTCTCTCGCAGACAGAAAGAGAGAGAAGCAGAGAGACAGAAAGATAGAGAAGCAGAGAGACAGAAAGAGGGAGAAGCAGAGAGACAGAAAGAGGGAGAAGCAGAGAGACAGAAAGAGGGAGAAGCAGAGAGACAGAAAGAGGGAGAAGCAGAGAGACAGAAAGAGGGAGAAGCAGAGAGACAGAAAGAGGGAGAAGCAGAGAGACAGAAAGAGGGAGAAGCAGAGAGACAGAAAGAGGGAGAAGCAGAGAGACAGAAAGAGGGAGAAGCAGAGAGACAGAAAGAGGGAGAAGCAGAGAGACAGAAAGAGGGAGAAGCAGAGAGACAGAAAGAGGGAGAAGCAGAGAGACAGAAAGAGGGAGAAGCAGAGAGACAGAAAGAGGGAGAAGCAGAGAGACAGAAAGAGGGAGAAGCAGAGAGACAGAAAGAGGGAGAAGCAGAGAGACAGAAAGAGGGAGAAGCAGAGAGACAGAAAGAGGGAGAAGCAGAGAGACAGAAAGAGGGAGAAGCAGAGAGACAGAAAGAGGGAGAAGCAGAGAGACAGAAAGAGGTAGTAAGAGGTAGTAAGAGTAGTAAGGATGAATGGGAGGATGTTGGCACCTGGAGAAGAAGTTGATATCCTTGGGGTGAAATTTGACTCCAAACTAACCATGAAGAACCATGTTGTAAATCTTGCAAACAAGGCAGCCAGGAAGCTTACAGCACTTCGCCGTATCTCGCATCTGCTTGACAGTAGGGGTTGCAAGATCCTGTACGAGGCACAAGTACGCTCGCACCTTGAGTATGCTCCACTTCCTTGGTTTGCCTGCCCCCCCTCTCATCTGCGACTGCTTGACAGAGTAGAGAACAGAGCAAGACGTCTCATCTCTCGCCTGGACCCATCCTGGATAGATCTGTCATTTCAGCAGAGCCTTCAACATAGGAGGGATGTGGGTGGCCTTACTGTTATGTACAAGGCCAATATTGTCAAAATACCACACTTGGATCCACTTCGAGGACAGCGTGAAACAAGCTTTATGCCACAAGACGGGCAGAAAGCAGCAACTTCACTCTGGCTGTACCCTTCTCCAGAACATCACTCCATCTGAGATCATACATACCCATGATGACTCGAGTATGGAACACATTCGTACAGCATAATGATGTCAACGAGATAAGCGTCAGTTGATCAAATGAAAATGCTGGCCCACAGATGGCTCCAACTTCATCCTGTTCCTACTTGTATGTCTCATAACAATAAAAATGCTTTCAAATGAGCTGATGTAGGTAACAGCTCTTAGCTTGCCAATAAAGTTAGGAATCCTTAACCTGTAAATAGCTGTCAATAAAGCTAGGGATCCTTAACCTTGTCAAACCCTGTATAGAGATAGATAGTGACTGAGAGAGAGAGAGAGAGAGAGAGAGAGAGAGAGAGAGAGAGAGAGAGAGAGAGAGAGAGATAGTGAAGCAGAGAGAGATAGTGAAGCAGAGAGAGAGATAGTGAAGCAGAGAGAGAGAGAGAGAGAGAGAGAGAGAGAGAGAGAGAGAGAGAGAGAGATAGTGAAGCAGAGAGAGAGAGAGAGATAGTGAAACAGAGAGAGAGAGATAGTGAAGCAGAGAGAGTGAAGCAGAGAGAGAGATAGTGAAGCAGAGAGAGAGATAGTGAAGCAGAGAGAGAGAGAGATAGTGAAGCAGAGAGAGAGAGAGAGAGAGATAGTGAAGCAGAGAGAGAGAGAGAGATAGTGAAGCAGAGAGAGAGAGAGAGATAGTGAAGCAGAGAGAGAGAGAGATAGTGAAGCAGAGAGAGATAGTGAAGCAGAGAGAGAGAGAGAGAGAGAGAGATAGTGAAGCAGAGAGAGTGAAGCAGAGAGAGAGAGAGAGAGAGAGAGAGAGAGAGAGTGAAGCAGAGAGAGAGAGAGAGAGAGAGTGAAGCAGAGAGAGAGAGAGAGAGTGAAGCAGAGAGAGAGAGATAGTGAAGCAGAGAGAGAGAGAGAGATAGTGAAGCAGAGAGAGAGAGAGAGAGAGAGAGAGAGAGAGAGAGAGAGAGAGAGAGAGAGAGAGAGAGAGAGAGCAGAGAGAGAGAGAGAGAGAGAGAGAGAGAGAGAGAGAGAGAGAGAGAGAGAGAGAGAGAGAGAGAAGAGCAGAGAGAGAGAGAGAGAGAGAAGAGCAGAGAGAGAGCGAGAGAGAAGAGCAGAGAGAGAGAGAGAGAGAGAAGAGCAGAGAGGCAGAGAGAGAGAAGAGCAGAGAGGCAGAGAGAGAGAGAGAGGCAGAGAGAGAGAGAGAGGCAGAGAGAGAGAGAGAGGCAGAGAGAGAGAGAGAGGCAGAGAGAGAGAGAGAGGCAGAGAGAGAGAGAGGCAGAGAGAGAGAGAGGCAGAGAGAGAGAGAGAGAGAGAGGCAGAGAGAGAGAGAGAGGCAGAGAGAGAGAGAGAGAGAGAGGCAGAGAGAGAGAGGAAGAGAGAGAGAGGAAGAAAACACCTAGGCTGTGCTCTCGCTGTCACCGGAAGGGGCACACTGCCAACAACTGCCTGCGAGATACCAGGTGTAATTACTGCTACAAGAAAGGACATAAGGAGGACCAGTGTCGGAAGAAAAAGGAACTTGACAGACAGGGCCACCTGTTTAGAGACCTGTTCTCAGAACAAACCAGCAGGATCTCTGAATTGGTGAACACTCTCACACGTCACCCACTTAGCTACTCCTATCCCAGCCCAGCAGGTGGGATTGCGCCTTATACAAGACCACAGACCTACATCCCTGCAGCTGCCTCAGTACCCTACCTCTCTCAAGGGCAGGCACCTTACATTCCCTACACACCCACCACCTCAAGCTGACCATTTCATCATGAGGAGCCAGTCTATCAGCATCCTGTTGGCCAACATTAGAGGTTTCATTACTAATGTTGGAGAGCTCACACATAGTTTTGTGAACACTCGACGTCCCGACATGATAGCTGTTGTTGAAACATTTTTGGATGACAGGACTCCAGAAAATTTTGCAAGAATTGCTGGCTACACCTCATGGATGAGAAGAGACAGGCAAGGGCAAGGAGGAGGTGTTGCTGTGTGCTTCTCTAAAAGTGTTCATGCCCAGCACATTGATGTTGCCACCCCTACACATCTTGAAATGATGTTCTTCAAGCTCTATATAAACACTAGTACCTCTGTACTAGCATGTGCAATGTACAAACCTCAGTGGCAACATGCAGACCCTATCAACTTCCTAATGGAAAATATTGACTCTTCTGCTACAACACAGCTGTCAACATATTATAATTGTTGGTGACCTCAACCAGCACCTTATACAGAGGGACTTTGATGACCTTCTTGCAGTGTTTGACATGAGAAACTTTGTTGATTTCCCTACTCATATCTCTGGCTCCTCCCTTGACCCAGTAGTGAGTGATCTGGCAGAAGGCATAGTCACTTGTCAACCCCTCGGCTATGTTGGATCGTCTGACCACAAGGCTGTTTTTTACGACACTTAAGATCCCAACAGAACGAGGTGAGGAGTCCACACGCACAACCTGGCTATGGGAAAGAGGTAATTGGCCAGCCCTTTGCTCTGAGCTCGCCACCACCGACTGGAATGCTCTTCTCCAAGGGGATGTTGACAATCAAGTGAAAGCCTTCACTGGACACATCCTTAATCTACAACAAGAACACATTCCTCACCGGCAATATGTGACGAAGCCTACAGATCAGCCTTGGTTTGGCTTTCATTGTAGAGAGGCTGCTACTGCTAAGTACAAAGCATGGCGAAGGTATAAGAGACATCCTACCACCTATAACAGGAACTTGCACATGCAATCCTGTAGGCATATGGGTGATGTTCAAAAGTGGGCCATTGCTAAATGGGAGGTGGACACTAAAAGAAAGTTAGCATCAGGTAGGGTAGGCTCCAAAACCTGGTGGTCCCTGGTCAAGGACAGACAAGGTTATCTGCCTGATGAACTTATTCCACCTCTAAATCGACAGGATGGGACCACCTCTACTAGTAGTCAAGAGAAGGCGGACCTCTTTGCTGAACACTTTGCTACCAAAATGCAAGTTCCTGATCCAGCAAGGGACCCTCCTTGGCTAGCTGCAAGAACTGTGTCAAAACTGTCAGTGGTGACAATAAGGTAGGAGGAGGTGCATTTCCTACTTAAATCGCTTGACCAAGAAAAGGCTGTGGGCCCAGACGAGTTGAGCCCAAGATTGTTGAGAAGATGTGCAGACCAGCTAGCAGAACCTCTAACTCGCATCTTTCAGCACTGCCTAGTACAGTGTAAATGGCCCTCTCTATGGAAAGAGGCGAATGTAGTCCCTGTTCACAAAAAGAAGAGCAGAGCAGAAATCAGCAACTACAGACCAGTGTCACTCCTGTCAATCACTGGTAAGATCCTTGAGACAATAATCTCAAGACAAATGACAGTTTTTTTTGACTAGCACTCACTACTTTGTGATCGTCAATATGGCTTCAGGAAAGGTTACTCTGTTGCTGATCTGTTGTTAAACCTCTCTACTAAGTGGCACCAGTCACTGGATGAATCCAAAGTCAGCTCTGTGGTAGCACTGGACATTGCTGGCGCTTTCGACCGGGTGTGGCACCAGGGCCTCTTAGCAAAACTTCAAGCACTGGGAATTGCAGGCTCTACGCTATGTCTCCTCAGTGACTACCTTCATGGTAGATCTCTAAGTGTAATTCTCAATGGAACGGAATCAGCAAGACGTCCTATTGGGGCAAGTGTTCCACAAGGAAGCGTGCTGGGTCCATTGTTATGGAATGTCTACTTCAACGACCTTCTTCATCTCATCCCAGAATCACATGCATATGCAGACGACTGTACACTGACATTCACTTATCCAAGAGAAGAAATGCCAGCTGCTCTAAGCTACATCAATCACCAGCTGAGAGCTATATCAGCTTGGGGAAATAGATGGCAAGTAACATTTGCACCTGAGAAAACGCAAACGATGACCGTCTCTAGGCACCATGATGGTAATGCTGGTGCAGTAGTAAGGATGAATGGGAGGATGTTGGCACCTGGAGAAGAAGTTGATATCCTTGGGGTGAAATTTGACTCCAAACTAACCATGAAGAACCATGTTGTAAATCTTGCAAACAAGGCAGCCAGGAAGCTTACAGCACTTCGCCGTATCTCCCATCTGCTTGACAGTAGGGGTTGCAAGATCCTGTACGAGGCACAAGTACGCTCGCACCTTGAGTATGCTCCACTTTCTTGGTTTGCCTGCCCCCCCCCTCATCTGCGACTGCTTGACAGAGTAGAGAACAGAGCAAGACGTCTCATCTCTCGCCTGGACCCATCCTGGATAGATCTGTCATTTCAGCAGAGCCTTCAACATAAGAGGGATGTGGGTGGCCTTACTGTTATGTACAAGGCCAATATTGTCAAAATACCACACTTGGATCCACTTCGAGGACAGCGTGAAACAAGCTTTTATGCCACATGACTGGCAGAAAGCAGCAACTTCACTCTGGCTGTACCCTTCTAAAGAACATCACTCCATCTGAGATCATACATACCCAGGATGACTAGAGTATGGAACACATTGGTGCAGCATAATGATGTCAACGAGATAAAGTCAGTTGATCAAATGAAAATGCTGTCCCACTGATGGCTCCAACTTCATCCTGTTTCCTACTTGTATGTCTCATAACAATAAAAATGCTTTCAAATGAGCTGATGTAGGTAACAGCTCTTAGCTTGCCAATAAAGTTAGGAATCCTTAACCTGTAAATAGTTGTCAATAAAGCTAGAGATCCTTAACCTTGTCAAACCCTGTGTAAAAAAAAAAAAAAAAAAAAAAAAAAAAAGACAGAAAAAGAATGAGTGCATGAGAGAGGACAGGCGCAGAGTTATGTAAACAAACCAGGCGAAGGTAAGTTTTGTAAACAAAGTGTACACATCTGGTTTGTATACAAGTTACATTGTGTACGGGTTGTCTCTACATTGATACGGTAGAATAAAGAAGAACACTCCCATTCTCATGTAACATCATTTTGAGAAGAAATGATGCTCTGAGTGAAGGCAATGGAAATAAGTCACTCTGACTTTTTTGGGTTATCCTAGGTTCTCTACACATATGTTATGTATGATAATCTATGTAACTGTATTTGTGTATACCTGAATAAACTTGCTTACATACATACGAAAGGAATAATTTTCTACAGTTACCCCCCCAGTAACACATTTTCTCTTATGTTAGATTAGAGAAAATGTTATTCTTGGCATCACTTTACAAGTTATCTGGCTACCACATCTCATATTTATGTTTATTTATTCTATTGTGGGGTGTATTTATCATCTTTTTATGTTATGTATCATGTTTATTATATAATTTTGAAAAAATATCATAGATGGATTAATGAAAATGTGTATTTAATGTAATATACGACATTTAAATGAGACTCGATGATTATTATTATCATTACTAATATGACGTCTGGAGACATAAGACACTCTTACTGATTTTAATGTGTACCTGCATGCCAGCACAGTATGTAAGTTTATTTAAGTACAGGTATACATAAGTATAATTATCAGAGTATATACAAATATGAAATAACTTTTAAAAACATTTGAAATTTTGGAGTTTCCAGACAAAATGGAGAGACTTAGTGCTTACTGAGCTCACGAAGAATGTAAACAAACAAGGTGGGGCGCGGTGACCGTATTAGAAAGTCAGGTGGGGGGAGCCGTATAGCGAGTTTTGGTCATAATTTGAAATGACCGTATTAGTGGAACGCCGTAAAGTGAAACGCCGTAAAGCAGGGCCTTCCTGTGTATATATATATTTTTTTTATTATTATCACACTGGCCGATTCCCACCAAGGCAGGGTGGCCCGAAAAAGAAAAACTTTCACCATCATTCACTCCATCACTGTCTTGCCAGAAGGGTGCTTTACACTACAATTTTTAAACTGCAACATTAACACCCCTCCTTCAGAGTGCAGGCACTGTACTTCCCATCTCCAGGACTCAAGTCCGGCCTGCCGGTTTCTCTGAACCCCTTCATAAATGTTACTTTGCTCACACTCCAACAGCAAGTCAAGTATTAAAAACCATTTGTCTCCATTCACTCCTATCAAACACGCTCACGCATGCCTGCTGGAAGTCCAAGCCCCTCGCACACAAAACCTCCTTTACCCCCTCTCTCCAACCTTTCCTAGGCCGACCCCTACCCCGCCTTCCTTCCACTACAGACTGATACACTCTTGAAGTCATTCTGTTTCGCTCCATTCTCTCTACATGTCCGAACCACCTCAACAACCCTTCCTCAGCCCTCTGGACAACAGTTTTGGTAATCTCGCACCTCCTCCTAACTTCCAAACTACGAATTCTCTGCATTATATTCACGCCACTCATTGCCCTCAGACATGACATCTCCACTGCCTCCAGCCTTCTCCTCGCTGCAACATTCATCACCCATGCTTCACACCCATATAAGAGCGTTGGTAAAACTATACTCTCATACACTCCCCTCTTTGCCTCCAAGGACAAAGTTCTTTGTCTCCACAGTCTCCTAAGTGCACCGCAAACTCTTTTCCCCTCATCAATTCTATGATTCACCTCATCTTTCATAGACCCATCCGCTGACACGTCCACTCCCAAATATCTGAATACATTCACCTCCTCCATACAATCTCCCTCCAATCTGATATTCAATCTTTCATCACCTAATCTTTTATATATATATATATATATATATATATATATATATATATATATATATATATATATATATATATATATATACAGTGGACCCCCGGTTAACGATTTTAATCCGTGCAAGAGGGCTCATCGTTATGCGAAATAATCGTTATGCGAATTAATTTTCCCCATAAGAAATAATGGAAATAAAATTAATCCGTGCAAGACGCCCAAAAGTATGAAAAAAATTTTTTTTTACCACATGAAATGTTAATTTTAATACACACAAACTGAAAAAGGCATGCACAATTACATGACACTTACTTTTATTGAAGATCTGGTGATGATTGATGGGATGGGAGGAGGGGAGAGCATTATCTTCTTACTGTTTAGAAGGGGAATCCCCTTCCATTAGGACTTGAGGTAGCAAGTCCTTTTCTGGGGTTACTTCCCTTCTTCTTTTAATGCCACTAGGACCAGCTTCAGAGTCACTGGACCTCTGTCGCACAACAAATCTGTCCATAGAGCTCTGTACCTCCCGTTTCTTCAAGACTTTCCTAAAATGGGCCATAACATTGTCATTGAAATAGTCACAAGCACGGCTTGCAACAGCTGTGTCAGGGTGATTTTCATCTATAAAGGTTTGCAGTTCAAACCACTCTGCACACATTTCCTTAATCTTTGAAGTAGGCACAATGGATTCCACAACTGGCATAGGCTTCTCAGGGTTAGCCCCAAACCCTTCAAAATCTTTCTTAATTTCCATACTAATTCTCACCCTTTTTACCACAGGGTTGGCACTAGAAGCTTTCTTGGGGCCCATGGTCACTTATTTTCCAGAAACACCACCGAAAACACTGTAATAATACGAAATATTCCGAGTGTATGCTTGGATGTTACCGCGGAGGCTGGCTGGTAAACAATGGGACGGCCGGCACATGTGAGGGCACATTGGACGCGTCTCGGACGAAAATCGGTATGCGGGTTTTTAATCGGTATGCGGGGCAAAAATTTTGCGATAAAAGTAATCGTTATGCGGAAAAATCGCTATGCGATGCCATCGTTATGCGGGGGTCCACTGTATATATATATATATATATATATATATATTATACACACACACACACACACACACACACACAGTGGACCCCCGCATAGCGACCTTAATCCGTGCAAGAGGGCTGGTTGTTATGCGAAATGTTCGGTATGCGAATGAATTTTCCCCATAAGAAATAATGGAAATCAAATTAATCCGTGCAAGACGCCCAAAAGTATGGAAAAAAAATTTTTTTACCACATGAAATGTTAATTTTAATAAACACAAACTGAAAAAGGCATGCACAATTACATGACACTTACTTATATTGAAGATCTGGTGATGATTGATGGGATGGGAGGAGGGGAGAGAGAGTGTTAGTGTTTAGAAGGGGAATCCCCTTCCATTAAGACTTGAGGTGTCGAGTCCTTTTCTGGGGTTACTTCCCTTCTTCTTTTAATGCCACTAGGACCAGCTTCAGAGTCACTGGACTTCTTTCGCACAACATATCTGTCCATAGTGGCCTGTACCTCTCGTTCCTTTATGACTTCCCTAAAGTGTTTCACAACATTGTCAGTGTACAGGTTGCCAACACGGCTTGCAATAGCTGTGTGAGGGTGATTTTCATCCATGAAGGTTTGCACTTCAAGCCACTTTGCACAGATTTCCTTAATCTTTGTAGTAGGCAACTTCTTCAATTTCTCTCTCCCCTCCTCTGAACCAGTTTCCTGAGGTCTGGCCTCTTGCTGTTGAAGTTGATCTATCAGCTCATCAGTGGTTAGTTCTTCATTGTCCTCCTCCACCAACTCTTCCACATCCTCCCCACTAACCTCCAACCCCAAGGACTTTCCCAATGCCACAATGGATTCCTCAACTGGCATAATCCTCTCAGGGTTAGCCTCAAACCCTTCAAAATCCCTTTTGTCTACACATTCTGGCCACAGTTTCTTCCAAGCAGAGTTCAAGGTCTTCTTAGTCACTCCCTCCCAAGCCTTACCTATAAGGTTTACACAATTGAGGACATTAAAGTGCTCTCTCCAAAACTCTCTTAGTCAGTTGAGTTTCTGAGGTCACTACAAAGCACCTTTCAAACAGAGCTTTTGTGTACAGTTTTTTGAAGTTTGCAATAACCTGCTGGTCCATGGGCTGCAGGAGAGGAGTGGTATTAGGAGGCAAAAACTTCTCCTTAATGAATTTCATGTCCCCATAAAGTCGCTCTGCCACGTCTGTAGGATGACCAGGGGCATTGTCTAACACCAGGAGGCACTTAAGTTCTAATTTCTTTTCAGTTAGGTAATCTTTCACATTGGGGGCAAATGCATGGTGTAACCAGTCATAGAAAAAGTCCCTAGTGACCCATGCCTTACTGTTTGCCCTCCACAGCACACACAAATTCTCCTTGAGGACATTCTTTTGCCTGAACGGTCTGGGAGTTTCAGAGTGATACACTAATAAAGGCTTCACTTTGCAATCACCAGTAGCATTGGAACACATCAACAAAGTAAGCCTGTCTTTCATAGGCTTATGTCCTGGGAGTGCCTTTTCCTCCTCAGTAATGTAGGTCCTGCTTGGCATTTTCTTCCAAAACAGGCCAGTTTCATCACAATTAAACACTTGTTCAGGTTTCAGTCCTTCACTGTCTATGTACTCCTTGAATTCCTGCACATATTTTTCAGCTGCTTTGTGGTCTGAACTGGCAGCCTCACCATGCCTTATCACACTATGTATGCCACTACGCTTCTTAAATCTCTCAAACCAACCTTTGCTGGCCTTAAATTCACTCACATCATCACTAGTTGCAGGCATTTTTTTAATTAAATCCTCATGCAACTTCCTAGCCTTTTCGCTTATGATCGCTTGAGAAACGCTATCTCCTGCTAGCTGTTTTTCATTTATCCACACCAATAAGAGTCTCTCAACATCTTCCATCACTTGCGATCTCTGTTTCGAAAACACAGTTAAACCTTTGGCAAGAACAGCTTCCTTGATTGCCTTTCTGTTGCCCACAATAGTAGCGATGGTTGATTTGGGTTTCTTGTACAACCTGGCCAGGTCGGCGACACGCACTCCACTTTCATACTTATCAATGATCTCTTTCTTCATCTCTATTGTAATTCTCACCCTTATTGCTGTAGGGTTGGCACTAGAAGCTTTCTTGGGGCCCATGGTCACTTACTTGGCTGATAAAATCACCAAAAACACTGTAATAATACGAAATGTTCCGATTGTATGCTTGGATGTTACCGCGGAGGCAGGTTGGTAAACAATGCCACCAGCGGCACATGTGAGGGTGGCTAAGGGCGCACATTGGACGCGTCTCGGACGAAGAGCGGCGAGCGGGTTTTTGAGCGGTATGCGAGGCAAAATTTTTGCGATAAAAGCGAGCGGTATGCGGATTGTACGTTATGTGATGGCGACGGTATGCGGGGGTCCACTGTAAATCTATAGGGGAAGGAAGGAGGGGTAGGGGTCGTCCTCGAAAGGGTTGGAAAGAGGGGGTAAAGGAGGTTTTGTTGGCTTGGGGCTTGGACTTCCAGCAAGCGTGCATGAGCGTATTAGATAGGAGTGAATGGAGGCGAATGATATTTGGGACCTGACGATCTGTTGGAGTGTGAGCAGGGTAATATTTAGTGAAGGGATTCAGGGAAACCAGTTATTTTCATATAGTCGGACTTGAGTCCTGGAAATGGGAAGTACAATGCCTGGACTTTAAAGGAGGGGTTTGGGATATTGGCAGTTTGGAGGGATATGTTGTGTATCTTTATACGTATATGCTTCTGAACTGTTGTATTCTGAGCACCTCTGCAAAAGCAGTGATAATGTGTGAGTGTGGTGAAAGTGTTGAATGATGATGAAAGTATTTTCTTTTTGGGGATTTTCTTTCTTTTTTTTTTGGGTCACCCTGCCTCGGTGGGAGACGGCCGACTTGTTGAAAAAAAAAATATATATATATATATGAGTAGTGGGGGGGTTGAAGAGGGCTGGAATAGTTTTAAAAATGCAGTATTAGAATGTGGGGCAGAAGTTTGTGGTTATAGGAGGGTGGGGGCAGGAGGAAAGAGGAGTGATTGGTGGAATGATGAAGTAAAGGGTGTGATAAAAGAGAAAAAGGTAGCTTATGAGAGGTTTTTACAAAGCAGAAGTGTTATAAGAAGAGCAGAGTATATGGAGAGTAAAAGAAAGGTAAAGAGAGTGGTGAGAGAGTTCAAAAGGAAAGCAGATGAAAGAGTGGGAGAGGCACTGTCAAGAAATTTTAATGAAAATAAGAAAAAATTTTGGAGCGAGTTAAACAAGTTAAGAAAGCCTAGGGAAAGTATGGATTTGTCAGTTAAAAACAGAGTAGGGGAGTTAGTAGATGGGGAGATGGAGGTATTAGGTAGATGGCGAGAATATTTTGAGGAACTTTTTAATGTTAAGGAAGAAACAGAGGCAGTAATTTCATGCACTGGTCAGGGAGGTCTACCATCTTTTAGGAGTGAAGAAGAGCAGAATGTAAGTGTGGGGGAGGTACATGATGCATTACGTAAAATGAAAGGGGGTAAAGCAGCTGGAACTGATGGGATCATGACAGAAATGTTAAAAGCAGGGGGGGATATAGTGTTGGAGTGGTTGGTACTTTTGTTTAATAAATGAGGGGAAGGTACCTAGGGATTGGCAGAGAGCGTGTATAGTCCCTTTATATAAAGAGAAAGGGGACAAAAGAGACTGTAAAAAATATAGAGGAATAAGTTTACTGAGTATACCAGGAAAAGTGTACGGTAGGGTTATAATTGAAAGAATTAGAGGTAAGACAGAATGTAGGATTGCGGATGAGCAAGGAGGTTTCAGAGTGGGTAGGGGATGTGTAGATCAAGTGTTTACATTGAAGCATTTATGTGAACAGTATTTAGATAAAGGTAGGGAAGTTTTTATTGCATATATGGATTTAGAAAAGGCATATGATAGAGTGGATAGAGGAGCAATGTGGCAGATGTTGCAAGTATATGGAATAGGTGGTAAGTTATTAAATGCTGTAAAGAGTTTTTATGAGGATAGTAAGGCTCAGGTTAGGGTGTGTAGAAGAGAGGGAGACTACTTCACGGTAAAAGTAGGTCTTAGACAGGGATGTGTAATGTCACCATGGTTGTTTAATATATTTATAGATGGGGTTGTAAAGGAAGTAAATGCTAGGGTCTTCGGGAGAGGGGTGGGATTAAATTTTGGGGAATCAAATTCAAAATGGGAATTGACACAGTTACTTTTTGCTGATGATACTGTGCTTATGGGAGATTCTAAAGAAAAATTGCAAAGGTTAGTGGATGAGTTTGGGAATGTGTGTAAAGGTAGAAAGTTGAAAGTGAACATAGAAAAGAGTAAGGTGATGAGGGTGTCAAATGATTTAGATAAAGAAAAATTGGATATCAAATTGGGGAGGAGTAGTATGGAAGAAGTGAATGTTTTCAGATACTTGGGAGTTGACGTGTCGGCGGATGGATTTATGAAGGATGAGGTTAATCATAGAATTGATGAGGGAAAAAAGGTGAGTGGTGCATTGAGATATATGTGGAGTCAAAAAACGTTATCTATGGAGGCAAAGAAGGGAATGTATGAAAGTATAATAGTACCAACACTCTTATATGGATGTGAAGCTTGGGTGGTAAATGCAGCAGCGAGGAGACGGTTGGAGGCAGTGGAGATGTCCTGTCTAAGGGCAATGTGTGGTGTAAATATTATGCAGAAAATTCGGAGTGTGGAAATTAGGAGAAGGTGTGGAGTTAATAAAAGCATTAGTCAGAGGGCAGAAGAGGGGTTGTTGAGGTGGTTTGGTCATTTAGAGAGAATGGATCAAAGTAGAATGACATGGAAAGCATATAAATCTATAGGGGAAGGAAAGAGGGGTAGGGGTCGTCCTCGAAAGGGTTGGAAAGAGGGGGTAAAGGAGGTTTTGTGGGTGAGGGGCTTGGACTTCCAGCAAGCGTGCATGAGCGTGTTAGATAGGAGTGAATGGAGACGAATGATACTTGGGACATGACGATCTGTTGGAGTGTGAGCAGGGTAATATTTAGTGAAGGGATTCAGGGAAACCGGTTATTTTCATATAGTCGGACTTGAGTCCTGGAAATGGGAAGTACAATGCCTGCACTTTAAAGGAGGGGTTTGGGATATTGGCAGTTTGGAGGGATATGTTGTGTATCTCTATACGTATATGCTTCTAAACTGTTGTATTCTGAGCACCTCTGCAAAAGCAGAGATAATGTGTGAGTGTGGTGAAAGTGTTGAATGATGATGAAAGTATTTTCTTTTTGGGGATTTTCTTTCTTTTTTTTGGGTCACCCTGCCTCGGTGGGAGATGGCCGACTTGTTGAAAAATATATATATATATATATATATATATATATATATATATATATATATATATATATATATATATATATATATATATATATATATATATATATATATATATAATATATATAACATATATATATATAATATATATAACATATATATATATATATATAACATATAACGGTGGGAGACGACCGACTTGTTGAAAAAAAAAAAAAAATATATATATAATATATATATATATATATATATATATATATATATATATATATAATATGATTATGTATATATATATTATATATATACTTTTTTTTTTTTTTTCAAGTCGGCCGGTCCCCCCAGTATTCGATATTAATCACCACTAGTTGCAGGCAATTTCTTTACCAAATCGTCATGCAACTGCCTAGCCTTTTCACAAATGATCGCTTGAGAGATGCTATCTCCTGCTATCTGTTGTTCATTTATCCACACCAATAACAGTCTCTCAACATTTTCTAACACTTGCGGTCACTGTTTCGTAATCACAGTTGCACCTTTTGCAAGAACATCTTTTTTGATTTCCGTTTTCCTGGTCACTATAGTAGAGATGGTTGATTGGGGTTCATTATACAACCTAACGAGCTCCGACACGCGCACTCCACTTTGTTACCTTGCAATTATCTCTTTCTTCATTTCATAAGTCATTAGCGCGCTTTTTCTCGAAGGGTTGGCACTAGAAGCTTTCTAGGGGCCCATGGTGACTTATTTTGCAGAACAAGCACCAAACACAGAGATAATATGGAACGTGCCGAATGTATCCAGAAGCGCGCACCCTGGCTGGCTTGTAAACACTGGCACACATGGGGCAGTTCAGGCCACATGTGGACACGTCTCGTACGAATTATATCGAATACCGAGGCAAATTTTTTGCGATGTAATGCATCGAATACCGGATTTATCGAATACCAATGCCATCGAATACCGGGGGTCCACTGTGTGTGTGTGTGTGTGTGTGTGTGTGTGTGTGTGTGTGTGTGTGTGTGTGTGTGTAAAATAAACTTCCTCCATCCCCCTCAGACACAGGAATTTTAATTTCTGGGTATGCCATGCCATACTTCAGGGGGTTAATGTTCACCTCCACCTTAAGCACCTTCCTTCCAACCCATCTATTAGTACATATCCATGTTGGGAATTAATAAAAATTCTTAAACTGTAATGTATATGAGTATCCCATTACATGGGTTATTTTTAAGTTATGCATATTTTACATTTCAGGTAGCTGAGCCAGTAAGAGATTCAGGTGTTATGGAAACTGATTCTGTTTGTGAAAACAGACCAGATAATGCTACACCGGATGAGAGTGTGACTACAGCAAGAAGTGCAACCAACCCACCTGTTGAGGAGATGGAAGCACTGTACTCAGAAATGGATGCTCTTAATAAGTATGTTATAACATGGATTTTAATTACATTTTGTTAGCATTTTTAGGCAGGTAATACACCAAGCATGTATGTGCTCCACTTTGAAACCTTTAACAGGTATGTTGTGTAATTCTTAAATTCTTTATTATACTAAGCTGTGTGGTGGGAAATTGGGCTTTATGTAGATTAACTGAAGTTTTCACAGGTCTGATTCAAGATGTGATGTATTAATAGGTGAACATATTGGGTCATGTGTACAAAATTAATGTTTTTTTTTTTTTCAACAAGTCGGCCGTCTCCCACCGAGGCAGGGTGACCCAAAAAGAAAGAAAATCCCCAAAAAGAAAATACTTTCATCATCATTCAACACTTTCACCTCACTCACACATAATCACTGTTTTTGCAGAGGTGCTCAGAACACAACAGTTTAGAAGCATATACGTATAAAGATACACAACATATCCCTCCAAACTGCTAATATCCCGAACCCCTCCTTTAGAGTGCAGGCATTGTACTTCCCATTTCCAGGACTCAAGTCCGGCTATATAAAAATAACCGGTTTCCCTGAATCCCTTCACTAAATATTACCCTGCTCACACTCCAACAGCTGGCCAGGTCCCAAATACCATTAGTCTCCATTCTCTCCTATCGAACATGCTCATGCTTGCCTGCTGGAAGTCCAAGCCCCTCGCCCACAAAACCTCCCTTACCCATTCCTTCCAACCTTTTTGAGGACGACCCCTACCCCGCCTTCCTTCGCCGACACGTCAACTCCCAAGTATCTCAAAACATTCACTTCTTCCATAGTCTTCCTCCCCAATTTGATATCCAATTTTTCTTTATCTAAATCATTTGATACCCTCATCACCTTAATCTTTTCCATGTTCACTTTCAACTTTCTACCTTTACACACACACTCCCAAACTCATCCACTAACCTTTACAATTTTTCTTTAGAATCTCCCATAAGCACAGTATCATCAGCAAAAAGTAACTGTGTCAATTCCCATTTTGTGTTTGAATTTTTTTTTTTTTTTCCAACAAGTCGACCGTCTCCCACCGAGGCAGGGTGACCCAAAAAAAAGAAAGAAAATCCCCAAAAAGAAAATACTTTCATCATCATTCAACACTTTCACCACACTCACACATTATCACTGCTTTTGCAGAGGTGCTCAGAATATAACAGTTTAGAAGCATATATGGTATAAACCTTGGTAATAAATACCGACAAGTTGGTTTAGAAAGACACGTAAGCAAACACTATAACATATTTATTAGAAAACGTTTCGGTCCTGGGACCTTGATCACTTCTAACATACAGAGGTAGAAAGACATTATATATTGGCGGAGAGTGAGATGTGACGCACGTGACCTGAATTTCCAACCTGAATGTCAAAAACAAAAGCATGGCTTCCTTCGATGTCACAGCCCTCTTTACCAACGTTCCTACTGACGCTGCAATCAACATTCTGAGACAGAGGCTCACTGAAAACCACGACCTCCCTTTACCTCTTCTAGATTTCATCGATCTAGTGGAACTGTGTGTTAATTTCAACTTCTTCAAGTATCAGGACAACTGTTACAAACAATGCTTTGGAATGGCAATGGGCAGCCCGCTCAGTGCTGTGCTTGCCAACCTCTTCATGGAAAACTTGGAGACAGAGAAATTCAGCACCCTCATTCCCAACACCGTTACCTGGCTAAGATACGTTGATGATATATTGGTTTTCTATCCAAGACGTCTCAATATCCAGGCCCTTCTCAACAAGATCAATGCAGTTGAACCATCAATAAAGTTTACACTTGAACTCGAAAATGATGGCAAACTTCCTTTCCTCGACGTTCTACTGTGCAGATCTCCCGACAGTGACAAACTTCTCTTCAAAGTGTATAGAAAACCTACCAACAAGGACGATCTTATACACTTTTATTCACACCAAGATACCCGCACTAAGAGAGGAGTCCTCATTGGCTTCTTCTTGAGAGCTCTTCGCATCTCCAGCCCTTGTTTTCTAGAAGAAGAATGCACTTACATAACACAAGCCTTTACACGTCTTCAGTTCCCATCTTTCTTCATCCGAGATTGCAGACTCAAGGCACAAGCTATCCTCAACAAACCGCCCATGGAACAGCCCCCTAAACAGTTCATAGTATACTCCCATGTGGCGATGTTGCCACGAATACTCGCCGGGCACTTGCTATGAGTAACATCAACGTTTCCACCATAAACACATCCTCTATCAAAGACCTCACTACTAAACGCAGCCCCACACCTCTAACTTCTACAGCAGGCGTCTACACTATCCCCTGTGGGTTCTGTCCCAAGAAATATGTAGGCGAGACAGGCAGAGATCTTGCAGTCCGCCTGAATGAGCATCGAAATGCCTCTAACAGAGACAATGTAAGGTACGCCTGTGTCCTCCACAGAGACTCCACGGGGCATTTGATGAACTGGAACGAGGCACAACTCGTTCTCACCGAACCAGACCTCAGACGCCGACGGTGCCTAGAAGCCTCACTAATCACCGTCACCGACACTATAGAACGCAACACTGGAAACTACAAAATTTCAAAAACATTGGCATACATGATACTTAAGCAGTACCAACCCAACAACACAGGAGTCACATGATTTCATCGTCTACTGGTCCTCATCATAGGCAGAGGTTGTTTTGATAAGGACCTGCCTCGCATGGGCCAGTAGGCCTTCTACAGTGTTCCTCCATTCTTATGTTCTTATGACATTCCTCAGGTCACGTGCGTCACATCTCACTCTCCGCCTATATATAATGTCTTTCTACCTCTGTATGTTAGAAGTGATCAAGGTCCCAGGACCGAAACGTTTTCTAATAAATATGTTATAGTGTTTGCTTACGTGTCTTTCTAAACCAGAAGCATATATGTATAGAGATACACAACATATCCCTCCAAACTGCCAATATCCCAAACCCCTCCTTTAAAGTGCAGGCATTGTACTTCCCATTTCCAGGACTCAAGTCCGACTATATGAAAATAACCGGTTTCCCTGAATCCCTTCACTAAATATTACCCTGCTCACACTCCAACAGATCGTCAGGTCCCAAGTATCATTCGTCTCCATTCACTCCTATCTAACACGCTCACGCACGCTTGCTGGAAGTCCAAGCCCCTCACCCACAAAACCTCCTTTACCCTCTCTTTCCAACCCTTTCGAGGACGACCCCTACCCCTCTTTCCTTCCCCTATAGATTTATATGCTTTCCATGTCATTCTATTTTGATCCATTCTCTCTAAATGACCAAACCACCTCAACAACCCCTCTTCTGCCCTCTGACTAATGCTTTTATTAACTCCACACCTTCTAATTTCCACACTCCGAATTTTCTGCATAATATTTACACCACACATTGCCCTTAGACAGGACATCTCCACTGCCTCCAACCGTCTCCTCGCTGCTGCATTTACCACCCAAGCTTCACATCCATATAAGAGTGTTGGTACTACTATACTTTCATACATTCCCTTCTTTGCCTCCATAGATAACGTTTTTTGACTCCACATATACCTCAACGCACCACTCACCTTTTTTCCCTCATCAATTCTATGATTAACCTCATCCTTCATAAATCCATCCGCCGACACGTCAACTCCCAAGTATCTGAAAACATTCACTTCTTCCATACTCCTCCTCCCCAATTTGATATCCAATTTTTCTTTATCTAAATCATTTGATACCCTTTGATACCCTCATCACCTTACTCTTTTCTATGTTCACTTTCAACTTTCTACCTTTACACACATTCTCAAACTCATCCACTAACCTTTGTAAAACCTTTTGTAATTTTTCTTTAGAATCTCCCATAAGCACAGTATCATCAGCAAAAAGTAACTGTGTCAATTCCCATTTTGAATTTGATTCCCCATAATTTAATCCCACCCCTCTCCCGAACACCCTAGCTTTTACTTCTTTTACAACCCCATCTATAAATATATTAAACAACCATGGTGACATTACACATCCCTGTCTAAGACCTACTTTTACCGGGAAGTATTCTCCCTCTCTTCTACACACCCTAACCTGAGCCTCACTATCCTCATAAAAGCTCTTTACAGCATTTAGTAACTTACCACCTATTCCATATACTTGCAACATCTGCCACATTGCTCCTCTATCCACTCTATCATATGCCTTTTCTAAATCCATAAATGCAATAAAAACTTCCCTACCTTTATCTAAATACTGTTCACATATATGTTTCAATGTAAACACTTGATCTACACATCCCCTACCCACTCTGAAGCCTCCTTGCTCGTCCGCAATTCTACATTCTGTCTTACCTCTAATTCTTTCAATTATAACCCTACCGTATACTTTTCCTGGTATACTCAGTAAACTTATTCCTCTATAATTTTTACAATCTCTTTTGTCCCCTTTCCCTTTATATAAAGGGACTATACATGCTCTCCGCCAATCCCTAGGTACCTTCCCTTCTTTCATACATTTATTAAACAAAAGTACCAACCACTCCAACACTATATCCCCCCCTGCTTTTAACATTTCTGTCATGATCCCATCAGTTCCAGCTGCTATACCCCCTTTCATTCTACGTAATGCCTCACGTACCTCCACCACACTTACATTCTGCTCTTCTTCACTCCTAAAAGATGGTATACCTCCCTGGCCAGTGCATGAAATTACCGCCTCCCTTTCTTCCTTAACATTTAAAAGTTCCTCAAAATATTCTCGCCATCTACCTAATACCTCCCTCTCCCCATCTACTAACTCCCCTACTCTGTTTTTAACTGACAAATCCATACTTTCCCTAGGCTTTCTTAACTTGTTTAACTCACTCCAAAATTTTTTCTTATTTTCATAAAAATTTCTTGACAGTGCCTCTCCCACTCTTTCATCTGCTCTCCTTTTGCACTCTCTCACCACTCTCTTCACCTTTCTTTTACTCTCCATATACTCTGCTCTTCTTATAACACTTCTGCTTTGTAAAAACCTCTCGTAAGCTACCTTTTTCTCTTTTATCACACCCTTTACTTCATCATTCCACCAATCACTCCTCTTTCCTCCTGCCCCCACCCTCCTATAACCACAAACTTCTGCCCCACATTCTAATACTGCATTTTTAAAACTATTCCAACCCTCTTCAACCCCCCCACTACTCATCTTTGCACTAGCCCACCTTTCTGCCAATAGTCGCTTATATCTCGCCCGAACTTCCTCCTCCCTTAGTTTATACACTTTCACCTCCCTCTTACTTGTTGTTGCCACCTTCCTCTTTTCCCATCTACGTCTTACTCTAACTGTAGCTACAACTAAATAATGATCCGATATATCAGTTGCCCCTCTATAAACATGTACATCCTGGAGCCTACCCATCAACCTTTTATCCACCAATACATAATCTAACAAACTACTTTCATTACGTGCTACATCATACCTTGTATATTTATTTATCCTCTTTTTCATAAAATATGTATTACTTATTACCAAATTTCTTTCTACACATAGCTCAATTAAAGGCTCCCTATTTACATTTACCCCTGGCACCCCAAAATTACCTACTACTCCCTCCATAACATTTTTACCCACTTTAGCATTGAAATCCCCAACCACCATTACTCTCACACTTGATTCAAAACTCCCCACGCATTCACTCAACATTTCCCAGAATCTCTCTCTCTCCTCTACACTTCTCTCTTCTCCAGGTGCATACACGCTTACTATAACCCACTTTTCACATCCAATCTTTATTTTACTCCACATAATCCTTGAATTTATACATTTGTAGTCCCTCTTTTCCTGCCATAGCTTATCCTTCAACATTATTGCTACTCCTTCTTTAGCTCTAACTCTATTTGAAACCCCTGACCTAATCCCATTTATTCCTCTCCATTGAAACTCTCCCACCCCCTTCAGCTTTGTTTCACTTAAAGCCAGGACATCCAGTTTCTTCTCATTCATAACATCCACAATCATCTCTTTCTTATCATTTGCACAACATCCACGCACATTCAGACTTCCCACTTTGACAATTTTCTTCTTCTTATTCTTTTTAGTAATCTTTACAGGAAAAGGGGTTACTAGCCCATTGTTCCCGGCATTTTAGTTGACTTTTACAACACGCATGGCTTACGGAGGAAAGATTCTTATTCCACTTCCCCATGGATTTGATTCCCCATAATTTAATCCAACCCCTCTCCTGAACACCCTAGCATTTACTTCTTTTACAACCCCATCTATAAATATATTAAACAACCATGGTGACATTACACATCCCTGTCTAAGACCTACTTTTACCGGGAAGTAGTCTCCCTCTCTTCTTCACTCCCTAACCTGAGCCTCGCTATCCTCATAAAAACTCTTTACAGCATTTAGTAACTTACCACCTATTCCATATACTTGCAACATCTGCCACATTGCTCCACTATCCACTCTAGTACATGTATATGCCTTTTCAAAATACGTAAATGCAATAAAATCTTCCTACCTTTATCTAAATACTGTTCACATATATGCTTCAATGTAAACTCTTGATCTACACATCCCCTACCCACTCTGAAACCTCCTTGCTCATCCGCAGTCCTACATTCTGTCTTAACTCTAATTCTTTCAGTAATAACCCTACCGTACACTTTTCCTTGTATACTCAGTAAACTTTTTCCTCTATAATTTTTACAATATCTTTTGTCCCCCTTCCCTTTATATAAAGGGACTATACATGCTCTCTGCCAATCCCGAGGTACCTTCCCCTCTTTCATACATTTATTAAACAAAAGTACCAACCACTCCAACACTATCCCCCCCCTGCTTTTAACATTTCTGTCATGATCCCATCAGTTCCAGCTGCTTTACCCCCTTTCATTCTACGTAATGCCTCTCGTACCTCACCCACACTTACATTCTGCTCTTCTTCACTCCTAAAAGATGGTATACCTCCCTGGCCAGTGCATGTAATTACCGTCTCCCTTTCTTCCTCACCATTTAAAAGTTCCTCAAAATATTCTTGCCATTTACCTAATGCCTCACTCTCCCCATCTAATAACTCCCCTACTCTGTTTTTAACTGACAAATCCATATGTTCCCTAGGCTTTCTTAACTTGTTTAACTCACTCCAAGATTTTTTCTTATTTTCATTAAATTTTCTTGACCGTGCCTCTCCCACTCTATCATCTGCTCTCCTTTTGCACTCTCTCTCCACTCTCTTCACCTTTCTTTTACTCTCCATATACTCTGCTCTTCTTATAACACTTTGTAAAAACTGCTCATAAGCTAACTTTTTCTTTTGTCACACCCATTACTTCATCATTCCACCAATCACTCCTCTTTCCTCCTGCCCCCACCCTCCTATAACCTCAAACTTCTGCCCCACATTCTAATACTGCATTTTTAAAACTCATCCAAACCTCTTCAACCCCCCCACTACTCATACTTGCACCAGCCCACCTTTCTGCCAATAGTCGCTTATATCTCACCCGAACTTCCTCCTCCCTTAGTTTATACACTTTCACTTCCCTCATACTTGTTGCCACCTTCCTCTTGTCCCATCTACCTCTTACTCTAACTATAGCTACAACTAAATAATGATTGATATATCAGTTGCCCCTGTATAAAGATGTACATCTTGGAGCCTACCCATCAACCTTTTATCCACCAATACATAATCTAACAAACTACTTTCATTACATGCTGCATCATACCTTGTATATTTATTTATCCTCTTTTTCATAAAATATGTATTACTTATTACCAAATCTCTTTCTACACATAGCTCAATTAAAGGCTCCCCATTTATATTTACCCCTGGCACCCCAGATTTACCTACTACTCCCTCCACAACATTTTTACCCACTTTAGCATTGAAATCCCCAACCACAAGTACTCTCAAATTTGGTTCAAAACTCCCCATGCATTCACTCAACATTTCCCAAAATCTCTCTCTCTCCTCTACACTTCTCTCTTCTCCAGGTGCATATATGCTTACTATAACCCACTTTTCACATCCAACCTGTATTTTACTCCACATAATCCCTGAATTAATACATTTATAGTCCCTCTTTTCCTGCCATATCTTATCCTTCAACAATATTGCTAGTCCTTCTTTAGCTCTAACTCTGTTAGAAACCCCTGACCTAATCCCATTTATTCCTCTCCACTGAAAACTCTCCCACCCCCTTCAGTTTTGTTTCACTTAAAGCCAGGACATCCAGCTTCTTCTCATTCATAACATCCACAATCATCTCTTTCTTATCATTTGCACAACATCCATGCACATTCAGACTTCCCACTTTGACAATTTTCTTCTTATTCTTTTTAGTAATCTTTACAGGAAAAGGGGTTACTAGCCCATTGTTCCCGGCATCTTAGTTGACCTTTACAGCACGCATGGCTTACAGAGGAAAGATTCTTATTCCACTTCCCCATGGATATAAAAGGAAAAGTAATAAGACCAAGAACTATTAAGATCAAAGAAAACTCAGATGAGTGTGTATAAATAAACGTGTGTACATGTATGTGTAGTGTGACCTAAGTGTAAGTAGAAGTAGCAAGACGTACCTGTAATCTTGCATGTTTATGAGACAGACAAAAGACACCAGCAATCCTACCATCATGTAAAACAATTACAGGCTTTCGTTTTACACTCACTTGGCAGGACGGGTGTACCCCCCTGGCCGGTTGCTGTCTACCAACCTACTACAAAATCATATCCATTAAATTAAAAATCAAAATAAATTAAATTAAATTAATTTAAATCAAATTAAAATTAAATTAAATTAAAATTCATATTCATGAAAAATGTACCTTTACTTCATAGCTTACTTGAGAGGTTGTTGAGTAATATTTGGTAAGGGAACACTAGTGTTATTGCATGGCAATGTTATCTGATAGCAACAGTGCTGTTAGTAGTAATACAGTAAACCCATTATAGACTGACTTCACTTTGAGATTGCATGTAAATATGATTATTACAGAAGTGCTTCCCAAATTTCATAGTGTGTTAGAAAACCGTGATAAGTTTTTTTTTATTTTAACACATTGGCCGTTTCCCTCCAAAGCAGGGTGGCTTAAAAAGGAAAAACTTTCATCATCACTCATTCCATCACTGTCTTGCCAGAGGCATGCTTATACTACAGTTATAAAACTGCAACATTAACACTCCTTTAGTGTCAGCACTGTACTTCCCATTTCCAGGAATCAAGTCTGGCCTTAAGATTTCCCTGAATCCCTTCAAAAATGTTACCTTGCTTACATTCCAACAGCACGATAAGTCTTAAAAACTATTTGTCTGCATTCGCTCCTATCTAACACGCTCATGTACGCTTGCTGGACGTCCAGGCCCCTCGCACACAAAACCTCCTTTACCCCCCTTCCTCCAACCTTTCCTAGGCTGACCCAAACCCTGCCTTCCCTCCACTACAGATTTATACACTCTCGAAGTCATTCTATTTCATTTCAGCCACTCTACATGTCCAAACCATCTCGAAAACCCCTCCTCATCCCTCTGGATAATAGTTTTAGTAATCCCACACATCCTCCTAATCTCCAAACTATGGATTCTCTGCATTATATTCACACCACACATTGCCCTCAGACATGACATCTCCTCTGCCTCCAGCCTTCTCCTTGTTGCACCATTCACAACCCATGCCTCACACCCATACAAGAGTGTTGGTATAACTATACTCTCATACATTACCCTCTGCTTTCATGGATAAAGCTCCTTGTCTCCACACAATCCTCAGTGCACCTCTCACCTTTTTCCTCTTGTTAATTGTACGATTCACCTCGTCCATCATATACCCATCTGCTGACACATCGACTCCCAAATATCTGAACACATTCACTACCTCCATACTCTCTCCCTCCAATCCGATATCCAATCTTCTGTTACCTAATTTTTTAGTTATCCTCATCAACTTACTCTTTCTTATATAGACTTGTAATTTCCTTCTTTTACATACCCTACCAAACTCATCAACCAACCTCTGCAACTTCTCTTCAGAATCCCTTAAAATCACAGTGTTATCAGCAAAGAGCAACTGTGACAACTTCCCCCTTTGTGTTAGATTCTTTATCTTTTAACCCCACACCTCTTGCCAACACCCGAGCATTCACTTCTCTTGCAACGCCATCTAAAAATATATTAAATAAGCATGTACATGTTTATAGAGGGGCCACAGATATATCAGATTACTTTTTAGTTGTACAGGTCCTCCATCACCAATCCGGCATCATTGGGACCTGTAGTGTGCCGGATTACTGAGTTTGCCGGCTTAGAGTGGTTAGGTTAGAATACACTTAATAAAATTAACCAGCTTGACTTAAAGTTCATTGAACATTGGCAAAAATCGAACATTTCCGCTACTTTGAGCTCAATTTCAAGGTACTTTTCGTCATGAAAACAATCAAAATCATGTCTATTTCTATAATACAGTGGACCCCCGCATAACGATGGCATCGCATAGCGATTTTTCCGCATAACGATTACTTTTATCGCAAAATTTTTGCCCCGCATACCGATTAAAAACCCGCATACCGATTTTCGTCCGAGACACGTCCAATGTGCCCTCACATGTGCCGGCCGTCCCATTGTTTACCAGCCAGCCTCCGCGGTAACATCCAAGCATACACTCGGAATATTTCGTATTATTACAGTGTTTTCGGTGGTGTTTCTGGAAAATAAGTGACCATGGGCCCCAAGAAAGCTTCTAGTGCCAACCCTGTGGTAAAAAGGGTGAGAATTAGTATGGAAATTAAGAAAGATTTTGAAGGGTTTGGGGCTAACCCTGAGAAGCCTATGCCAGTTGTGGAATCCATTGTGCCTACTTCAAAGATTAAGGAAATGTGTGCAGAGTGGTTTGAACTGCAAACCTTTATAGATGAAAATCACCCTGACACAGCTGTTGCAAGCCGTGCTTGTGACTATTTCAATGACAATGTTATGGCCCATTTTAGGAAAGTCTTGAAGAAACGGGAGGTACAGAGCTCTATGGACAGATTTGTTGTGCGACAGAGGTCCAGTGACTCTGAAGCTGGTCCTAGTGGCATTAAAAGAAGAAGGGAAGTAACCCCAGAAAAGGACTTGCTACCTCAAGTCCTAATGGAAGGGGATTCCCCTTCTAAACAGTAAGAAGATAATGCTCTCCCCTCCTCCCATCCCATCAATCATCACCAGATCTTCAATAAAAGTAAGTGTCATGTAATTGTGCATGCCTTTTTCAGTTTGTGTGTATTAAAATTAACATTTCATGTGGTAAAAAAAATTTTTTTTCATACTTTTGGGCGTCTTGCACGGATTAATTTTATTTCCATTATTTCTTATGGGGAAAATTAATTCGCATAACGATTATTTCGCATAACGATGAGCCCTCTTGCACGGATTAAAATCGTTAACCGGGGGTCCACTGTATATCTTCCATTCTATCAAATGAGTCCAAAAAAATGAGAATACAACCATAACAACCATACGAAAATATACTGCAAAGAGGCGGCTAATGGCTGAGAAGTGAACTCCCTTATTTATCGTCTGTATTTTTTATTTTTGTTGTACGTTAAGAAGCATCTTTCCAACATACATTGCCCAAGTTTCAATGAGATAGCCCAACAAACAACCGAGAAAAAAGAAATATTTACCAAAAATCATATATGGCAAGTCCTAGCCAGGTACTGGAAATAAGTCACTTTGTCTGACTTTTTTGGGTTATCCTAGATTATCTATACATACACTGCTATGTATGATGATCTATGTAACTGTATTTGTGTATACCTGAATAAACTTACTTCTAGTCTGTCAACTGAGTACAAGAAACCACCCATTCACTTATTTCAACTACCCAATTAAGTGGTCAGAAATTGTCAGTTTGGCCGATTTCACACAAATTTCAACAGATGCCAATTTCAAAATAGGGTCCAGAATAAACAATGCAGACATTCCTGGCACTAAAATAACATTTTCTCTGTTCATTAGTCATGGCTACAGGCCCCTCTTATACTACTCTTGCTTACCATTTGGAATTTTTATTCACACAAAAAAATAGAAGATTTACTGTTATGCAGACTGCTGCACTATTGTAATAATTGTATAAATAATGTCAACCCATTCTTGACTACGTATTGGAATTTGGACTGGCAGGTGGACAGGTATTGGATGGTGATGTCATTTGTTTACTTTTGAGCTTCGCTAAAGAATAGAACATTTTCGCTACTGTGAGCGCAATTTCAAGGTACTTCTCGTCATGAAAGCAATCAAAATCACATCTATTTCTGTAATATATCTTTCATTCTATGAAATGAGACCGAAAAATGAGAATATAACCATAAAAACCATACAAAAATATACCACTAAGCGGCTGCTAATTGCTGAGAAGTGAGCTCCGCTATTTATGGTCTGACTTCTTTCATTTTTGGTGTACGTTAAGAAATATCTTTCCATCATACATTGCCCAAGTTTGAATAAGATAACCCAACAAACAACTGAGAAAATAATAATAATAATATCTTTATTTACTACACGTACATGTACAAGGTATACAAGCCTAGCTGACATCGGTGACATACTACTATATAGAAAGCCACTTGTTATGCAGAGTATTTCAAGAAAATTAGGTCAGTGTTCCAGGATAACACCCACATTAGTCGACTAACACCCAGGTACCCATTTACTGATGGGTGAATATAAACAACAGGTGTAAAGAAACATGCCTAATGTTTCTATCCTGGCTGGGAATCGAATATTTACCAAAAATCATATATGGCTAACCCAAGCCAGGTACTAGAAATAAGCCACGTTGACCTTTTTTGGGTTATCCTAGGTTCTCTACACGTATGCTGCTGTGTGTGATAATCTATATAGAGAAAATAACTTTTTTGTTTCAGGTTTATAGTGCAGTGCGAGTGTATATCACAGTTAGCCCTGTGCTACACTCTGTTTTCTCTAATACAAGCCCCCAAGACAGGGATAGGAGAATGGTATTTGTATACCATATCCTCTTCGTACCTTCGTTGAACTGCTCGGTATTACGCCAAATATTATTTATTCTGGAGTATTTAACATGTTTTATGTTATTTATATTGTTTATTATGTCATATTAGATCAATTGTGATAGGCAAATAAGCTGTAGTGTTGATATTAGCGTAATAATAAAGCATATTCTCCTGCTTCATGAGACGGAGTTCGTGACAATCGACAGTGGCTCCCAAGCCACCTTATCTTTAATGGATAATGTACTGTGTCGGTGCTTCACATAATGAGAAGCATTTCTTTTATTCATTGGAACCATGGCTAGGGCTAAAAGTAAGCAGGTTAAAACAATAAATGGAGAAAAAGGAATTGGAATGACTTGTGCAGCAAGTAGCACCACCAAACAGTACCAGCAGGTTGGTGTGGCGACCCTGGAAATTTGAAATTATGCCAGCCAAAATTAGTGCCGAATAACTGAAGGAACCGAATAACTGATTCCCGGATTTGTGATGGCGGACCTGTACTTACACGAGAGTAAAAGGTAGATGGGATACAAGGAGAATAGAAGCATCAGGGAAGAGAGAGGTGAAGGGTTATAAACTAAAAGAGGAGGCAGTTAGGGTAAGATATAAACAGCTATTGGAGGATAGATGGGCTAATGAGAGCATAGGCAATGGGGTCGAAGAGGTATTGGGTAGGTTTAAAAATGTAGTGTTAGTGTTTAGCAGAAGTTTGTGAGAGTAGTAAGGGAGAAAAAGATAGCATATGAGAAGTTTTTACAAAGTAGAAGTGATGCAGGGAGGGAAGAGTATATGGACAAAAAGAGAGAGGTTAAGAGAGTGGTGAAGCATTGTAAAAAGAGAGCAAATGAGAGAGTGGGTGAGATGTTATCAACAAATTTTGTTGAAAATAAGAAAAAGTTTTGGAGTGAGATTAACAAGTTAAGGAAGTCTAGAGAACAAATGGATTTGTCAGTTAAAAATAGGAGAGGAGAGTTATTAAATGGAGAGTTAGAGGTATTGGGAAGATGGAGGGAATATTTTGAGGAATTGTTGAATGTTGATGAAGATAGGGAAGCTGTGATTTCGTGTATAGGGCAAGGAGGAATAACATCTTGTAGGAGTGAGGAAGAGCCAGTTGTGAGTGTGGGGGAAGTTTGTGAGGCAGTAGGTAAAATGAAAGGGGGTAAGGCAGCTGGGATTGATGGGATAAAGATAGAAATGTTAAAAGCAGGTGGGGATATAGTTTTGGAGTGGTTGGTGCTATTATTTAATAAATGTATGGAAGAGTGTAAGGTACCTAGGGATTGGCAGAGAGCATGCATAGTTCCTTTGTATAAAGGCAAAGGGGACAAAAGAGAGTGCAAAAATTATAGGGGGATAAGTCTGTTGAGTATACCTGGTAAAGTGTATGGTAGAGTTATTATTGAAAGAATTAAGAGTAAGATGGAGAATAGGATAGCAGATGAACAAGGAGGCTTTAGGAAAGGTAGGGGGTGTGTGGACCAGATGTTTACAGTGAAACATATAAGTGAACAGTATTTAGATATGGCTAAAGAGGTTTTTGTGGCATTTATGGATTTGGAAAAGGTGTATGACAGGGTGGATAGGGGGGCAGTGTGGCAGATGTTGCAGGTGTATGGTATAGGAGGTAGGTTACTGAAAGCAGTGAAGAGTTTTTAGGAGTATGTTGAGGCTGAAGTTAGAGTATGTAGGAAAGAGGGAGATTATTTCCCAGTAAAAATAGGCCTTAGACAAGGATGTGTGATGTCACCGTGGTTGTTTAATATATTTATAGATGGGGTTGTAAGAGAAGTAAATGCGAGGGTCTTGGCAAGATGCGTGGAGTTAAAAGAAGAAGAACCACACATAAAGTGGGAGTTGTCACAGTTGCTCTTTGCTGATGACACTGTGCTCTTGGGTGATTCTGAAGAGAAGTTGCAGAGGTTAGTGGATGAATTTGGTAGGGTATGTAAGAGAAGAAAATTGAGTGAATACAAGAAAGAGTAATGTTATGAGGATAACAAAAAGATTAGGTGATGAAAGATTGGATATCAGATTGGAGGGAGAGAGTATGGAGGAGGTGAATGTATTCACATATTTGGAAGTGGACGTGTCAACAGATGGGTCTATGAAAGATTAGGTGAATTATAGAATTGATGAGGGGAAATGGGCGAGTGGTGCACTTAGGAGTCTGTGGAGACAAAGAACTTTGTCCTTGGAGGCAAAGAGGGGAATGTATGAGAGTATAGTTTTACCAATGCTCTTATATGGGTGTGAAGCATTGGTGATGAATGTTGCAGCAAGGAGAAGGCTGGAGGCATTGGAGATGTCATGTCTGAGGGCAATTAGTGGTGTGAATATAATGCAGAGAATTTGTAGTTTGGAAGTTAGGAGGTGCAGGATATTCAAAACTGTTGTCCAGAGGGCTTAGGAAGGGTTGTTGAGGTGGTTTGGATATGTAGAGAGAATGGAGCAAAACAGAATGACTTCAAGAGTGTATCAGTCCGTAGCGGAAGGAAGGCGGGGTAGGGGTCGGCCTAGGAAAGGTTGGAGGGAGTGGGTAAAGGAGGTTTTGTGTGCTAGGGGCTTGGACTTCCAGCAGGCATGCGTGAGCGTGTTTGATAGGAGAGAATGGAAACAAATGGTTTTTAATACTTGACGTGCTGTTGGAGTGTGAGCAAAGTATCATTTATGAAGGGATTCAGGGAAACCGGCAGGGCGGACTTGAGTCTTGGAGATGGGAAGTACAGTGCCTGCACTCTGAAGGAGGGGTGTTAATGTTGCAGTTTAAAAACTGTAGTGTAAAACACTCTTCTGGCAAGACAGTGATGGAGTGAATGATAGTGAAAGTTTTTCTTTTCCGGGCCACCCTGCCTTAGTGGGAATCGGCCAGTGTGTTAATAATAAAATAAAAAAAAACCATGGTGACATCACACATCCCTGTCTAAGGCCTACTTTTACTGGGAAATAATTTCCCTCTCGCGTACATACTCTAACCTGAGCATCACTATCCTCGTAAAAACTTTTTCACCACTTTCAGTAACCTACCTACCATTCCATACATTTGCAACATGTGCCACATTGCCCCTCTATCCACCCTATCATATGCCTTTCCAAATCCATAAATGCCACAAATATCTCTTTACCCCTATCTAAATACTGTTCACCTACGTGTTTCACTGCAAACACTTGGTCTACTCCCTCCCTACCCTTCCTGAAGCCTCTTTGTTCATCTGCTATCCTGCTCTCTGTCTTACTCTTAATTCTTTCAATAATAACTCTACCATTCACTTTACCAGTTACTCAGACTTATTCCCCTATAATTTTTACTCTTTTTATCCCCTTTGCCTTTATACAAAGGAAGTATGCATGCTCTCTGCCAATCCCTTGGTACCTTACCCTCTTTCATATTTTTTTTTTTTTAACAAGTCGGCCATCTCCCACCGAGGCAGGGTGACCCAAAAAGAAAGAAAATCCCCAAAAAGAAAACACTTAAAGCATGATTCAACACTTTCACCTCACTCACACATAATCACTGTTTTTGCAGAGGTGCCCAGAATACAACAGTTTAGAAGCATATACGTATAAAGATACACAACATATCCCTCCAGACTGCCAATATCCCATATCCCTCCTTTAGAGTGCAGGCATTGTACTTCCCATTTCCAGGACTCAAGTCTGGCTATATAAAAATAACCGGTTTCCCTGAATCCCTTCACTAAATATTACCCTGCTCACACTCCAACAGCTCGTCAGGTCCCAAATACCATTCGTCTCCATTCACTCCTATCGAACACGCTCGTGCACGCCTGCTGGAAGTCCAAGCCCCTCGCCCACAAGACCTCCCTTACCCCTTCCTTCCAACCCTTTCGAGGACGACCCCTACCCCGCCTTCCTTCCCCTACAGATTTATACGCTCTCCATGTCATTCTACTTTGATCCATTCTCTCTAAATGACCAGACCACCTCAACAACCCCTCTTCAACCCTCTGACTAATACTTTTATTAACTCCACACCTCCTAATTGCCACACACTGAATTTTCTGCATGATATTTACACCACACATTGCCCTTAGACAGGACATCTCCACTGCCTGCAACCACCTCCTCGCTGCCGCATTTACAACCCAAGCTTCACACTCGTATAAGAGTGTTGGTACTACTATACTTTCATACATTCCCTTCTTTTCCTCCATAGATAATGTTTTTTGTCTCCACATATACCTCAACGCACCACTCACCTTTTTTCCCTCATCAATTCTGTGATTAACCTCATCCTTCATAAATCCATCTGCCGACACGTCAACTCCCAAATATCTGAAAACATTCACTTCTTCCATACTCCTCCCCAATTTGATATCCAATTTTTCTTTATCTAAATCATTTGATATCCTCATCACCTTATTCTTTTCTATGTTCACTTTCAAATTTCTACCTCTTCACACACTCCCAAACTCATCCACTAACCTTTGCAATTTTTCTTTAGAATCTCCCATAAGCACAGTATCATCAGCCAAAAGCAACTGTGTCAGTTCCCATTTTGTATTTGATTCCCCAGAATTTAATCCCACCTTTCTCCTGAACATCACAGCATTTACTTCTTTTACAACCCCATCTATAAATATATTAAACAACCATGGTGACATTACACATCGCTGTCTAAGACCTACTTTTACCGGGAAGTAGTCTCCCTCTCTTCTACACACCCTAACCTAAGCCTCACTATCCTCAGAAAAACTTTACGGCATTTAGTAACTTACCACCTATTCCATATACTTGCAACATTTGCCACATTGCTCCCCTATCCACTCTATCATATGCCTTTTCTAAATCCATAAATGCAATAAAAACTTCCCTACCTTTATCTAAATACTGTTAATATACACCGACCATCCTACTTATGACCTGCTAATATACACCTACCATCCGACTTACGACCTGCTCGACTTACGACCACTCGACTTACGACCGTGTTTTTTTTTTTTTTTTGCCAAATTTCTGGGAAATAAACAACTATTTATGTTGTACACAGTGTTTATCCTAAACCTTACAGTATAAAATACAGTACTAACAGCATAAAAGGTAAAGTAAAACATGAAATACCAAAATAAAACAATAAAATAGTCATTACAAAAATGTGATGTTGATATTCAGTAGTAAAGTTCGACTTTCGTCCATTTCGACTTACGACCTGTTTTTCGAAACCAAACTCGGTCGTAAGTCGGATGGTAGGTGTATTTGCTTCAATGTAAACACTTGATCTACACATCCCCTACCCACTCTGAAACCTCCTTGCTCATCTGCAATCCTACATTCTTTCTTACCTCTAATTCTTTCAATATAACCCTACCTTACACTTTTCCTGGTATACTCAGTAAACTTATTCCTCTATAAATTTTACAATCTCTTTTGTCCCCCTTTCCTTTATATAAAGGGACTATACATGCTCTCTGCCAATCCCTAGGTGCCTTCCCCTCTTTCATACATTTAATAAACAAAAATACCAACCACTCCAACACTATATCCCCCCCCCCCGTGCTTTTAACATTTCTGTCATGATCCTGTCAGTTCCAGCTGCTTTACCCCCTTTCATTCTATGTAATGCCTCGCGCACCTCCCCCATACTCGCATCCTGTTCTTCACTTCTGAAAGATGGTATACCTCCCTGGCCAGTGCATGAAATTACCGCCTCCCTTTCTTGATCGACATTTAAAAGTTCCTCAAAATATTCTCGCCATCTTTCATGTATTTATTAAATATAAATACTAACCACTCCAAAACTACATCCCCACCTGCTTTTAACATTTCTATCTTTATCCCATCAATCCCAGTTGCTTTACCCCCTTTCATTCTACTCTCTGCCCCACAAACCTCCCTCGCACTCACAACTGGTTCTTCCTCACTCCTATAAGATGTTACTAATCGTTGCCTTATACATGAAATCACAGCAATTCCTCTAAATATTCCCTCCATCTTCCTGATACCTCTAACTCTCCATTTAATAACTCTCCTCTCCGATTTTTAACTAACAAATGCATTCTTTCCCTAGGCTTTCTCAGCTTATTAATCTCACTCCTAAAATTTTTCATATTTTCAACAAAATTTGTTGTTAACATCGCCCACCCTCTCATTTGCTCTCTTTTTGCATTGCTTCACCACTCTCTTAACCTCTCTCTTTCTCCCTACATACTCCTCCCTCCTTGCATCACTTCTGCTTTATAAAAGCCTCTCGTATGCTAATGTTTTCTCCCTTGCTACTCTTTACATCATCTTTCCACCAATTGCTCTTCTTCCCTCCTGCACGCACTTTCCTATAACCACAAACTTCTGCTGAAAACACTAACACTATATTCTTAAGCTTACCCCATACATCTATTCCATTGCCTATACTCTCACTAGCCCATCTGTCCTCCAATAGTTGTTTATATCTTACCTTGACTGCCTTCTCCTCTAGTTTATAAATCTTCACTTCTCTCTTACTTGCTGTTTCCATTCTCCTTGTATGCTATTTACTTAGTACACACACTGCAGCTAGAACTATATAAACATGTACATCCTGTATTCTACCCAACAGTCTTTTATCTACTAATATGTAGTCCAACAAACTACTGTTATTTTGCCCCTCATCATATCTTGTATATTTATTTATCCTCTTTTTCTTAACTCTTTCAGGGTTGACAGGCCCTCTCCCAGACTTGTTCTCAGGGTCGAAAAATTAAAAAAAAAAATAATAATTTTTTACTTATGAAAAGATCGTTTTTTTTTTTTTAAATATTATAGGCTAAACAAAAAATTTTTACCATCAATACTTACCAAGATATGGAGGCGTGAAGTTGACAGAAAATGACCAGCATACAGCAACAGTGCCAACTGCCGCTCACCTGGTTTTAGTTTATTTAGTTTTTTCAGTATTTTCTATTTTTTATTTTGTTTTTTTTCAAGTAACTTTTATGGCCTGTGAGACCAATGTGAGCACTATTTTGTACGTTTTTCTCTTCATTTACTACACACTAACTGCACAAACACTGTTGTAACTATTTTTTTTTTTTTTTCAACAAGTCGGCCGTCTTCCACCGAGGCAGGGTGACCCAAAAAAGAAAGAAAATCCCCAAAAAGAAAATACTTTCATCATCATTCAACACTTTCACCACACTCACACATTATCACTGCTTTTGCAGAGGAGCTCAGAATATAACAGTTCAGAAGCATATACGTATAAAGATACACAACATATCCCTCCAAACTGCCAATATCCCAAACCCCTCCTTTAAAGTGCAGGCATTGTACTTCCCATTTCCAGGACTCAAGTCCGACTGTATGAAAATAACCGGTTTCCCTGAATCCCTTCACTAAATATTACCCTGCTCACACTCTAACAGATCGTCAGGTCCCAAGTATCATTCGCCTCCATTCACTCCTATGTAATACGCTCATGCACGCTTGCTGGAAGTCCAAGCCCCTAGCCCACAAAACCTCCTTTACCCCCCTCTTTCCAACCCTTTCGAGGACGACCCCTACCCCTCCTTCCTTCCCCTATAGATTTATATGCTTTCCATGTCATTCTACTTTGATCCATTCTCTCTAAATGACCATACCACCTCAACAACCCCTCTTCTGCCCTCTGACTAATGCTTTTATTAACTCCACACCTTCTCCTAATTTCCACACTCCGAATTTTCTGCATAACATTTACACCACACATTGCCCTTAGACAGGACATCTCCACTGCCTCCAACCATCTCCTCGCTGCTGCATTTACCACCCAAGGTTCACATCCATATAAGTGTTGGTACTACTATACTTTCATACATTCCCTTCTTTGCCTCCATAGATAACGTTTTTTGACTCCACATATACCTCAACGCACCACTCACCTTTTTTCCCTCATCAATTCTATGATTAACCTCATCCTTCATAAATCCATCCGCCGACACGTCAACTCCCAAGTATCTGAAAACATTCACTTCTTCCATACTCCTCCTCCCCAATTTGATATCCAATTTTTCTTTATCTAAATCATTTGATACCCTCATCACCTTACTCTTTTCTATGTTCACTTTCAACTTTCTACCTTTACACACATTCTCAAACTCATCCACTAACCTTTGCAATTTTTTTTTAGAATCTCCCATAAGCACAGTATCATCAGCAAAAAGTAACTGTGTCAATTCCCATTTTGAATTTGATTCCCCATAATTTAATCCCACCCCTCTCCCAAACACCCTAGCATTTACTTCTTTTACAACCCCATCTATAAATATATTAAACAACCATGGTGACATTACACATCCCTGTCTAAGACCTACTTTTACCGGGAAGTATTCTCCCTCTCTTCTACACACCCTAACCTGAGCCTCACTATCCTCATAAAAACTCTTTACAGCATTTAATAACTTACCACCTATTCCATATACTTGCAACATCTGCCACATTGCTCCTCTATCACTCTATCATATGCCTTTTCTAAATCCATCCATAAATGCAATAAAAACTTCCCTACCTTTATCTAAATACTGTTCACATATATGCTTCAATGTAAACACTTGATCTACACATCCCCTACCCACTCTGAAGCCTCCCTGCTCATCCGCAATCCTACATTCTGTCTTACCTCTAATTCTTTCAATTATAACCCTACCGTATACTTTTCCTGGTATACTCAGTAAACTTTTTTTTATTTTTTTTTTTATTATCACACCGGCCGATTCCCACCAAGGCAGGGTGGCCCGAAAAAGAAAAACTTTCACCATCATTCACTCCATCACTGTCTTGCCAGAAGGGTGCTTTACACTACAGTTTTTAAACTGCAACATTAACACCCCTCCTTCAGAGTGCAGGCACTGTACTTCCCATCTCCAGGACTCAAGTCCGGCCTGCCGGTTTCCCTGAATCCCTTCATAAATGTTACTTTGCTCACACTCCAACAGCACGTCAAGTATTAAAAACCATTTGTCTCCATTCACTCCTATCAAACACGCTCACGCATGCCTCTATAATTTTTACAATCTCTTTTGTCCCCTTTCCCTTTATATAAAGGGATTATACATGCTCTCTGCCAATCCCTAGGTACCTTCCCCTCTTTCATACATTTATTAAACAAAAGTACCAACCACTCCAACAATATGTCCCCTCCTGCTTTTAACATTTCTGTCATGATCCCATCAGTTCCAGCTGCTTTACCCCCTTTCATTCTACGTAATGCCTCACGTACCTCCACCACACTTACATTCTGCTCTTCTTCACTCCTAAAAGATGGTATGCCTCCCAGGCCAGTGCATGAAATTACCGCCTCCCTTTCTTCCTCAACATTTAAAAGTTCCTCAAAATATTCTCGCCATCTACCTAATACCTCCCTCTCCCCATCTACTAACTCCCCTACTCTGTTTTTAACTGACAAATCCATACTTTCCCTAGGCTTTCTTAACTTGTTTAACTCACTCCAAAATTCTTTCTTATTTTCATTAAAATTTCTTGACAGTGCCTCTCCCACTCTTTCATCTGCTCTCCTTTTGCACTCTCTCTCCACTCTCTTCACCTTTCTTTTACTCTCCATATACTCTGCTCTTCTTATAACACTTCTGCTTTGTAAAAACCTCTCGTAAGCTACCTTTTTCTCTTTTATTACACCCTTTACTTCATCATTCCACCAATCACTCCTCTTTCCTCCTGCCCCCACCCTCCTATAACCACAAACTTCTGCCCCACATTCTAATACTGCATTTTTAAAACTATTCCAACCCTCTTCAACCCCCCCACTACTCATCTTTGCACTTGCCCACCTTTCTGCCAATAGTCGCTTATATCTCGCCCGAACTTCCTCCTCCCTTAGTTTATACACTTTCACCTCCCTCTTACTTGTTGTTGCCACCTTCCTCTTTTCCCATCTATGTCTTACTCTAACTGTAGCTACAACTAAATAATGATCCGATATATCAGTTGCCCCTCTATAAACATGTACATCCTGGAGCCTACCCATCAACCTTTTATCCACCAATACATAATCTAACAAACTACTTTCATTACGTGCTACATCATACCTTGTATATTTATTTATCCTCTTTTTCATAAAATATGTATTACTTATTACCAAATTTCTTTCTACACATAGCTCAATTAAAGGCTCCCCATTTACATTTACCCCTGGCACCCCAAATTTACCTACTACTCCTTCCATAACATTTTTACCCACTTTAGCATTGAAATCCCCAACCACCATTACTCTCACACTTGATTCAAAACTCCCCATGCATTCACTCAACATTTCCCAGAATCTCTCTCTCTCTCTCTACACTTCTCTCTTCTCCAGGTGCATACATGCTTACTATAACCCACTTTTCACATCCAATCTTTATTTTACTCCACATAATCCTTGAATTTATACATTTGTAGTCCCTCTTTTCCTGCCATAGCTTATCCTTCAACATTATTGCTACTCCTTCTTTAGCTCTAACTCTATTTGAAACCCCTGACCTAATCCCATTTATTCCTCTCCTATATTGTTTATAAAAGTTGTTTACAAACACAAACTATATAAAAAGTTGTTTATTACTATTTTTCTATATTTTATATACACATATACAGTCACAGGGAATGTTTCTAGAAGTTCTGCAGCCTGTGGAACTCTTTGAAACATGGTGTCATTCACAGTGGTGTTTTACACTCCTCACACATAAAACGAGTGTCTCTGCGTTGTTGTGACCGTTTTTTTGTATGTGCACAGACGTAACACTTCTTCTGAGCCTTTTTCTTGAAAGCAGTAGCAGGCAGTTTTGTTAGGAAGTGATCACCATGCTTCAGCGAGAAGGTAGTTGTTGATAATTTAGTGGGTGGTTTTCTATTGCAGGTGTTGCTCCTTGGTACTTGAATACTATTTGTCTGATGACAATCAAACAAAATTCGCCATATGGTGGTTTGTTTCTGGTCCTCATCTTGTACACATTATAAGCATTGAGCATGGAAATGTCCAGGAGATGGAAAAAAAGTTTTATGTACCACTTATAACTCTTGCAAACACAATCAGCAAACCCAATCTGCATGTCACATTTGTCCACTGAGCGCATATTGAAGGTGTAATCAATCGCAGCTGCAGGTTTTAGAATGGGTTCATTGCTTTCTCTATGCTGCCTGCCAGTGTTTGTCATTTCGTTAGGGTGAACTGATGATAACAGTGTGACATCTCATTTGTCATGCCACCAAAATGCCATGATGTCATTGGCAGCAAACGCCTGCACCTCACCTCTACTAGTCCCACCGTCAAACCTGGGCATATGTTTACGATTTGCACGCACTGTGCCACACATGTCTATCATGTTCACTTGCAAGAAATCACTGAGTGAGGGGCTTGTGTACCAGTTATCAGTATATAATATATGCCCCTTACCAAGATATGGTTCTATCATTGTTCTAACCACATCACCAGAGATGCCCAATAACTTCCTGGTATTTTGCAATGTATAACTTCCAGTGCACACAATAATATCCAATACAAGACCACTGTAGCAGTCACAAAGCACAAACAACTTTATACCAAATCGTTTCTTCTTGCTTGGTATGTACTGCTTGAATGAGAGTCTTCCTTTGAACTGAATCAAAGACTCATCAATAACAAGCTTCCTGAAGGGATAAAAATACATATTGAATTTCTCTCTCAAATACACAAACACATTCCTAATCTTATATAACCTGTCGTTTCTGTCAGGCCTGGTTTTGTCTGAGAAGTGAAGCATACATAATAGTAGCATAAATCGATTCACTAGCATTATATCACTGAAACCTGGGGTTGCAATCAGGCGGTCTGTTGACCAGTATGATTTCACAGTGTGCTTATACACATGTGGCATGAGCATTATTGTGGCAAAGAAAAGATGGTGTAGGCATGATTTTGGTGAAAGTATTGTGTTTGCTATGGTGTAATTGAAGTATCTGTTGCTTTCCCTGACAATAATTTCCATTGGGTTCGTCAAAGAATAACTCGAAACATTCCAGTTCATTGGCATTATTCCCAAGTGTACAAGATGGCCGTATTCCACTTTGACTTTCATCAAACTGATGGGGATTTGGAAGAAAATTGTCAGCTTCCTGCCAATCCCAGGTGCGGTCTGCTGGTGGGTACTGGATATTGACTTGTGGTTGTGGAGGTTGTGGTTGTGGAGGCTTGTGTGGTGGGTGGGTGGGGGATGGTGGCCTTTGTTGTAGATCAGCTGAGGCAGCGGCGTGGGTGGCAGCATGGCCCACTGCTGGTGCCTCAAGGCCAGCTCCACCACTACCACCACCATGCACATTTTCCATCCCAATTGCAACACTATCTTCTTCATTTTCAATATCTGTTCCTGTTGTACAGCCACGGGATGTACTCCGAGATGTACTCCTTCCCCTTGGAATAGCATATGACACAACCAGAGCTCATATATCGTTGTATATACTGACGCTTCACTGGAGAATATTCCACTTCACTATCGCTACTGGAACTGTTTTCAAGAGCTTGGAGTTCATATTCATTATCACCATCATCACCCATGCTGACATCTGAGTCTGGGATATGGGAAAATAGGAGTTTCCTCTTTGGTTCTGATACAAGTGAACGTGAACAAGACAGCCCAGCATCAGAGGTGGAAGGCTGGGGGTCGTCTGGGTTTTCCTCACTATTACCGGTATTATGGTCATTAGTTTCGGTCACAACCTCATCAAAACCTTGAAACTCATCTTTATTGGCACTTCCATCTGTATTAGAACTGTCACTGGGGAACAAAAGTGTCCCAGTTCACCGAGGAGTGAGGAGTTTCTTACTGCGAGGCATGGTGAGCAAGGTGTACTAAAATGGCGTTCCCACAATGCCCCACTGGGTCCCAGAATTTTTTCCTACCGCACGCACTCTCCACACACTCACTCTCTCACATCTAGGCCTACCAGCTGTTTCCCGCTTGATTTGAAGGCGCTAGAATTTATGCATACTAGTTCGTCAAAATCCCTGGCGCGTAAGCCGTACTAGTACGTCGGAAACCCTGAAAGGGTTAAAATGTGTGTTACCTATAAGCAAACCCTTTTCTATACAAAGCTCAGTCAAATGCTTCCCATTATCATATACACCTGGCACTCCAAACTTACCTACTGCACCTTCTCTAAATGCTTCTCCTACTTTAGCATTTAGACCCCTACCACAATTACTCTTTTACGTATTTGGCTCAAAAGTCCCTCCATACTCCCAAAATTGCTCTCTCTCCTCTACACTCCTCTTTTCTCCAGGTGCATACACACTTATTATGACCCACTTTTCACATCTGACACTTATTTTAATCCACATAATCCTTGAATTTATATACAGTGGACCCCCGCCTTACGATCAGCTCCCAACTCGACCAATTATGTAAGTGTATTTTTGTAAGTGCTTTTGTACATGTATTTTTGGGGGTCTGAAACAGACTAATCTAATTCAAAATATTCCTTATGGGACCAAATTTGGTCGGTAACGGCACCCGAACAAACTTCTGGAATGAAATAATATCGTAAGGCGGGGGTCCACTGTATTTACATTCCCTCTTCTCTCTCCACAACTGATCCTTCAACTTCATTGCTATCCCTTCCTTAGCTCTAACTCTCTCAGATACTCCTGACTTAATCCCATTTGTTTCTCCCCACTGAAACTAACCTTCCCCCTACAGCTTTGTTTCGCTTAGGGCTAGGACATCCAACTTCCTTTCATTCATAACATTAGCAATCATCTCTTTCGTATCATTCGCACTACATCCACGCACATTCAAACACCCCAATTTTATATAGTTTTTCTTTTCCTTGTTTTTAGCAATTTATGCAGGAGAAGGGGTTACTAGTCCATGATGATAATTCTAAAAACATTAAGTAATGTGACAATCTGGATAGTACCTTTGGTACTATCCATATTGTCACATTACTTAATGTCACATTTGCTTGCTGGCACAGTGACTCTGGGTCATTTTAATGTAGTACATGTATTAGGGTTTGTGTTTAGGAGTAAGGAGCCTCTTCTCTAGGAGGGGTTCCATGCTTCCTGTATTGTGTTTGTCTGACCAAGAACCCAGTCTCTCTTTTAGCATAAAAGGTGGTGATATGGATTTTACAGTTAAAAATAGGAGAGGAGAGTTATTAAATTGAGTGTTAGAGGTGTCAGGAAGGCAGAGGGAATATTTTGAGGAATTGTTAAATGTTGATGAAGATAGGGAAACTGTGATTTCGTGTATAGGGCAAGGAGGAATAACATCTTGTAGGAGTGAGGAAGAGTCAGTTGTGGGTGTGGGGGAAGTTCATGAGGCAGTGGGGAGAATGAAGGGGTAAGGCAGCTGGGATTGATGGGCTAAAGATAGAAATGTTAAAAGCAGGTGAGGATATAGTTTTGGAGTGGTTCGTGCTATTATTTAATAAATGTATAGAAAAGGGTAAGGTACCTAGGGATTGGCAGAGAGCATGCATTGTTCCTTTGTATAAAAGCAAAGGGGACAAAAGAGAGTGCAAAAATTATAGGGGAATAAGCCTGTTGAGTATCCCTGGTAAAGTGTATGATAGTTATTATTGAAAGAATTAAGTGTAAGACTGAGAGCAGGGTAGCAGATGAACAAGGAGGCTTTAAGAAGGGTAGGGGTGTGTTGACAAAGTGTTTACAGTGAGACATATAGGTGAACAGTATTTAGATAAGGGTTTATGTGGCATTTATGGATTTGGAAAAGGCATATGATAGGGTGGATAGGGGGCAATACGGCAGATGTTGCAGGTGTATGGAATAGGAGAGTATAGAGGTGAATGTATTAGGATATTTAGGAGTGGATGTGTTAGCAGATGGGGCATTGAAAGATAAGGTGAATCATAGAATTGATAATGGGAAAAGGGTGAGTGGTTCACTTAGGAATCTGTGGAGGCAAAGAACTTTGTCCATGGAAGCAAAGAGGGAAATGTATGAGTGTATAGTTATACCAACACTCCTATATGGGTGTGAAGCATGGGTGGTGAATGTTGCACCAAGGAGAAGGCTGGAAGCAGTGGAGATGTCATGTCTGAGGGCAGTGTGTGTTGTGAATGTAATGCAGAGAATTCGTAGTTTGGAAATTAGGAGGAGGTGTGGGATTACTAAAACTGTTATCAAGAGGGCTGAGGAGGATTTGGTGAGGTGGTTCGGACATGTAGAGAGGATGGAACAAAATATGTAGAATGACTTCAAGAGTATAAATCTGTAGTGGAGGGAAGGCAGGGTAGGGTTTGGCCTAGGAAAGGATGGATGGAGGGGGGTAAAGGAAAAAATGTGTAATTGGAACAGTCTGAGAAAGCATCCATTACATATTACAATGGGTTCACTTTATGTGCCATTGGCTATGAACACATCTACAGCATAGAGCCAGGGATGGGTGTACTTTTGTGATTGACTTATGCAACGAGTGAATTGGTCACGACAGTTACAAGATGGTATTGCTAGTGTAAATTTGCTAATTAGAAATGGAATATGTTTAAAGCACTTAATAATGAAAAATAACATGTGTATATTGTTTTAAATTACTGTCTAGAGTCCTGAGAGCCACTTGTGTATGTATATTGCAAGACTAATATATGCTGTTAACCCTTTGAGTGTCGAGACCCCTGCTCACAAACTTGCTCAGTGTTTAAGAATTTAAAAAAAAAAAAAAATTTCTTATGAAATGATAGGATCTTTTTCCGAGGGTAATGAAACCAAAAGTTTGAAATTTGATGGAAAACTTATGGAATTATGCAATTTCGCTCACTTTGAGCCTTATTTTGGGTCAATTTCTTTGTTCCATTTGACTAAACTCGTAGCTATTTCGCTAGTACAGTGGACCCTCGACCAGTGATGGCATCGATTAACGATAAATCTGACTAGCGATACATTTTATCGCAAAAATTTTGCCTCGATTAGCGCTAAAAAACTCGACCAACACTATTCGTTCCGTCTGAGATGCGTCCACTTCTGGCCAGTGTTTACAAGCCAGCCAGCCACCGCGGTCGCTTCCAAGCATACAATCGGAACATTTCATATTATCACAGCCTTTTTAGTGATTGCACCTGCAAAATAAGTCACCATGGGCCCCAAGAAAGCTTCTAGTGCCAACCCTACAGCAAAAAGGGTGAGAATTACTATGGATATGAAGAAAGAGCTCATTGCTAAGTATGAAAGTGGAGTGCATGTCTCCGAGCTAGCCAGGCTGTACACAAAACCCCAATCAACCATCGCTACTATTGTGGCCAAGAAAACGTCAATCAAGGAAGCTGTTCTTGCCAAAGGTGCAACTATGTTTTCGAAACTGAGATTGCAAGTGATAGAAGATGTTGAGAGAGTGTTATTGGTATGGATAAACGAAAAACAGGTAGCAGGAGATAGCATCTCTCAAGCGATCATATGTGAAAAGGCTAGGAAGTTGCATGACGATTTAATTAGAAAAATGCCAGCAACTAGTGGTGATGTGAGTGAATTTAAGGCCAGCAAAGGTTGGTTTGAGAGATTTAAGAATCGTAGTGGCATACATAGTGTGATAAGGCATGGTGAGGCTGCCAGTTTGGACCAAAAAGCAGCTGAAAAATATGTGCAGGAATTCAAGGAGTACATAGACAGTGAAGGACTGAAACCTGAACAAGTGTTTAATGGTGACACTGACAATGTTGTGAAACACTTTAGGAATGTCATAAAGGAACGGGAGGTACAGGCCTCTATGGGCAGATATGTTGTGCGACTGAGGTCCAGTGACTCTCAAGCTGGTCCTAGTGGCATTAAAAGAAGGGAAGTAACCCCAAGAAAGGACTTGCCACCTCAAGTCCTAATGGAAGGGGATTCCCCTTCTAAACACTAAGACCATCAACACACTCCCCTCTTCCCATCCCATCAATCATCACGAGATCTTCAATAAAGGTAAGTGTCATGTAACTGTGCATGTCTTCTTCAGTTTGTGTGTATTAAAATTAATATTTCATGTGTTAAAATTTTTTTTTTTTCAATACTTTTGGGTGTCTTGCACGGATTAATTTGATTTCCATTATTTCTTATGGGGAAAATTAACTTGACTAACGATTATTCTGACTAACGATGAGCTCTTAGGAACGGATCAATAGCGTTAGTCAAGGGTCCACTGTACTCCTATTATTCTATCGACTGAGTACAGGAAATCGCCTATTTACCAATTTTAACTACATAAAGGCCAATTTCAAAATAGGGGCTGGAATAAACACTACAGACATTCCTGTCACTAAAGCAACATTTTCTCTGTTCATTAGTCATGTCTCCAGGCCCCTCTTATATTATGCTTGCTTTCCATTTTGAATTTTTATTCACACAATAAATAGATGATTTATTGTTATTCAAACTACTGCATATTTGTAATAATTGTATAAATAATATCAGCGCATTTGTGAATGCTTATTAGATCCACCAGTTGACGTGTATTGGATGCGTGATGTGCTTTGTTTACTCTTGAACATCGTCAAAAATCTAACATTTCTGCTACTATGAGCTCAACTTCAAGATACTTTTAGTTGGTAAACTATTCAAATTCTGTAATATTTCCATTCTCACATGAGACCAAGAAAATGAGAATACAACTATAAATACCATAGGAAAATACACTGCAAAGTTTTAAACCAAAAACACGGTCAGTTTTTTTCTTGTGCACTGCTTACTGCAGGATTTTTTTTATGCTACTGTGCACACTGACCATGCAGACCCATTCTCTCATATGTAGGCCTACCAACTTTCTCCCACAAGATGTGAAGCTACTAGAATTTTGGCCTTGTATGACTGGACCAACCCTGGCTTCAAAGCCGTAATTTTATGGGACTGACACTGAAGGTGTCTGTGCCTTAGGAGAGAGGTTTGTGCATGCTTTCATGTGTTTGTGCACTTCAGCAGTTAACCAGCATTCTATAAATGTGTTGCCCAGCTTACAGCTTAATGCTGTAGACAGGACTGCTGCTATAGGTTTTGAAAATGAAGATATGGAGGAACATTTTCATTCCAGTTTTAGTCTGTTACAAATGTGCTGGGTTACAAATTAACATTAAATTAAAACTCCACATAAGGACAACCTTTTATTGTATAGAAATGTTTTTATCTATGAGTTTTACAATCAGTTGCTGGATCACCAAAATACATGATCTTATATAACTTGTTAGAGCAGGGCAGAGAGGGGGATTGTGTGGAAGGGGGGGCTAAGAAAGTGAGGTACAAAATTTCTATTCCATCACATTTACTGGTTAGGCTCAAATAGTAATTATGATTAGTTATTGGTCATAGTCAAGTTAGTAAATGTGGTGCAACAGGAACCTTTTTAAATTATCTTGCATTAATCCTTCTCCACCTGTTCCTCCGACTTATATTTGAGTGAAGTTTTTTTTTGCCAACAGGATTCTTTACCATAAAGTACAGTGGTACCTCGGGATATGAATAGCTCAAAACTCGAACAGTTATGTAAGTGTATTTATGTAAGTGCTTTTGTGAGTGTATTTTTGGAGGTCTGAAACGGATTAATCTAATTTACATTATTCCTTATGGTAATAAATTCATTGATATCGGCACTCAAGCAGCCTTCTGGAACGAATTAAGTTCGTATCCCGAAGTACCACTGTATCTTCATTTCATGGAGATTTGTATTAGCTATGTTAATTAATTTTTATTTTTAGTATGGATCCAGCTACGTTAATCCCTGCTCCTGCACCGGCCCCAATAATGGGAGCAATCAATGGTAGTCTAGCAGGTGGTCTGGCCCAAGCAGCATCTGCAGCAGTAGCTTCGGCTCTTTCATCCCTTGCTCGAGGAGGACCTAATGCTGACAGTACTGCTTCTCCTACAGCATCTAGACCAACTGCTAATGCCACCTCTACCATCACCACCAATTTAACAAGTGAATCTAATGTAAACCAGTCATCTACAACTTCTACTACAAGCAGCAGCAGCAGTAGTAGTAGCAGCAGCACCAGCAGCAGCAGTGGTGGTCCACTTCGTGGTTTTCCCCAGGGTAGTGTACGCACACTAACTGTCAGAATTACAAGTAAGGATAGAATATTACCAGTCTCCCATCAGATTCAAATTCATTGTTCATTAGTAAATTGTTTTTGTTTTTCATCTTGGTATGATTGAAAACTCATAAAAAGTATATTGATGTCTTGTATAACATTTCCATACTAGTTCTCATTGAGTGCTAAATGATTGTTGGGTCCAGTGCATGGCAAAATTTAAAAAAAAAAAAAATATATAAAAATTAAGATCCATTGAAGAGAAATTGATTTGGAAGTGAATTTTGTTTTCTAACCTCAATTTGTCATATGCAACCATAATATGGTTGGAGACGCATTATGGGGCAATATTCTATTAACAAAGACATTAAAATTGGTGTTTTTGCCTGAGATGAGTAAATTCTTAAGGAATGATGTTTGACGGTAGATGATGCAGCAGAGCAAACCATACCAAGGGCGGGGATAGAACCCGCGATCAGAGAGTCTCAAAACTCCAGACCGTCGCATTAGCCACTGGACCAGCTGGTCCGTGGCTAACGCGACGGTCTGGAGTTTTGAGACTATGATCGCGGGTTCTATCCCCGCCTGTGGTATGGTTTGTTTGCAATCGTGTCATTGCGATTTTGTGAGTCATGCAGCAGAGCATTTGGGTGGAGGGCAGGACCTAAACAGAATTGACCATGTGTGCTAGATTTTCTTTTAGTTGTTATTTAACCAAATGCTTAGCTCAGACTGCATGCATTGAGAACCAACAGCTTTGCTGTTGCAGACTGTCAACAGGAAATCCTGGTTAGGGACTGGGCCATTAACAATGATTCCTAGAACTATCTTCAAGTAACGAATGTTGTCAGTCACACTGACTGATATTGTAGTCTGTGAGACAGGTGGAGAAGAGAAGGTGGAGGAGAGGAGCCTATGTTGATGTGGGAGTGTAGTGTATTTAAGACTTGTACTCACTGGTAGACAGGAACCACTCAGGAAAGTTCAGCTGTTATGTCATAAGAGATAAAAATGGAATCCTGTTTGAACATTTTGTACTCCTGTAGGATTACTTTTTGTCTTTCTTAAACATTAAATTATACTTGAACAAGGAGATGATTATCCCCCCCTCCCCCCCCCAAAAAAAGACACAAACAACTATTGAGACAAATATTCATTCTGGTGATGGGATGATACAAAAATCGTTACTGTTATCAGTACCCAGTTTTATGCCAATACCAGAACAGTAAAAATTTGTCGATTTCCACCAATGCTGATACTCAGTTTTAGGCTGGTACCATTATTGAAACCACTGAATTAGTTGATATCTACTGATGGTGATACTTTGATCCCTTGCATACCAAACCCACTATCCCCAGTTTTTCTTGCTCACCATCAATCCTATACGATACATCCCTCTAGCGCCTGGAACCAATCTTGGGCGGAAAACATTATATACTGAGTCAAAAAGGGAGAATTAGTGTGCACTACCTAGCAGAGTTTACTGCCAGAGGGGAATCATAGGCCTGTGTTCCGTGTGCAAAATAATAATAATAGAACTTTTCTTTGTCAGAGGAAAGAAAGTCTCCCTGATAACATTGTGTATACATAGTGTATACTACAGTGGCTCCCTAGTATATAGATGATAAAGACTAAAGTGTCATTTGAAAACAGGTGAATTTGTAAATGAAGTGATAAGCCTATAGATGCAGGTGCCAGAAGTCGCCAGAATCTTACCACAGTGGTCAGCTGTTTTAATAATCTTTCTGGCCTGCTAGTGTACTCGCATATAATCTAGTGATACCAGTGAATAGCAGAATACAGTGTTGTAGTAGCAACTAACCAGTATTATAATGGTACTTAGTGGAGTGGAGTGACTTTCATTAGTTTCTTTTTTCTTGTAATACCAGACGTATACTGTGAATTTCATGTAACCTGTAGTTACCAGCAGTCGCAATATACACAACGAGAAGCAATTATTACTACAGAAAAAGCGTCCTTCCTCCAAAATTTCCACCAGTCAACTATAGTGATAATATAGCATTTATTGTGGTGGAGACAAAAAAAAAAAAAAACTAGAGAAGCTAGATACAGCGATTGATAAACAAGGGTTGAGGCTCGACCGTTCGTCACTGTAGGAGCTGCCAGAAATCACCGGCTCTTCAACACGCAAGTTATACTTTTGTATCAATCAAATCACATATTACTCGGGTAGATAATTTCAAGTAGATCCTTCATGTGTTAGCCCGAATCACCGACTAGTATGTTTTAAATAAGTGACCCACTGATCAGATCAGATCGACTGGTCCAACACCTCGATTGGTCCGAACCCTTGATGGTCCGAACCCTTGACTGGTTTCAAATGGTTTCGTTGGACAATAAAGCAGACTGTAAACGGATGGGGTTGTAGGCGCCCTTATCAAACACAAACAATAAATATAAATCAGGAACATACATGGTAAGCTGTCCAATTAGTTAGAAATAGAAATACAAATAGCTAGAGCTTCATTTAAGGAGGTTATTAATAGAGTATTCAACCACTCAAATCATTATGAAGCTCTGTATAGTCTGCAGTCAATCAAACAAACGGGCTTCCACATGGATAAATTGTCATTTTTGTGGAAATTGGTGTCACGCCCCTTGTGCAGATATCCAAGAACTAGCTACAAGCAGTATTAAAACAGGGAAGTGTTTTTGGGTATGCCCAAATGAGGAAAATCTGTGGACTAAAATCACAAGGGTATTAAAAGAGGATAACATCAAAGCTGCTTTCATAGACAACCTGGAAGCTTTCTACAACAGATGGGAACATAAAAAGTCTGGGCTGAATGGTACTGCCCTTGATACTGGCCATGTAGTCAGAAACTGTAAGGCTGGAGGTGATGTCCTGGTAGTCAGTAAATGTGGGGCTGATAGTGCTGTCCTGGGAGACAGTAATGGTGAAGCTGGAGGTGCTGTCCTGGGAGACAGTAATGGTGAAGCTGGAGGTGCTGTCCTGGGAGACAGTAATGGTGAAGCTGGAGATTTTGTCCAGGTAGTCGGGAATTATACGCAGGAAGGAATACATATAAATGACCTCATAGGGGACAGGAGCCGTAGTGGGGAAACAAGTGTAGTCAAAGATAAGATAAAACCAACATTGCAAACTAGAAATACCACAGGAAATAGCAAACAAGAGGACTCCACTAGCTATAGTGAGGATATATTACCAAAAACAACTGGTGGGAGCTCCATTGTTGGTGCTAGGGAGGATAGGAATAAGACAGGGAAACATGCACCAACAGGGAGTACAGTCACAGAAACCCAAGGCAAACGGAAACCAAGCCTGTGCACATGCTATGCACTTGGTATCTGTAGACATGGGAAATCTGGAAAAACAGACAGGAAGTGCAACTATGACCACCCTAGAAAATGCCATGCCCATATGACAACAGGAAAATGCAAACTCCCTTCCTGTAAGCTTTTTCACCCTGAAATGTGTACCTCTTCAGTACAGGAAAGACTGTGCTATAACTTAAATTGCCAGACACACCATCTAAAGGGTACAAAAAGATACAAAACATCCGGGCCATGGGAAAACCTGGGTAGCCACAGCCACTGAAGAGGGAGAGGTTTTTTAGTGCCAGGAAGGAAAAAAACTGGCAGGAAACGGCAGAAATCGTACACCAAATCCAGTCATTCCTGGAACCACAGTCGATGGCCTCCACTCCAAACCAACAGATACAGATACTAATGCCGGAAAAAAATCCCCCCCAGTACCAACAATACCACCAGTCCGATGACATTCTTCTTTGCAAATATACAGGGTCTAAAGCCAGCAACAAACAACAAAATACCTTTCATCTGTGGACTGCTTGCAGAGGCAAAGGCAATGTTCGCGGCTTTCACTGAGACCCACATAAAGGATCACTTGGACAACGAAATATGGATCCCAGGTTACAACCTATACAGATATGACAGAGTGAACAGGCAAAAGGGGGGGGGGGGGTTGGCCTGTACATTGCAGAGTCATTTGTTTGCACAGAACTGCTAAATGCCTCAAATGATGTAGTGGAAGTTTTAGCAGTAAAGGTCGAGAACCAAAACCTAGTCATTGTGGTAGTCTACAAGCCTCCGGATGCAACATCCCAGCAGTTCCAGGAACAGTTGTTAAAAATTGACCACTGTCTGGAAAATCTTCCAGCTCCTGCACCCAACATCTTGCTCCTGGGGGATTTCAACTTAAGGCACCTAAAATGGAGGAATATAGCAAATAATATTGTTGCAGTAATAACACCAGGAGGCAGCTCTGATGAAAACTCACACTCACACGGGCTTTTAAATCTCTGCACAAAATTAAATTTAAACCAGCAAATAATTGAGTCTACTAGACTGGAGAATACACTAGACCTCATCTTCACTAACAATGATGATCTGATAAGAAATGTCACCATATCAAAAACAATATACTCAGATCACAACATAATTGAGGTTCAGACATGTAGGCGTGGAGCCCCAGACCGACATAATGAGACTAGTCACGAGGGAGCATTCACCAAATTCAACTTCAATAACAAAAACATAAAGTGGGACCAAGTAAACCAAGTCCTAACCGATATAAGCTGGGAAGATATACTAAGCAACACACCCCAACGTATGCCTAGAACAGATTAACTTGGTGGCACTAGATGTATGCACAAGGCTTATTCCTCTAAGAAAAAGGAGGAGTAGATGTAAAATAGAAAGAGACAGGCGCTCCCTTTACAGACGACGGAAAAGAATAACAGAGCGGCTAAAAGAGGTCAATATATCTGAAATGCGTAGGGAGACACTGGTCAGAGAAATAGCAAGCATCGAACTCAAGCTAAAGGAATCTTATAGGAGTCAGGAATCGCGGGAAGAACTAAAAGCCATAAATGAAATCGAAAAAAACCCAAAGTATTTCTTCTCCTATGCCAAATCAAAGTCGAGAACAACATCCAGTATTGGGCCCCTACTTAAACAAGATGGGTCCTACACAGATGACAGCAAGGAAATGAGTGAGCTACTCAAGTCCCAATATGACTCAGTTTTTAGCAAGCCGCTAACCAGACTGAGAGTCGAAGATCAAAACGAATTTTTTATGAGAGAGCCACAAAATTTGGTTAACAAGCCTATCCGATGTTATCCTGACGCCAAATGACTTCGAACAGGCGATAAATGACATGCCCATGCACTCTGCCCCAGGGCCAGACTCATGGAACTCCGTGTTCATCAAGAACTGCAAGAAGCCCCTATCACGAGCCTTTTCCATCCTATGGAGAGGGAGCATGGACACGGGGGTCGTCCCACAGTTACTAAAAACAACAGACATAGCCCCACTCCACAAAGGGGGCAGTAAAGCAACAGCAAAGAACTACAGACCGATAGCACTAACATCCCATATCATAAAAATCTTTGAAAGGTTCCTAAGAAGTAAGATCACCACCCATCTAGAAACCCATCAGTTACACAACCCAGGGCAACATGGGTTTAGAACAGGTCGCTCCTGTCTGTCTCAACTGTTGGATCACTACGACAAGGTCCTAAATGCACTAGAAGATAAAAAGAATGCAGATGTAATATATACAGACTTTGCAAAAGCCTTCAACAAGTGTGACCATGGCGTAATAGCGCACAAAATGCGTGCTAAAGGGATAACAGGAAAAGTTGGTCGATGGATCTATAATTTCCTCACTAACAGAACACAGAGAGTAGTCGTCAACAGAGTAAAGTCCGAGGCAGCTACGGTGAAAAGCTCTGTTCCACAAGGCACAGTACTCGCTCCCATCTTGTTCCTCATCCTCATATCCGACATAGACAAGGATGTCAGCCACAGCACAGTGTCTTCCCTTGCAGATGACACCCGAATCTGCATGACAGTGTCTTCCATTGCAGACACTGCAAGGCTCCAGGCGGACATCAACCGAATCTTTCAGTGGGCTGCAGAAAACAATATGAAGTTCAACGATGAGAAATTTCAATTACTCAGATATGGTAAACACGAGGAAATTAAATCTTCATCAGAGTACAAAACAAATTCTGGCCACAAAATAGAGCGAAACACCAACGTCAAAGACCTGGGAGTGATCATGTCGGAGGATCTCACCTTCAAGGACCATAACATTGTATCAATTGCATCTGCTAGAAAAATGACAGGATGGATAATGAGAACCTTCAAAACTAGGGAGGCCAAGCCCATGATGACACTCTTTAGGTCACTTGTTCTATCTAGGCTTGAATATTGCTGTGCACTAACAGCACCTTTCAAGGCAGGTGAAATTGCTGACCTAGAAAATGTACAGAGAACTTTCACGGCGCGCATAACGGAGATAAAACACCTCAATTACTGGGAGCGCTTGAGGTTCCTGAACCTGTATTCCCTGGAACGCAGGCGGGAGAGATACATGATTATATACACCTGGAAAATCCTAGAGGGACTAGTACCGAACTTGCACACGAAAATCACTCACTACGAAAGCAAAAGACTTGGCAGACGATGCACCATCCCCCCAATGAAAAGCAGGGGTGTCACTAGCACGTTAAGAGGCCATACAATAAGTGTCAGGGGCCCGAGACTGTTCAACTGCCTCCCAGCATACATAAGGGGGATTACCAACAGACCCCTGGCAGTCTTCAAGCTGGCACTGGACAAGCACCTAAAGTCGGTTCCTGACCAGCCGGGCTGTGGCTCGTACGTTGGTTGGCGTGCAGCCAGCAGCAACAGCCTGGTTGATCAGGCTCTGATCCACCAGGAGGCCTGGTCACAGACCGGGCCGCGGGGGCGTTGACCCCCGGAACTCTCTCCAGGTAAACTTCAGGAGCTTTGTGAAGTCCATGGCTTAACAAAACTCAGCAAACAAAATGTATCTGTGATACTTGTTTTATTCGTTTTTGCTTCCACACCTACCAAACTGTAGGTTTGTTAGGGCATGTAGGAGAAAGGGAGATTATTTTCCAATAACAGTAGGCTTTAACCCTTTCAGGGTCCGTCCCGTAGATCTACGGCTTTACGGTGAGTGTCCAAACCGTAGATCTATGCCAAAATTCTAGCGCCATCAAATTTTGCGTGAAAGCGCACATAGGCCTACATGTGAGAGAATGGGTCTGCGCCATGGGTGTGCGCCGTAAACAAAAAATCTAGGCGCCTGCATAGCATTGTGGGAACGCCGGCTCAGTCACCCTTGTTCACCATGCCTCGTCGCAAGTCAGCTCTCACTCCCCGGAAAATTGGGACTCTCCTCTTCCTGTTTGATAGTTCTGACACTGATGGAAGTGGAAATGAAGATGAATTCTATGGCTTTGATAAGTTAGTGACCGAAAATAATGACCAGGATATCGATAATAGTGCAGAAAACCCCGACGATCCTCGACCTTCTACCTCTGGTGTGGGCACTCGTGACTCACGGTCGGGTGTTCCTAAACGTAAGAGAAAACTAATATTTTCGCGTGGCCAGGCCTCTGACTTTAGTAATGACGATGATTCTGACGTGGATTGTGATTTTATTGCGCTCGACGATCATTCGAGTAGTGATAGTGAGGAATCATATTCACCAGTGAAGCGTCGGTATGTTCGCCGCCGCATGCGCTCGGGTAGTGTACCCTATGCTGTGCCCAGGGGACGGAGTACATCCCGGAGTACATCCCGGAGCACATCCCGGAGCACATCCCGGAGTACATCCCGTGGCCCTACACCCGTTTTAGGTAGTGATAGTGAGGATGATGTGGCTACACTTGGCATGGATGAACCACAGGCATCAGTGGATGGTGTTAGTGGTGCTGGTGGTGGTAGTGGCACCGCCATGCGTGACTCACCGTGCCATGCGGGGACCCATGCTGCTGACTCGTCAGTTCAACGACAAAGCGGAGCGTCAGCCACCAGCCCGCCACAACCACAACCACCCGTACAACCAGCCTATGATGTCCAGTATCCACCAGAAAACCGTATGTGGGATTGGCAGCAAAATCCCAATTTTGTTCCCAAGCCTCACCACTTTGATGACTCTCAAAGTGGAATTCTGCCTACCTGTCCCCTTGGAACCACGGCCAATGAACTGGAATTCTTTGAATTATTCTTTGACCAGCCATTGATGGAAATTATTGCCAGGGAAAGTAATAAGTATTTTCAGTACACCATGGCAAATACGATCTTATCACCACAGTCAAGACTACACAGGTGGAAAGAGACGACTGTTGCAGAAATATATTTGCTTTTTGCAACAATAATGCTTATGCCTCACGTCTATAAGCATAATATAAAAGCATACTGGTCCACAGATCGGCTAATTTCTACCCCGGTCTTCAGTGAAATAATACCAGTGAACAGGTTTATCTTACTGTTACGTATGTTGCACTTCTCTGACAAAACCAGGCCTGACAGAAGTGATAGGTTATACAAGATTAGAAATGTTTTCATGTATCTCAAACAAAAGTTCAGGATATACTTTTATCCATTCAAGAATCTTGTAATTGACGAGTCTTTGATTTTGTTCAAAGGTAGACTGTCATTCAAGCAGTATATACCGAGCAAGAGGAACTGCTTTGGTATAAAACTATTTGTACTCTGTGATTGTGACAGTGGTCTGGTGTTGGATATTGTTGTATACACGGGTAGTAAAACATTGAAAGATACCAAGATGTTATTGGGTATCTCAGGTGACGTAGTGAGAAACATGATGGCACCTTATCTTGGTAAGGGGCATACATTATATACCGATAACTGGTACACAAGCCCATTACTCGGTGATTTCATGCGAGTGAACAAGACAGATGTGTGTGGCACAGTGCGTTCTAATCATAAACATATGCCCAGGCTCAACGCAGGTGTTTGTGGTGATGACGTGCAGGTGTTTACTGCCAATGACATCATGGCATTACGGTGGCATGACAAACGAGATGTCAGTGTTGACAACCATTCACCGTAATGAAATGCAAGACAGTGGCAAAGTTGATCGAGTGACTAATGAACGTATTCGAAAACCAGTGTCAGTGATTGATTATACACAAAACATGCGCTTGATTGACAAGTGTGACATGCAGATTGGTTTTGTTGACTGTGTTCGTAAGAGTTACAAGTGGTACATGAAACTTTTCTTCCATCTCATGGACATTTCAATGCTCAATGCATATAATATGTACCAAATAAAGACTGGTAACAGACCACCGTATGGTGAATTTTGTTTGTCTGTTGTCAGACAACTCATAATGAAGTACCAGGTAACAACACCTGCAATACAACATGGTTCTCGAATTCCTCAGGATATACCCAAGCGTTTGAGGAGAGAAGGTGATCATTTCATAATACAGCTTCCTTCAACTCAAAAGAAATTTGCTCAGAAGAGATGCATTGTCTGTGCACAAACAAAACGACGGCAACAAAGACGCAAAGACACTCGGTTTATGTGTGAGGAATGTAAGGTGCCTCTGTGCTTGGTGCCTTGTTTCAAGGAGTTCCACAAGCTCCAGCAGTTCTAAAACCATGTCCAGTGATTGTAAATATGTAAATATATGATAGAACATTAGTATTATACAATATTTGTGCATGTTTATTGTAACAAAAAACAGTGGTAAACAATAATATGATAATAACTTTAGTGCGGTTATTGTGTTCAATACAGTGAGTTTATATATATCAATTATATACAGCAAGCGTGCATGAGCGTGTTAGATAGGAGTGAATGGAGACGAATGATACTTGGGACCTGACGATCTGTTGGAGTGTGAGCAGGGTAATATTTAGTGAAGGGATTCAGGGAAACCGGTTATTTTCATATAGTCGGACTTGAGTCCTGGAAATGGGAAGTACAATGCCTGCACTTTAAAGGAGGGGTTTGGGATATTGGCGGTTTGGAGGGATATGTTGTGTATCTCTATACGTATATGCTTCTAAACTGTTGTATTCTGAGCACCTCTGCAAAAGCAGTGATAATGTGTGAGTGTGGTGAAAGTGTTGAATGATGATGAAAGTATTTTCTTTTTGGGGATTTTCTTTCTTTTTTTTTTGGGTCACCCTGCCTCGGTGGGAGACGGCCGACTTGTTGAAAAAAAAAAAAAAATGCAGTATTGGTCTCTCAGGCCCCAAATGTTAGTAGGAATAGAAAAAAATTGGAAAAGAAAAGAAAAAACAACTAAAACAACAAAATAATATAATACGCGTATGTGGAATTCGTCGATGTTGCCACCACCACATCATTTTCTATAAACTTCTTGGCACTGTATCTCGGTAAGTACTGATCAGATTCTTATTTTTTTTGTTTTATTACCTTCACAAAAATATGCTCTTTAATTCTGTAAGAAAAAATAATTTTTTTTTTTTTTTTTTTTCAAAATTTCTTGGACACTGGTGCGTGACTTCAGATTTTGGCCTTGGACCCTGAAAGGGTTAAACAGGGATGTGTGATGTTACCATAGTGAACTCAAGAACCCTCCCCTCACCTAATTGGATTCAAATTGATACGCTTGTTTATGGTTACTACGAGTTTGACTGGGAACAATTGTCGTGTATAAATGCACTATGACCAAAGTTATATAAAGAACAGATTTCTAGCATCTTAAGTAGTAGGTTGATACACTGCAACCACCCAGGAAGGTACTGCTGTCCTGCCATGTGTGTATAAAACGGAAGCCTGAAATTGTTTTACATGATTGTAGGATTGCTGGTGTCCTTTTTCTGTTTCATAAACATGCAAGATTTCAGGTACATCTTGCTACTTCTACTTACACTTAGGTCATACTACACATGGATGTGCAAGCAAATACAGTGGACCCTTGTTTTTCGTAAGGCTCGAAAGTTGTAATTTTCGAAAATCGTAACTTTTTTCGTCAAAACACTCGAAAATCGTCGTTTGACTCGCAAATAGTCGTTTGTCTCGGATGCGTATGCATGGCCCCGAGCAGCCTCGCACTCCATTCCCAACCGGTGTGCCATTGTTTATCAGTGAGCAAGGATGATCCCACGAGTTCATACGATACATTTCAGAATATTCCATTTGTTTTAGTGCTTGCAACTGCTAAATAAGGCACCATGGCTCCAAAGAGAGCTTCTGGTGCCAGCCCTTTGGTAAAGAATGTGAGAAACACACATTAATTAAGAAAGTTTGTAGAAAAATAAAGTGGTGGTGGTAGAGGGTGGTAGTGATGGTGGTAGCAGTTGATGGTGGTAGCAGTTGATAGTGGTAGAGGGTGGTAGCAGTTGTGATAGTGGTAGAGGGTAGTAGCAGTTGCGATAGTGGTAGAGGGTGGTAGCAGTTGTGATAGTGGTAGAGGGTGGTAGTGATGGTGGTAGAGGGTGGTAGCAGTTGTGATAGTGGTAGAGGGTGGTAGTGATGGTGGCAGAGGGTGGTAGCAGTTGTGGTAGAGGGTGGTACTGATGGTGGTAGCAGTTGTGATAGTGGAAGAGGGTGGTAGTGATGGTAGTGGTTGTGATGGTGGTAGAGGGTGCCTTCAGTGATTCAGCGAGTCTACTAACTCCTCCAATGTTGCTAGAGTTATATAGGGCTACAGAAAACACCGCCACCTCAGCTGCTGCTTCACCACCATCGTGGACAGCTTATGCTCTCGTTGACCCTTATACACCCAACAACAACAGAACACCACTTGTGACATACATAATGACTTATTTTATTCATTCTAGAGTATATTCCATGTTTCTATGTTGTTAATATTGTTTATGTCATATTAGTTGATTTGTGAATGATAAATAAGCCGTAGAGTTGATATTAGTGTCATAATCTCCAGCAATAAACTTGCCTCCCCCCCTCTGCCATACACCAACAAGAGTCTTCATTAAAGGTAAGTGTGATGTTAAATGTTCATTTATACATTTTATTAGTGCTTTACATTTATTTGGTAGTAGGCTGGTAGACAGCAACCACCCAGGGAGGTACTACCATCCTGCCAAGTGAATGTAAAACAAAAGCCTGTAATTGTTTTACATGATGGTAGGATTGCTGGTGTTTTTTTTGTCTCTCATAAATATGCAAGATTACAGGTATGTCTTGCTACTTCTACTTACACTTAGGTCTTGGTCTTATTACTTTTCCTTTTATATCCATGGGGAAGTGGAATAAGAATCTTTCCTCCATAAGCCATGCGTGTTGCAAAAGTCAACTAAAATGCCGGGAACAATGGGCTAGTAACCCCTTTTCCTGTAAAGATTACTAAAAAGAATAAGAAGAAAATTGTCAAAGTGGGAAGTCTGAATGTGCGTGGATGTTGTGCAAATGATAAGAAAGAGATGATTGTGGACGTTATGAATGAGAAGAAGCTGGATGTCCTGGCTTTAAGTGAAACAAAGCTGAAGGGGATGGGAGAGTTTCAGTGGAGAGGAATAAATGGGATTAGGTCAGGGGTTTCAAATAGAGTTAGAGCTAAAGAAGGAGTAGCAATAATGTTGAAGGATAAGATTTATTTTTTTTTATTATCACACTGGCCGATTCCCACCAAGGCAGGGTGGCCCGAAAAAGAAAAACTTTCACCATCATTCACTCCATTACTGTCTTGCCAGAAGGGTGCTTTACACTACAGTTTTTAAACTGCAACATTAACACCCCTCGTTCAGAGTGCAGGCACTGTACTTCCCATCTCCAGGACTCAAGTCCGGCCTGCCGGTTTCCCTGAACCCCTTCATAAATGTTACTTTGCTCACACTCCAACAGCACGTCAAGTATTAAAAACCATTTGTCTCCATTCACTCCTATCAAACACGCTTGCGCATGCCTGCTGGAAGTCCAAGCCCCTCACACACAAAACCTCCTTTACCCCCTCCCTCCAACCTTTCCTAGGCCGACCCCTACCCCGCCTTCCTTCCACTACAGACTGATACACTCTTGAAGTTATTCTGTTTCGCTCCATTCTCTCCACATGTCCGAACCACCTCAACAACCCTTCCTCAGCCCTCTGGACAACAGTTTTGGTAATCCCGCACCTCCTCCTAAGATATGGCAGGAAAAGGGGCTATAAATGTATTAATTCAAGAATTATGTGGAGTAAAATACAGGTTGGATGTGAAAAGTGGGTTATAGTAAGTGTATATGCACCTGGAGAAGAGAGAAGTGTAGAGGAGAGAGAGAGATTTTAGGAAATGTTGAGTTCATGAATGCGTGGGGAGTTTTGAACCAAGTGTGAGAGTACTTGTGGCTGGGGATTTCAATGCTGAAGTGGGTAAAAATGTTGTGGAGGGAGTAGTAGGTAAATTTGGGGTGCCAGGGGTAAATGTAAATGGGGAGCCTTTAATTGAGCTGTGTGTAGAAAGAGATTTGGTAATAAGTAATACATATTTTATGAAAAAGAGGATAAATAAATATACAAGGTATGATGTAGCACATAATGAAAGTAGTTTGTTAGATTATGTATTGGTGGATAAAAGGTTAATGGGTAGGCTCCAGGATGTACATGTTTATAGAGGGGCAACTGATATATCGGATCATTATTTAGTTGTAGCTACAGTTAGAGTAAGAGGTAGATGGGACAAGAGGAAGGTGGCAAAAACAAGTAGGAGGGAAGTGAAAGTGTATAAACTAAGGGAGGAGGAAATTCGGGTGAAATACAAGCGACTATTGGCAGAAAGGTGGGCTAGTGCAAAGATGAGTAGTGGGGGGGGGGGGTTGAAGAGGGTTGGATGAGTTTTAAAAATGCAGTATTAGAATGTGGGGCAGAAGTTTGTGGTTATAGGAGGGTGGGAGCAAGAGGAAAGAGGAGTGATTGGTGGAATGATGAAGTAAAGGGTGTGATATAAGAGAAAAAGTTAGCTTATGAGAGGTTTTTACAAAACAGAAGTGTTATAAGAAGAGCAGAGTATATGGAGAGTAAAAGAAAGGTGAAGAGAGTGGTGAGAGAGTGCAAAAGGAGAGCAAATGATAGAGTGGGAGAGGAACTGTCAAGAAATTTTAATGAAAATAAGAAAAAATTTTGGAGCGAGTTAAACAAGTTAAGAAAGCCTAGGGAACGTATTGATTTGTCAGTTAAAAACAGAGTCGGGGAGTTAGTAGATGGGGAGAGGGAGGTATTAGGTAGATGGCAAGAATATTTTGAGGAACTTTTAAATGTTGAGGAAGAAAGGGAGGCGGTAATTTCATGCACTGGCCAGGGAGGTATACCATCTTTTAGGAGTGAAGAAGAGCAGAATGTAAGTGTGGGGGAGGTACGTGAGGCATTACATAGAATGAAAGGGGGTAAAGCAGCTGGAACTGATGGGATCATGACAGAAATGTTAAAAGCAGGGGGGGATAGTGTTGGAGTGGTTGGTACTTTTGTTTAATAAATGTATGAAAGAGGGAAAGGTACCTAGGGATTGGCAGAGAGCATGTATAGTCCCTTTATATAAAGGGAAGGGGGACAAAAGAGATTGTAAAAATTATAGAGGTATAAGTTTATTGAGTATATCAGGAAAAGTGTACGGTAGGGTTATTATTGAAAGAATTAGAGGTAAGACAGAATGTAGGATTGCGGATGAGCAAGGAGGTTTCAGAGTGGGTAGGGGATGTGTAGATCAAGTGTTTACATTGAAGCATATATGTGAACAGTATTTAGATAAAGGTAAGGAAGTTTTTATTGCATTTATGAATGGATTTAGAAAAGGCATATGATAGAGTGGATAGGGGAGCAATGTGGCAGATGTTGCAAGAATATGTATTAGGTGGTAAGTTACTAAATGCTGTAAAGAGTTTTTATGAGGATAGTGAGGCTCAGGTTAGGGTGTGTAGAGGAGAGGGAGACTACTTCCCGGTAAAAGTAGGTTTTAGACAGGGATGTGTAATGTCACCATGGTTGTTTAATATATTTATAGATGGGGTTGTAAAAGAAGTAAATGCTAGGGTGTTTGGGAGAGGGGTTGGATTAAATTATGGGGAATCAAATACAAAATGGGAATTGACACAGTTACTTTTTGCTGATGATACTGTGCTTATGGGAGATTCTAAAGAAAAATTGCAAAGGTTAGTGGATGAGTTTGGGAGTGTGTGTAAAGGTAGAAAGTTGAAAGTGAACATAAAAAAGAGTAAGGTGATGAGGGGATCAAATGATTTAGATAAAGAAAAATTAGATATAAAATTGAGGAGGAGGAGTATGGAAGAAGTGAATGTTTTCAGATACTTGGGAGCTGATGTGTCGGTGGATGGATTTATGAAGGATGAGGTTAATCATAGAATTGATGAAGGAAAAAGGTGATTGGTGCGTTGAGGTATATGTGGAGTCAAAAAACGTTATCTATGGAGGCAAAGAAGGGAATGTATGAAAGTATAGTAGTACCAACACTCTTATATAGGTGTGAAGCTTGGGTTGTGAATGCAGCAGTGAGGAGGCAGTTGGAGGCAGTGGAGATGTCCTGTTTAAGGGCAATGTGTGGTGTAAATATTATACAGAAAATTCGGTGTGTGGAAATTAGGAAAAGGTGTGGAGTTAATAAAAGTATTAGTCAGAGGGCTGAAGAAAGGTTGTTGAGTTGGTTTGGTCATGTAGAGAGAATGGATCAAAGTAGAATGACATGGAGAGCATGACATGGAGAATGACATGGAATGACATGGAGAGTCTGTAGGAGAAGGAAGGCGGGGTAGGGGTCGTCCTCGAAAAGGTTGGAAGGAAGGGGTAAGGGAGGTTTTGTGGGCGAGGGGCTTGGACTTCCAGCAGGCGTGCATGAGCATGTTCGATAGGAGTGAATGGAGACGATCTGTTGGAGTGTGAGCAGGGTAATATTTAGTGAAGAGATTCAGGGAAACCGGTTATTTTTATATAGCCGGACTTGAGTCCTGGAAATGGGAAGTACAATGCCTGCACTCTAAAGGAGGGGTTTTGGGATATTAGCAGTTTGGAGGGATATGTTGTGTATCTTTGTGTATATGCTTCTAAACTGTTGTGTTCTCTGCACCTCTGCAAAAGCAGTGATTGTGAGAGTGAGGTGAAAGTGTTGAATGATGATGAAAGTATTTTCTTTTTCTGGAATTTCTTTCTTTTTTGGGTCACCCTGCCTCGGTGGGAGACGGCCTACTTGTTGAAACAAAAAAAAATTATTTGGCATTCTTTTTTGCATGTAAATCTATATTTAAGCCAGTGAAGTGACCCCTGAAGTGACCTAGAGTCCTTATGGAGGGGGATTTTCCTTCCAAGCAATAACCTCTCTTCCCTCTCTCCTCCTCCCTGTCTTCCATTCATCAACAACAGCCTTCAATAAAGGTAACTGTCATGTTGAATGTTCATTCTTGTGTGCATATAAATCTATGTTTAAGGTAAAAAAAAATTTTGTGGATACTTCTGGGTGTCTGGAATGAATTAATTGGATTTACATTGTTTCTTATGGGGAGAATGGATTCACAAATCGTCAATTTCGATAATAGTCACACTCTCTGGAACGAATTAATTACGAGAAACGTGGGTCCACTGTACAAGGTAAGTACTTGTGTGCCTTGGCCCAAATCTGCATACTGCCATTGGAGTGAAAGATATGAAAGGAATTGTAAAATAAACCCAGTAAAAAGCAGAGGCACTGTAGGCACAGTAGGAGAACATTGTATCAACATCAATGGCACCAGATTGTTCAGTATCTTACCATATGATATCAGAAACTGCTGGGACATGTGTAGACTTCTTTAACCCTTTGAGGGTCGACAGGCCCTCTCCGAAACTCGTTCTCAGGGTCGGCCAAATTTAAAAAAAAAAAAATTATTTTCTCTTATGAAAAGATAGAGAATCTTTTCCCGATCATAAAGACACCAAAAGTTTGAAATTTGATAGAAAACTTATGGAATTATGCTCTCGCAAAGTTAGCGGTCTCGGCGATGTTTACGCATCGGCGATTTTGCCCACTTTGAGCCCCGTTTTCGGCCAATTTCACTGTACTAGTCGACAAAAAACATGAATATTTCGCTAGAACTCCATTTTTTCTATCGAATGGGTGCAAGAAACCACCCATTTATGAAATTCAACTATCCAGTACAGTGGTCAGAATTTAGCAATTTTGCCAATTTCACACAAATTTCAAAAGATGCCAATTTCCGAATAGGGTCCAGAATAAACAAGAAAGACATTCCTGGCACTAAAATGACATTTCCTCTAGTCATTAGTCACGTCTCAAGGCCCCTCTTATATTCTTTTGCTTTCCACTTTGAATTTTTATTCTCACAAAAAATATAAGATTTACTGATATGCAGACTACTGCATTAGTGTAAAAAATGGTATAAATATTATTGGTGCACTTGTGAAAGAATATTAGACTCACCAGTTGACGTGTATTGCACGCTTGGCACGATTTGTTTACTTTTGAAGTTTGGTAAAAATCGAACATTTCTGCTACTTTGAGCTCAATTTCAAGGCACCTTTCATTGTAAAACCAGTCAAAATCATCTCAATTTCTGTAATATGTCTTCCATTCTATAAAATGAGACCAAGAAAACTAGAATACAACAATAAATACCATACGAAAATACACTGCAAAGTCGCTGATTTATTCCAAAAAAATGGTCAAAGTTTTTTTTTTCTCATTATGCACTGTGTGCTGCAGGATTTTTTTTAGACTGTGCACACTGACCACATAGACCCATTCTTTCATATGAAGGCCTACCAGCTTTCTCCCACTAGATTTGAGGCCGCTAGAATTTATGCGTACTAGTACGTCAAAAACCCCTACGCGTAAGACGTACGACCAAAACCCTCAAAGGGTTACAACAGTAGTAAACTGAAGTAAATGGACAAGTGTACCTTCATCATTGACGAGTTTCAAGTTTTTCCTACTCCCCAAGCCCAATCCTAGACAAGGCTTGTCTGATGCTTGCTTGTTGCTGCAGGCAACCCACTACCTTACATATCCATCACAACCTGGTTGACCTGCTAGGGTTACCCCTTTCAGTGTTGGTCCTGTAATATTATGGCTTGAGAGCCAATGTTGGTCCCGTAATACTATGCCATAATTCTAACTCCTTCAAATTTGGTGGAAGAAAGCTGGTAGGCCTACAAGTGAAAGAATGGGTTTACATGATAAGTGTGTGCAGTATAAAAAAAATCCTGCAGCACGCAGTGCATAATGAAAAAAAAAAACTCCGACCGTGTTTTTGGTTTAAACAGCGACTTTGCGGTGTATTTTCATATGGTATTTATGGTTGTATTCTCATGTTCTTGGTCTCATTTAATAGAATGGAAGATATATTACAGAAAAGTACTTACCTTGAAATTGAGCACAAAGTAGCAGAAATGTTCGATTTTTGCCGATGTTCAAGAGTACTGTAAACAAATGATGTCGCTGTCCAATACGTACTTATCCAGCAGCTCCTCTCTCCTGCCCTTCCCAATATCATTACCCCCAGCACTAAGACAGATAATAGGCTTGTTTCCATTACCTGCCATAATATTATCTAACCTGCTGACTGTCACCAACACCAGCTCCAGAAAGACACACACTCTGTCTGACTTTTCTGTCTGTTACAAAATGCACGGTCCATATATCTTACCTGAGAATCGCCTACTATTAAAATATTCTTACCTTGATTAGCAGAGGAATCAGTGGTACAGTCAACCTCACTAACCACTGAAGTACACTCGTCTTGGAAAACAGAGAATCGATTTCCTACCTTCACATCTTCTCTATTAACTCTCCTCATCTTCCTTCTTCCTGAACTGTGAACCACTTGTCACCAGCAGTGATAGTGGCTGCCACTATCACTGCTGGTGACCATTTCCTCCTTACCAGATAAATCCTTCTCACACACTCACTCCTGAACTCGTCTATGCGAAGTTTCAGCCTCCTATTTTCCTCCTGAAGAAGTAGAATCTCCTTCTTCAACGCTTGAACCTGAAATTCTAAAACACTACCCAACCCAATCATGACTGCATATTAGACTGGCTAGTTGGACACGTGTTGGACAGTGACATCATTTGTTTACAGTACTCTTGAACATCGGCAAAAATCGAACATTTCTCATGCCTAGGCACATTTTGTCATGCCTAGGCCTATTAGGCCTCTTGCTTCAAATTTTAAAGCAGTAGGATTTATGCACAGAGCCACGTAAGCAGCACTGGCCTTATTCAGGCAAATGTACGTTAGCAACAATGAAAGGCTTGAAGGTGCTTGAAACATTTTTTAATTAAAATTTTAAGGTAATCCTAGTTCATTTTTAGTGATTGTTTTCTTCATTAATTTGTCAGCGGATGGATTTATGAAGGATGAAGTTATCCATAGAATTGATGAAGGATAAAAGGTGAGTGGTGCATTGAGGTATCTGTGGAGACAAAAAACGTTATCTATGGAGACAAAGAAAGGAATGTATGAAAGTGTAGTGCTACAACACTCTTATATGGGTGTGAAGCTTGGTTTGTAAGTGCTGCAGCGAGGAGGCTGCTGGAGGCAGTGGAGATGTCCTGTGTAAGGGCAATGTGTGCTGTAAATATTATGCAGAGAATTCGGAGTGTGGAAATTAGGAGGAGGTGTGGAGTTATTAAAGTATTAGAGGACTGAAGAGGGGTTTTTGAGGTGGCTTGGTCATTTAGAGAGAATTGATGAAAGTAGAATGACTTGGAGAGCATATAAATCTGTAGGGGAAGGAAAGAGGGGTAGGAGGGGTCATCGAAAAGATTGGAGGGAGAGGGTTAAGGAGGTTTTGTGGACGAGGGGCTTGGACTTCCAGCAAACGTGTGTGAGCGTGTTAGATAGGAGTAAATGGAGACGAAGGGTTTTTGGGACTTGACGAGCTGTTGGAGTGTGAACAGGGTAATATTTTGTGAAGGGATTCAGGGAAACTGGTTATTATAGATTTAGCCGGACTTGAGTCCTGGAAATGTGAAGCACAATGCCTGCACTTTAAAGGAGGGGTCTGGAATATTGACAGTTTGGAGGGACTCCTAAACTGTTGTATCTGAGTGCCTCTGCAAAGACAATGATTATGTATGAGTGAGGTGAAAGTGTTGAATGATGATGAAAGTATTTTCTTTTTGGGGATTTTCTTTATTTTTGGGTCACCCTGCCTTGGTAGGCGACGGCCGACTTGTTAAAAAAAAAAAATACAGTATTAATAGTCTTTAGATGGGGGTTGTTCAGGCAGGGGTGTATGCACCACTTGGATGTACAGTGGAACCTCTACTTGCGAGCACATCCACATGCTCGTTTTTTCAAATATGAGCAGTCGATGGGTCGATTTTTTGTTTCCATACACAAGCAAAATTTCCAGAAGCGAGCAGACCTCAAGGCAGGTTCATTGATGCTGGTGAGGGGCTCTTGCTCTTGATCTAGGGAATTGTATCTCATTTGTTTGTTGGACTAGTTATTGAAACTTGGGCAATGTATGATGGAAAGATGCTTCTTAACATACACCAAGAATGAAAGAAATCGAAGCATAAATAATGGAGTTCACTTCTCGGCAATTAGCCGCCCCTTAGCAATATTTTTTCATATGTTTGTTCTGCGTTACGAGCCAACATTTGAGTTATGAGCCACCTCCCCCCTCCCTCTTCCCCCTCAACCCATAACCTGGATACCTCTCTTGTTTATCTATGATTTCATGCTTTAATTCCATGGAAATCATTCTCTTTTTCTTCTCAGCAATAATATAATATTATTACACTCAAATCACTCAGTAAGTCAGTCAAGTCATTCAGTAAGTCAGTCAAGTCATTCAGTAAGTCAGTCAAGTCACTCAGTAAGTCAGTCAAGTCACTCAGTAAGTCAGTCATGTCAGTCAGTCAGGTCATTCAGTAAGTCAGTCAATTCATTCAGTAAGTCAGTCTAGTCACTCAGTATGTCAGTCAAGTCACTCAGTAAGTCTTTCAGTAAAGTCACTGAGAAAGCCATTCAGTAAGTCAGTCAGTTAGTCATTCAGTAAGTCAGTCATTCAGTCAGTCACACAAACTCATGTTAACCTCTTTTTCTGTGTACAAAATAACACTTCAGTTACGGCTACAGGTTATCTCTTGTCTAATATCTTTGTTAATTCTAAGACTAAAGTGCTTATACCTCATGGTGCCACTTTCAGCAACACTTTTATGGCTACTGGGTGTCATGATTGCTTGGCAGATACAAGATATAGTACAGTGGACCCCCGGTTTACGATATTATTTCATTCCAGAAGTATGTTCAGGTGCCAGTACTGACAGAATTTGTTCCCATAAGGAATATTGTGAATTAGATTAGTCCATTTCAGACCCCCAAACATACACATACAAACGCACTTTCATAAATACACTTACATAATTGGTCGCATTGGGAGCTGATCGTAAACCGGGGGTCCACTGTAATTAAAATATCATAACACAGTTGACAAACACAGCTGCCTTGTAGCAGAGAAAGACGGGATACGTATGAATTATGAATGTTGGAATGGTGGGGAGTGGTGTGGAGAGTGGTAGGGGATGGCTCCCCAGCTGCTCTACAACAAGGTGGCCGCTTGAGCAAGAGAATTTTTTTTTTCCTTCCCACAAACTGAACCATGTTAAATTAATTATACGACGTGTTACGTAAAAGTCTGCAGCAATTCTTCAATGGCAGTCTACTGTATTATTATAATAACGATAGAGCTTCAGTTCCCTAAATTAATAATAATAATGCATATTTTTTTTTTTTTATTATCACACTGGCTGATTCCCACCAAGGCAGGGTGGCCCGAAAAAGAAAAACTTTCACCATCATTCACTCCATCACTGTCTTGCCAGAAGAGTGCTTTACACTACAGTTTTTAAACTGCAACATTAACACCCCTCCTTCAGAGTGCAGGCACTGTACTTCCCATCTCCAGGACTCAAGTCCGGCCTGGCGGTTTCCCTGAATCCCTTCATAAATGTTACTTTGCTCACACTCCAACAGCACGTCAAGTATTAAAAACCATTTGTCTCCATTCACTCCTATCAAACACGCTCACGCATGCCTGCTGGAAGTCCAAGCCCCTCGCACACAAAACCTCCTTTACGTAATAATAATTCAGATTGCTTCTGCTAGTTGGCACAGCTGGTAAGCAGTAAACATGTTTACATCCCTGTGGCAGCAGTTCTCTCGTGCTTTTTTGCATTTTTTTTTAGTCAATTGGCCAAATTTTTTTTCTAACCATGGGTCCTAGTGATCTACTCCAGTTGGCCTCAAAAATACTCCATTTTCTCTTACAGTAAGAACATGGGAAGATACTGTAGTCAGATTGGTACAAAAATGACTGATGCTTCTGCCGCTGCCACTGCCACCATATTATGGCCTATTTTATTCATTGTAGAGTATATATCATGTTTCTTTGCTAATTATATTGTTTATTATGAATATTAGATGAATTGTGATTGATAAATAAGCCGTACAGTTGATAATAGTGTCATACTCAAGTATTTTTTTCTAGTCTCCAGAGTGCTGGAGACTGAGGCGACTAAAATGTCGGGAACAATGGGCTAGTAACCCCTTCTCCTGTAAACATTTACTAAAAAAGAGAAGAAGAAATTTTTTATAAAGCTGGGATGCTTGAATGTGCATGGATGTAGTGCGGATGATAAGAAACAGATGATTGCTGATGTTATGAATGAAAAGAAGTTGGATGTCCTGGCCCTAAGCAAAATAAAGCTGAAAGGGGTAGGGGAGTTTCGGTGGGGAGAAATAAATGGGATTAAATCGGGAGTATCTGAGAGAGTTAGAGCTAAGGAAGGGGTAGCAATAATGTTGAAGGATCAGTTATGGAAGGAGAAAAGAGAATATGAATGTGTAAATTCAAGGATTATGTGGATTAAAGTAAAGGTTGGATGCGAAAAGTGGGTCATAATAAGTGTGTATGCACCTGGAGAAGAGAGGAATATAGAGGAGAGAGAGATTTTGGGAGATGTTAAGTGAATGTATAGGAACCTTTGAACCAAGTGAGAGAGTAATTGCGGTAGGGGACCTGAATGCTAAAGTAGGAGAAACTTTTAGAGAGGGTGTGGTAGGTAAGTGTGGGGTGCCAGGTGTAAATGATAATGGGAGCCCTTTGTTTGAACTTTGTATAGAAAGGGGTTTAGTTATAGGTAATACATACATATTTTAAGAAAAAGAGGATAAATAAGTATACAAGATATGATGTAGGGCAAAATGACAGTAGTTTGTTGGATTATGTATTGGTAGATAAAAGACTGTAGAGTAGACTTCAGGCTGTACATGTTTATAGAGGAGCCACAGATATATCAGATCACTTTTTAGTTGTAGCTACACTGAGAGTAAAAGGTAGGTGGGATACAAGGAGAATAGAAGCATCAGGTAAGAGAGAGGTGAAGGTTTATAAACTAAAAGAGGAGGCAGTTAGGGTAAGATATAAACAACTATTGGAGGATAGATGGGCTAATGAGAGCATAGGCAATGGGGTCGAAGAGGTATGGGGTAGGTTTAAAAATGTACTGTTAGAATGTTCAGCAGAAGTTTGTGGTTACAGGAAAGTGGGTGCAGGAGGGAAGAGGAGCGATTGGTGGAATGATGATGTAAAGAGAGTAGTAAGGGAGAAAAAGTTAGCATATGAGAATTTTTTATAAACTAGAAGTGATGCAAGGAGGGAAGAGTATATGGAGAAAAAGAGAGAGGTTAAGAGAGTGGTGAAGCAATGTAAATAGAGAGCAAATGAGAGTGGGTGAGATGTTATCAACAAATTTTGTTGAAAATAAGAAAAAGTTTTGGAGTGAGATTAACAAGTTAAGGAAGCCTAGTGAACAAATGGATTTGTCAGTTAAAAATAGGAGAGGAGAGTTATTAAATGGAGAGGTAGAGATATTGGGAAGATGGAGGGAATATTTTGAGGAATTGTTGAATGTTGATGAAGATAGGGAAGCTGTGATTTCATGTATAGGGCAAGGAGGAATAACATCTTGTAGGAGTGAGGAAGAGCCAGTTGTGAGTGTGGGGGAAGTTCGTGAGGCAGTAGGTAAAATGAAAGGGGGTAAGGCAGCTGGGATTCATGGGATAAAGATAGAAATGTTAAAAGCAGGTGGGGATATAGTTTTGGAGTGGTTGGTGCTATTATTTAATAAATGTATGGAAGAGGGTAAGGTACCTAGGGATTGGCAGAGAGCATGCATAGTTCCTTTGTATAAAGGCAAATGGGACAAAAGAGAGTGCAAAAATTATAGGGGGAGAAGTCTGTTGAGGTAGTAGGTTGGTAGACAGCAACCACCCAGGGAAGTACTACCGTCCTGCCAGATGACTGTGAAACAAAAACCTGTAACTGTTTTGCATGATGGTAGGATTGCTGGTTTCTTTTTCTGTCTCATAAACACGCTAAGATAACAGGGATATCTTGCTACTCCTACTTACACTTTGGTCACACTTCACAGACACGCACATGCATATATATATATACATACATCTAGGTTTTTCTCCTTTATCTAAATAGCTCTTGTTCTTTTTTATTTCTTCTATTGTCCATGGGGAAGTGGAAAAGAATCTTTCCTCCGTAAGCCATGCGTGTCGTATGAGGCGACTAAAATGCCGGGAGCAATGGGCTAGTAACCCCTTCTCCTGTATACAATTACTAAAAAAGAGAAGAAGAAAAACTTTATAAAACTGGGTTGCTTAAATGTGCGTGGATGTAGTGTGGATGACAAGAAACAGATGATTGCTGATGTTATGAATGAAAAGAAGTTGGATGTCCTGGCCCTAAGCGAAACAAAGCTGAAGGGGGTAGGAGAGTTTCAGTGGGGGGAAATAAATGGGATTAAATCTGGAGTATCTGAGAGAGTTAGAGCAAAGGAAGGGGTAGCAGTAATGTTAAATGATCAGTTATGGAAGGAGAAAAGAGAATATGAATGTGTAAATTCAAGAATTATGTGGATTAAAGTAAAGGTTGGATGCGAGAAGTGGGTCATAATAAGCGTGTATGCACCTGGAGAAGAGAGGAATGCAGAGGAGAGAGAGAGATTTTGGGAGATGTTAAGTGAATGTATAGGAGCCTTTGAACCAAGTGAGAGAGTAATTGTGGTAGGGGACTTGAATGCTAAAGTAGGAGAAACTTTTAGAGAGGGTGTGGTAGGTAAGTTTGGGGTGCCAGGTGTAAATGATAATGGGAGCCCTTTGATTGAACTTTGTATAGAAAGGGGTTTAGTTATAGGTAATACATATTTTAAGAAAAAGAGGATAAATAAGTATACACGATATGATGTAGGGCGAAATGACAGTAGTTTGTTGGATTATGTATTGGTAGATAAAAGACTGTTGAGTAGACTTCAGGATGTACATGTTTATAGAGGGGCCACAGATATATCAGATCACTTTCTAGTTGTAGCTACACTGAGAGTAAAAGGTAGATGGGATACAAGGAGAATAGAAGCATCAGGGAAGAGAGAGGTGAAGGTTTATAAACTAAAAGAGGAGGCAGTTAGGGTAAGATATAAACAGCTATTGGAGGATAGATGGGCTAATGAGAGCATAGGCAATGGGGTCGAAGAGGTATGGGGTAGGTTTAAAAATGTAGTGTTAGAGTGTTCAGCAGAAGTTTGTGGTTACAGGAAAGTGGGTGCAGGAGGGAAGAGGAGCGATTGGTGGAATGATGATGTAAAGAGAGTAGTAAGGGAGAAAAAGTTAGCATATGAGAAGTTTTTACAAAGTAGAAGTGATGCAAGGAGGGAAGAGTATATGGAGAAAAAGAGAGAGGTTAAGAGAGTGGTGAAGCAATGTAAAAAGAGAGCAAATGAGAGAGTGGGTGAGATGTTATCAACAAATTTTGTTGAAAATAAGAAAAAGTTTTGGAGTGAGATTAACAAGTTAAGAAAGCCTAGAGAACAAATTGATTTGTCAGTTAAAAATAGGAGAGGAGAGTTATTAAATGGAGAGTTAGAGGTATTGGGAAGATGGAAGGAATATTTTGAGGAATTGTTAAATGTTGATGAAGATAGGGAAGCTGTGATTTCGTGTATAGGGCAAGGAGGAATAACATCTTGTAGGAGTGAGGAAGAGCCAGTTGTGAGTGTGGGGGAAGTTCGTGAGGCAGTAGGTAAAATGAAAGGGGGTAAGGCAGCCGGGATTGATGGGATAAAGATAGAAATGTTAAAAGCAGGTGGGGATATAGTTTTGGAGTGGTTGGTGCAATTATTTAATAAATGTATGGAAGAGGGTAAGGTACCTAGGGATTGGCAGAGAGCATGCATAGTTCCTTTGTATAAAGGCAAAGGGGATAAAAGAGATTGCAAAAATTATAGGGGGATAAGTCTGTTGAGTGTACCTGGTAAAGTGTATGGTAGAGTTATAATTGAAAGAATTAAGAGTAAGACGGAGAATAGGATAGCAGATGAACAAGGAGGCTTTAGGAAAGGTAGGGGGTGTGTGGACCAGGTGTTTACAGTGAAACATATAAGTGAACAGTATTTAGATAAGGCTAAAGAGGTCTTTGTGGCATTTATGGATTTGGAAAAGGCGTATGACAGGGTGGATAGGGGGGCAATGTGGCAGATGTTGCAAGTGTATGGTGTAGGAGGTAGGTTACTGAAAGCAGTGAAGAGTTTTTACGAGGATAGTGAGGCTCAAGTTAGAGTATGTAGGAAAGAGGGAAATTTTTTCCCAGTAAAAGTAGGCCTTAGACAAGGATGTGTGATGTCACCGTGGTTGTTTAATATATTTATAGATGGGGTTGTAAGAGAAGTAAATGCGAGGGTCTTGGCAAGAGGCGTGGAGTTAAAAGATAAAGAATCACACACAAAGTGGGAGTTGTCACAGCTGCTCTTTGCTGATGACACTGTGCTCTTGGGAGATTCTGAAGAGAAGTTGCAGAGATTGGTGGATGAATTTGGTAGGGTGTGCAAAAGAAGAAAATTAAAGGTGAATACAGGAAAGAGTAAGGTTATGAGGATAACAAAAAGATTAGGTGATGAAAGATTGAATATCAGATTGGAGGGAGAGAGTATGGAGGAGGTGAACGTATTCAGATATTTGGGAGTGGACGTGTCAGCGGATGGGTCTATGAAAGATGAGGTGAATCATAGAATTGATGAGGGAAAAAGAGTGAGTGGTGCACTTAGGAGTCTGTGGAGACAAAGAACCTTGTCCTTGGAGGCAAAGAGGGGAATGTATGAGAGTATAGTTTTACCAACGCTCTTATATGGGTGTGAAGCATGGGTGATGAATGTTGCAGCGAGGAGAAGGCTGGAGGCAGTGGAGATGTCATGTCTGAGGGCAATGTGTGGTGTGAATATAATGCAGAGAATTCGTAGTTTGGAAGTTAGGAGGAGGTGCGGGATTACCAAAACTGTTGTCCAGAGGGCTGAGGAAGGGTTGTTGAGGTGGTTCGGACATGTAGAGAGAATGGAGCGAAACAGAATGACTTCAAGAGTGTATCAGTCTGTAGTGGAAGGAAGGCGGGGTAGGGGTCGGCCTAGGAAGGGTTGGAGGGAGGGGGTAAAGGAGGTTTTGTGTGCGAGGGGCTTGGACTTCCAGCAGGCATGCGTGAGCGTGTTTGATAGGAGTGAATGGAGACAAATGGTTTTTAATACTTGACGTGCTGTTGGAGTGTGAGCAAAGTAACATTTATGAAGGGATTCAGGGAAACCGGCAGGCCGGACTTGAGTCCTGGAGATGGGAAGTACAGTGCCTGCACTCTGAAGGAGGGGTGTTAATGTTGCAGTTTAAAAACTGTAGTGTAAAGCACCCTTCTGGCAAGACAGTGATGGAGTGAATGATGGTGAAAGTTTTTCTTTTTCGGGCCACCCTGCCTTGGTGGGAATCGGCCGGTGTGATAATAAAAAAAAATAAAAAATAAAAGTCTGTTGAGTATACCTGGTAAAGTGTATGGTAGTTATTATTGAAAGAATTAAGAGTAAGACAGAGAATAGGATAGCAGATGAGCAAGGAGGCTTTAGGAAAGGTAGGGGGTGTGTGGACCAGGTGTTTACAGTGAAACATATAAGTGAACAGTATTTAGATAAGGCTAAAGGTTTTTGTGGCATATATGGATTTGGAAAAGGCGTATGACAGGGTGGATAGAGGGGCAGTGTGGCAGATGTTGCAAATGTTTGGTATAGGAGGTAGGTTACTGAAAGCAGTGAAGAGTTTTTAGGAAGATAGTGAGGCTCAAGTTAGAGTATGTAGGAAAGAGGGAGATTATATCCCAGTAAAAGTAGGCCTTAGACAAGGATGTGTGATGTCACCGTGGTTGTTCAATATATTTATAGATGGGGTTGTAAGAGAAGTAAATGCGAGGGTCTTCGCAAGAAGTGTGGAGTTAAAAGATAAAGAATCACACAAAGTGGGAGTTGTCACAGTTGCTCTTTGCTGATGACACTGTGCTCTTGGATGATTGTGAAGAGAAGTTGCAGAGGTTGGTGGATGAATTTGGTCGGGTATGTAAAAGAAGAAAATTGAAAGTGAATACAGGAAAGAGTAAGGTTATGAGGATAACAAAAAGATTAGGTGATGAAAGATTGGATATCAGATTGGAGGGAGAGAGTATGGAGGAGGTGAATGTATTCAGATATTTGGGAGTGGATGTGTCAACGAATGGGTCTATGAAAGATGAGGTGAATCGTAGAATTGATGAGGGGAAAAGGGTGAGCGGTGCACTTAGGAGTCTGTGGAGACAAAGAACTTTGTCCTTGGAGGCAAAGAGGGGAATGTATGAGAGTATAGTTTTACCAAAGCTCCTGTATGGGTGTGAAGCATGGGTGATGAATGTTGCAGCGAGGAGAAGGCTGGAAGCAGTGGAGATGTCATGTCTGAGGGCAATGTGTGGTGTGAATATAATTCTGAAAATTTGTAATTTGGAAATTAGGAGGAGGTGCGGGATTGCCAAAACTGTTGTCCAGAGGGCTGAAAGGGGGTTGTTGAGGTGGTTTGGGCATGTAGAGAGAATGGAGCGAAACAGAATGACTTCAAGAGTGTATCAGTCTGTAATGGAAGGAAGGTGGGGTAGGGGTCGGCCTAGGAAAGGTTGGAGGGTGAGGGTAAAGGAGGTTTTGTGTGCGAGGGGCTTGGACTTCCATCGGGCATGCATGAGCATGTTTGATAGGAGTGAATGGAGACAAATGGTTTTTAATACTTGACGTGCTGTAGGAGTGTGAGCAGAGATGGGAAGTACAGTGTCTGCACTCTGAAGGAGGGGTGTTAATGTTGCATTTTTAAAACTTTAATGTTGCAGTTTAAAAACTGTAGTGTAAAGCACCCTTCTGGCAAGACAGTGATGGAGTGAATGATGGTGAAAGTTTTTCTTTTTTGGGCCACGCTGCCTTGGTGGAAATCAGCCAGTGTGTTAATAAAAAGAAAAAAAAAAGTGCTGGAATTAATTAATGGCTTTTCAATTAATTTAAATGAGGAAAATTAATTTGATATACGAGTAAGTTGAGTTACGAGCTAGCTCCTGTAACGGATTGAACTCGTAAGTCAAGGTTCCACTGTATTACAATAAGGTATAACAGTAAATCTTATATTTTTTGTGTGAATAAAAATTACAAATTATTTATATTGTAATAATAATAATAATACGTATCATAATGATAGTATAATATAATACAGTGGACCCCCGGTTAACGATATTTTTTCATTCCAGAAGTATGTTCAGGTGCCAGTACTGACCGAATTTGTTCTCATAAGGAATATTGTGAAGTAGATTAGTCCATTTCAAACCCCCAAACATACACGTACAAACGCACTTACATAAATACACTTACATAATTGGTCGCATTGGGAGGTGATCATTAAGCGGGGGTCCACTGTACAATAATAATAATAATAATAATATACGTATAATAATACGCATGTAATAATAATGTACTACATAATAATTAGAATAATAGATGGCAGTGTTTACCACAACGAAGAGGGAGCAGTTGTGGCTGCCTCCACCTGTTACATAATGACCTATTTTATTCATTCTAGAGTATATATCAGGTTTCTATGTTATTTATATTGTTTATTTTTTCATATTAAATGAACTATGATAAATAAATAAGTCGTAGAGTTGATGATAGTGAAATATTCAAGAAGTATTTTGTCCTGTCTCCAGACAAACTCTGGACGCCATCACCACCGCCACATATATAATGACATACAGTGGTCTCTTGATAATCGTCGGGCTCGATAGTCGTCCTTTTCGGAAATCGTCACATTATTTTCGTCCAAACATTGGCTCACAAATAGTCGGTTGACTCGCTAATCGTTGTTCGTCCTGGATGCGTACTCACGGCTCTGAGCCGCCTCAGCCTCCCTTCCCAGCCAGTGTGCCATTGTTTACCAGTGGGCGACGGTCCCCTCACTTGTTCATATGAAATACACCTACCATCCGACTTAGGACCAAGCTTGTTTCCGACCAACTGGTCGTAAGTCGAAATGGACGTAAGTCGAACCTTTGAAAATTGCTGACATATTGGGTAGGGCATAATGTCAAAACTTTCCTATATATGTAAACTACCTACATAATACTGCAATGTAATGTACAATCATTATTTCATTTTTTTTTACCATAATTTACTTCTATTGTTGTATTTTAATTATTTATGTACTGTATATAATGTATACATGGTAGTGATATGTATTGTAAATTTTACATCGCATACAGTATCATATGTTACTATTATCTGTATGTATTGTCGACACAGTGGAATGGGAGAATACCACTGGTAGTGTCATCCTGCCAGAATGTTGTGTAACCTATACCCTAAATAAAGAGAAACAGCTCTGGAACATGTGTAATACGTATCCGGCTGGGTGGCCGGGTGGGTGGGTGGCTGGATGGGTGGGTGGCCAGGTGGGTGGGTGGCTGGATAGGTGGGTGGGTGCATGGGTGGCTGACTGGCTGACCGTATGTGACTGTCTCTTTGTATCTCTCTCTCTCACAGGTACACATAAGTCAAGTTATCATACATATTAGTAATTACCTAGGATAACCCAAAAAATCCAGACAAAGTGCTATACAGTGGATCTGTGCTCCAGTGCCCTAAATTAATAATAATATTAATAATCATTATCTAGGTAGTAGGTTGGTAGACAGCAACCGCCCAGGGAGGTACTACCGTCCTGCCAAGTGAGTGTAAAACTGAAGCCTGTAATTGTTTTACACGATGGTAAGATTGCTGGTGTCTTTTTTTATGTCTCATACACATGCAAGATTTCAGGTATACCGTCTTGCTACTTCTACTTACACTTAGGTCACACTACACATACATGTACAAGCATATATATACACACCCCTTTGGGTTTTCTTCTATTTTCTTTCTAGTTCTTGTTCTTGTTTATTTCCTCTTACCTCCATGGGGAAGTGGAACAGAATTCTTCCTCCGTAAGCCTTGCGTGTTGTAAGAGGCGACTAAAATGCCGGGAGCAAGGAGCTAGTAACCCCTTCTCCTGTATATATTACTAAATGTAAAAGGAGAGACTTTCGTTTTTCCTTTTGGGCCACCCCGCCTCGGTGGGATACGGCCGGTGTGTTGAAAGAAAGAAAGAATAATCATTATTGTTACAATAATACATATGTACTAATATTAATTTTATTATTATTAAGCTATAATATAATAATCGTGTCCACTCATTACTTACCTTAAAATATCTGTAGTTTTAAAGTAGAGTGAGAGGTGAGTAAACAAGATTAAATGAATAAATGAGAGAGAGAGAATGAGAATGTAGAATGTTCACGAGTTATGTAAACAAACGTTGTTGTTGTTGCTGTTACCAACCCGGACACGAATGATTCCTGTTCACTGTCAAGCCGACCAGAAAAACATCTCATATTTGTTAATTTATATGTTATGTAGCATGTTTATTATATAATTTTGAAAAAAAATCATAGATGGATTAAGCAAAATGTCTATATTAACGTTTTATACACATTTAATGCGCCTCAGTGATTATTATTGTTATTATCATTATTAATATGGCATCTTCATGACCAAGTACACTCTTAACCCTTTCAGGGTCCGTCCCGTAGATCTACGGCTTTACATTCAGGGTCCAAACCGTAGATCTACGCCATGAGCTCAGCTCACTCTGATAAACTGTGAGTGGTACATTTGGGCCTAGATATGAGAGAATACATCTATGTGGTATGTGTGCACCACATAAAACAGATCCTGCAGCACACTGTGTATAATGAGAGGAAAAAAATGAAATCATGATTTTTCGATTAAAACAGCAACTTTGCAGTGTTTTTTCGTATGTTTTTTATAGTTGTATTTGCGATTTCTTGGTCTCATTTGATAGAATGGAAGACATATTACAGAAATAGAGATGATTTTGATTGGTTTTAGCACTGGAAATGGCTTGAAACTGAGCTCAAAGTAGCAGAAATGTTAAATTTTTGCCGATATTCAAGAGTAAACAAACGACCTCACACATCTAATACACGTCGGCTGGTGGGTCTAATATACATTCACAAATATGGTGATGATATTTATACAATTATTACAGTATTGCATAACAGTAAATCTTCTATTTTTTGGTGTGAATAAAAATTTATTATGTGAATAAAAAATCAAAATGGAATTTATTTGTAAAGCTTCAAAACATAACTAATGAACAGAGAAATTGTTAGTTTAGTTCCAGGAATACCTGCATTGTTCATTCTGGACCCTATTTTGAAATTGGAATATTTTGAACTTTGTGTTAAATTGGCCAAATTAACAATTTCCGATCACTTTATTTTGTAGTTGAAACAGTTGACTTGGCGATTTCTTGTGCTCAATCGATAGAATAGAAGTAATACTAGTGAAATAGCTAAGAATTTGGTTGATTGGAATAATGTAATTGGCCTAAAATGGGAGTCAAAGTCGGCAAAATCGCCGATTCGTAAATATCGCTGACACATCAAAATTCGCGAGAGCATAATTTTGTCAGTTTTCCACCAAATTTCGTACTTTTTGTTTTATTACCTTCACAAAAAGATTCTCTACGATTTCATAAGAAAAAATAACAAATTTTTTTTATGAAAATTCTTGGACACTGGCGCGTGACTCCAGATTTGGGCCTTGGACCCTGAAAGGGTTAACCCTTTGACTGTTTCCGACGTATAAATACGTCTTACGAGCCAATGTTTCTGACGTATTTATACGCACAAATTCTAGCGGCTTCAAATCGAGCGCCAAAGGCCTGGTAGGCCTACACGGGAGAGAATGGGTCTCAGTGGTCAGTGTGCACCCTGTGAAAAAAATCTGGGACCCAGCGGTGCATTGTGGGAACGCCATGTTGTCAGTCCATTTTCACCATGCCTCTCGGTAAGAAGTTCCTCACTCCTCGGCGGATTGGAGGTCTTTTGTTCCCAAGTGATAGCTCTAACAGCGATGAAAATGTCAGTGACAGTGAATTCAAGGGTTTTCAAGTGAGTGTTACTGAAAAAAGTGCCCAGGATAACTTAAATAGTGATGAAAACCCAGATGACCCACAACCTTCGACCTCTGGTGCTGTGCCGGCTTGTTCACGTTCACGTTCGCCTGTACCAGGACGAAAGAGGAAACTATTTGGTCGTGTACAACACCCTGATGATAGCAGTGATAGTGGTAGTGATAGTGATTTCAAGGTCATTGAAAGCAGTTCTAGTGACAGTGAGAGTGAATATTCCCCAGTGAAGCGCCAGTATGTACGACGTAGTATGTGGTCTGGTAGTGTTTCATATGTTGTTCCAAGGGGAAGGAGAAACTCTGGGAGCACATCCCGTGGCCCAACACCACGACCTGATAGTGAAGATGACGATATTGTAACGATGGGTATGAATGGTGACAGTGAGGGAGGAGGCAGTGGTGGTGATAGTGAGGGTGGCACGGCCCATGTGGCACCATCACCGGGCCACGCTACTAGCCACGCGGCTGACTCAGCAGAACAACCAGCCTCACCCTACCCCACACTGCCACAACCTGCACCACCACAACCTGCACAGCCACAACCACGGTACAATATCCAGACCCCACCAGCAGACCGCATCTGGGATTGGCAGGACGGTGACGAGTTTGTTCCCAGTCCCCATGACTTTGATGAAACACAAAGTGGAATAAAGCCATCTTGTCCACTTGGGAACAATGCCAGTGAACTGGACTGCTTTGAGTTATTTTTCGATGAACCCCTGATGGACATCATTGTCAGGGAAACAAATACATACTGTGATTACACCATGGCAAATACAATTCTCTCGCCAAAATCACGGCTACACAAGTGGAAGGAGACAACTGTGGCAGAGATGTACCTGTTTTTTGCAACAATAATGCTTATGCCACATGTGTATAAGCACACTGTCACCACATACTGGACAACAGATCGCCTGATTTCAACTCCAGGTTTTAGTGACATTATAGGTGTCAATCGTTTCCTGATACTGTTACGTATGTTACACTTTTCAGACAAAACCAGGCTTGACAGAAGCGACAGGTTATATAAGATAAGAAATGTGTTTATGTACCTGAAACAAAAGTGCTGCATGTATTTTTATCCCTTCAGGAAGCTTGTTATTGATGAGTCCTTGATTTTATTCAAAGGAAGACTCTCATTCAAGCAATGTATACCAAGCAAGAGGAAACGCTTTGGTATAAAGCTATTTGTACTCTGTGATTGCAGAAGTGGTCTTGTTTTAGATATTATTGTGTACACTGGCAGTAATACTTTGAGAGATACCATGAAGTTATTGGGTATCTCTGGTGATGTGGTTCGAACAATGATGGAACCATATCTTGGTAAGGGGCATATGTTATTTACTGATAACTGGTACACAAGCCCCTTACTCAGTGATTTCTTGCGAGTGAACTTGACAGACGTGTGTGGCACAGTGCGTGGTAATTGCAAACATATGCCAAGGTTCGACGCTGGCACTCGCAGAGGCGAGGTGCAAGCCTTTGCTGCCAATGACATCATGGCATTTCGGTGGCATGACAAACGTGATGTCACATTGTTGACATCAGTTCACACAAACGAAATGGTACCCAGTGGCAGGGACAACAGAGAGACCAATGAACCCATTCTAAAGCCTGCAGCTGTCATGGACTACAACCTCAATATGCGCTTAGTGGACAAATGTGACATGCAGATTGGGTTTGCGGACTGTGTACGCAAGAGTTATAAGTGGTATATCAAACTTTTTTTCCATCTTGTTGATATCTCTATGCTAAATGCTTATAACATATACAAGTTGAAGACCAACAAAACACCAAAATATGGTGAATTTTGCCTGTCAGTAATCAGACAAATAATTGCAAAGTACCAAGGAGCAACTCCTGCAATAGACCAGCGCCCACAGACGTCATCTCGTATGAGGCCTGGTGATCACTACCCTATACAACTGCCTCCTACTACTGCCAAGAAAAATGCTCAGAAGAGGTGTTATGTATGTATGCATACCACAAAACGCCCACAAACACGCAGAGACACTCGTTTTATGTGTGAGGAGTGTGAAGTGCCCCTCTGCATATACCCATGTTTCAAAGAGTTCCACAAGCTGCAGCAGTTCTAGGAACGTGGTTAGTGACTGTACATATGTATATATATTATGGAACAATAGTAATAAACATTGTTTTGTATTGTTTGTTTGTGTAAACAAAGTGTATACACAAACTAATAGTGATAAAGTTTGTTCTGTTATTGTGTTGTAAATAATGAGTGTATATTTGAACAATGCACCTTACATTGGTCTCACAGGCCACATAAGTTACCTGGAAAAGAAAAATGCAAGAAACCTTTGAATTAGAGTATATAAAAGAATACCGGGTGGGCGGCAGTCGCCGCTGTTGCCGTACGCACGTCAATTTCTGCAAACTTTGCGGCTCTATATCTCGGTAAGTACTGATGGCACAAATTTTTTTTAGGCTTAAAACACTAGTAAAAATATTCCTAACATTTTCATAAGAAAAAATAATTTTTTTTTTTCGAATATTTGGCGACATAGAATGACAGTTTCAGAGAGGGGCCTGAAACAGTCAAAGGGTTAATGAGTGGCTCTGAGACAGACAAGCAAAGACAGACACACAGGTAGACAGAATGACAGACACACAGGTAGACAGACACAGGTAGACATAAAGACAGACACAGGTAGACATAAAGACAGACACAGGTAGACATAAAGACAGACACAGGTAGACATAAAGACAGACACAGGTAGACATAAAGACAGACACAGGTAGACATAAAGACAGACACAGGTAGACATAAAGACACACACAGGTAGAAAGACACACACAGGTAGAAAGACACACACAGGTAGACAGAAAGACACACACAGGTAGACAGAAAGACACTCAGGTAGACAAAGACAGACACAGGTAGACAGAAAGACACATACACTAGTAGACAGACACAGACACACAGAGATACAGACAGATATACAGGCAGACAGATACAGACAGGTTTATGTGCAACAGTGAAAACAAATAGAGAGTTTGAGAATAAGAGCCTTTCTTGCCACAATCTCCAGTGCAAGATTCAGACTTCATCTTAGGGGCCATGGTGAAATTTACTGTCCAGTTAGTACAGTTAATACGGTATGATGCTGCTGGTAGGGCAGGGTTACTCAAACTGATGCTGCCTGCATGACATTGCCGCCGCGAGTATTGTCAAATATTGTACAGCAGTGTGCATCAGCCGGCCCAGCCCAGCTGCCAGATGCACGGTCGTAAGTTGAGTGGACGTATGTCGAGCAGGTCGTAAGTCAGATGGTAGGTGTATTTCATAATATTCCATTTATTTTAGTGCTTGCAAGTGCTAAATAAGCTACCATGGCTCTAAAGAAAGCTCCTAGTGCCAAGCCTTTGGTAAAGAAGGTGAGAAATACGATTGAATTTAAGAAAAATATTGAACAATATGAAAGTGGGGTACGTGTGGCCAAACTGGCCAGGATGTATAACAAACCCCATACAACCATATCTTCCATCGTGGCAGAGAAAAAGGAAATCAAGTTAGCTGTTGTTGCATGGAGAAAATTGTCGCCAGATTGTGTCCACAAGAGGGATTTTGAAGCGTTTGTGGCTGACCCTGATAAGCCTATGTCAGTTGTGAAATCTATTGTGGCACTGGGGAGTTCCATGGGGTTGGATGTGAGTTTGGAGGATGTGGAAGAGTTGGTGGAGGACCACAGTGAAGGGCTAACCACTGAGGAGCTGCAAGAGCTTCGGCAGGAACATCAACAGATCACAGCTCAGAATCTTGCTGCAGAGGAGGAAGAGAGATGGAAGAAGGTGCCTTCTTCAGAAATTAAGGAGATTTTTGAAATGTGGGTTAGGATGGAAAGATTTATGGAGAAACATCACCCTGAGAAGGATGTTGCGTGCCATGTCGGCAACATATACAGTGACAGAGTCTTGGCCCATTTTAGGGAAGAAACAGAGCTCTCTGGACACTTTTTTTGCGAGACAGGACTCCAGTGACTCTCAAGCTGGTCCCTAGTGGCATTAAGAAACAGAGAAGAGTAGTATGTAACCCCAGAAAAGGACTTGGTACCTGAGGTGTTGATGGAAGGGGATTCCCCTTCCAAACAGTAACTAATCCAATCTCCTCCTCCTCCTCCAGTCTTCCATACACTAAGAAGAATTGCCAATAAAGGCAAGTATTATGCTGTTAATGTTTCATTCATGTCCCATTGTATTGTTTATGTACTACATCTATACAGTGGACCCCCGGTTAACGAACTTTTTTCATTCCAGTAGTATGTTCAGGTGCCAGTACTGACCGAATTTTTTCCCATAAGGAATATTGTGAAGTAGATTAGTCCATTTCAGACCCCCAAACATACACGTACAAACGCACTTACATAAATACACTTACATAATTGGTCGCATTTGGAGGTGATCGTTAAGCGGGGGTCCACTGTATTTCATGTAAAAAATTTTTTTGTTTTAATACTTCTGGGTGTCAGGAACGGATTAATTGTATTTACATTATTTCTTACGGGGAAAATTGATTTGAAAAATCGTCTCTTTCGATAATCATCGCACTTCCAGGAACGGATTAACAATGATAAACGAGGGACCACTATTTTATTCTTTCTAGAGTATATATCAGGTTTCTATGTTATTTATTTTGTTTATTATGTCATAATAGATGAAGTGAGATACACAAATAAGCCGTAGAGTTGATAGCGAAATTATTGAAGTAGAGAATTCCACTGGAATGGATTGATTGCATTTCAATTAATTTAAATGAGGAAAATTGACTCTGCAAACGAGCAAATCCAGTTTCGAGCAAGATCATGGAATGGATTAAACTCGCAAGTAGAGGTTCCACTGTAATTGGAAGCTCATTACGGGGTGCATGAACACTTCCTAGGATACAGTAGTATTTTTACTTTTTGTTGGTAAAGGAATATTTTAATTAACTGTACTTGAAAATTACATGTTGATAAATTCTGGAATGTTTTATGAATGAAGGAGAGTGAATAATCAGTCAGGTGAGCTTCTGGTCGCTAAGAAAGCAGGACCTCGCTGCATCATATTGCTTATGGGTTAAATTAAAAAACCAGAAGCCTCATTGATGTTTTTCTTTTTCTGCCTAGACTAAGTAATTCACATGTTTTGTTAACTTAGCCAAATGGAGAATTTATTTTGTGTACATTAAATATTCACTATACATTTATTAATTAGTAGAGTACAGTGGACCCTCGACCAGCGATATTAATCCGTTCCTGAGAGCTCATCGTTAGTCGAAATAATCGTTAGTTGAGTTAATTTTCCCCATAAGAAATAATGTAAATCAAATTAATCCGTTCCTGACACCCCAAAGTAGTGAAAAAAAAAATTTACCACATGAAATATTAATTTTAACACAAACTGAAGAAGACATGAACAATTACATGACACTTACATTTATTGAAGATCTGGTGGTGATTGATGGGATGGGAGGAGGGGAGAGTGTGGATGGGGTTAGTGTTTAGAAGGGGAATCCCCTTCCATTGGGACTTGAGGTGGCAAATTCTTTTCTGGGGTTACTTCCCTTCTTCTTTTAATGCCACTAGGACCAGCTTGAGAGTCACTGGACTTCTGTCACACAACATATCTGTTCATAGAGGCCTGCACTTCTCGTTCCTTTATGACTTTCCTAAAGTCGTTCACAACAGTGTCATTGTACAGGTTGCCAACACGGCTTGCAGTAGCTGTCTGAGGGTGATTTTCATCAAAAAAGGTTTGCACTTTAAGCCACATTGCATTGAAGTAGACAACTTCTTCAGTTTCTCTATCCCCTCCTCCAGAGCAGTTTCCTCAGGTCTGGCCTCTTACTGTTGAAGATGATCTTGCAGCTCATCAGTGGTTAGTTCTTCTTTGTCCTCCTCCACCAACTCTTCCACATCCTTCCCACTAACCTCCAACCCCAAGGACTTCCCCAATGCCACAATTGATTCCACAACTGGCATAGGCTTCTCAGGGTTAGCCTCAAATCCTTCAAAATCCCGTTTGTCTACACATTCTGGCCACAGTTTCTTCCAAGCAGAGTTCAAGGTCCTCTTAGTCACTTCCTCCCTAGCCTTACCTATAATGTTTACACAATTTAGGATGCTAAAGTGATCTCTCCAAAACTCTAAGAGAGTCAATTGAGTTTCTGAGGTCACTACAAAGCACCTTTCAAACATAGCTTTTGTGTAGAGTTTTTTGAAGTTTGCAATGACCTGCTGGTCTATGGGTTGCAGGAGAGGAGTGGTATTAGGAGGCAAAAACTTGACCTTAATGAAGCTCATGTCCCCAGAAAGTCGCTCTGCCAAGTCTGAAGGATGACCAGGAGCATTGTCTAATACCAGGAGGCACTTAAGGTCCAATTTATTTTCCAGGAGGTAATTTTTCACAGTGGGGGCAAATGCATGGTGTAACCAGTCATAGAAAATGTCCCTAGTGACCCATGCCTTACTGTTTGCCCTCCACAGCACACACAAATTAGCCTTGAGGACATTGTTTTTCCTGAACACTCTGGGAGCTTCAGAGCGATACACCAATAAAGGCTTCACTTTGCAATCACCACTAGCATTAGCACACATCAACAGAGTAAGCCTGTCTTTCATAGGCTTATGTCCTGGGAGTGCCCTTTCCTCCTGAGTAATGTAGGTCCTGCTTGGCATTTTCTTCCAAAACAGGCCTGTTTCGTCACAATTAAACACTTGTTCAGGTTTCAGTCCTTCACTGTCTATGTACTCCTTGAATTCCTGCACATATTTTTCAGCCACTTTGTGGTCCGAACTGGCAGCCTCACCATGCCTTATCACACTATGTATGCCACTACGATTCTTAAATCTCTGGAACCAACCTTTGCTGGTCTTCAATTCACTCACATCACCACTAGTTGCAGGCATTTTTTTAATTAAATCGTCCTGCAACTTTCTAGTCTTTTCACATATGATCGCTTGAGAGATGCTAGCTCCTGCTATCTGTTTTTCGTTTATCCACACTAATAACGGTCTCTCAACATCTTCTATCATTTGCGATCTCAGTTTCGAAAACATAGTTGCACCTTTGGCAAGAACAGCTTCCTTGATTGCCGTTTTCTTGGCCACAATAGTAGCGATGGTTGATTGGGGTTTTGTGTACAAACTGGCCAGCTCAGAGACACGCACTCCACTTTCATACTTAGCAATGATCTCTTTCTTCATATCCATAGTGATTCTCACCCCTTTTTGCAGTAGGGTTGGCACTAGAAGCTTTCTTGGGGCACATGGTGACTTATTTTGCAGGTGCAATCACTAAAAACGCTGTGATAATATGAAATGTTCCTATTGTATGTTTGGATGCGACCGCGGTGGCTGGCTTGTAAACAATGGCACCCACAGGACAAGTGAGGCGTGCTCATGCCACATGTGGATGCGTCTCGAATGGAACAAATTGCGTTGGTCGAGTTTTTTAGCGCTAGTCGAGGCAAAATTTTTGTGTTAAAATGTGTTGCTAGTCGGATTTAATGTTATATGATGCCATCGTTGGTCGAGGGTCCACTGTACTTTGTTTGGTTCTACTTATTTACAATAAAATATGAATTCAATATATTTTGTATGTTGATTCAGTTTTTATATTTTTTTTTTTTTTTTGCTTTCAAAAAATTTGAGATTGAGTGTGTGGGTTAGGATGAATTTGGTTTTGGGGGAGCATAAGCTAATAAAGGTTAGATAACTCTGGTGTAGATAGTGTACAATGCTTTAATAATTTATTATTTTAATTTTATTTTAGATCCCCGACCATCAGCAGCAGAAGGTACCAGGCAGAGCAGTAGTACTAGTGCCTCCTCTGTTACTGGCACTGGTAGTAATGCTGCTGCTCACACTGGTACTACAGCTGAAACAGACAATGGTAGGAGTGGTTCTGAGGGTCGGGACAGACTCAGTCCTGGTGGTACAGGTGCAGCGACATCCAGCACATCAGGTAATAAGTGTCCAAGTGTTGACAGTGCATTTTTAAAGTCATTTTCTGCTGACTTATCATATTTTTCTCTTTTAGTTAGTTATCTATTTGCTTTTTTTTTCTTTAGTTATATGTTGCATATATATTACAATTACAGTAATTTATCTGTAGAATAGAACTGTTTCTAGTGGAGGGGGGAGGAGCTTAAGCCTCCAGCAGGTGTGTGTGTGTGTGTGTGTGTGTGTGTGTGTGTGTGTGTTTGTTTTAAATCGGAGTGAGTGGAGATAAGTAGTTTCAATGGCTTGACATGCTGTTGGAATATGAGCAGGGTAACCCTTGTAGAGGGATTATGGTAAACTGGTTAGCTGCACTTGTGTTCTGGAAGTTAGGTTGGGTAAGGTTTGTCAGGAAACAAGGCAAGTATATACACAACATGCACAAAGGAGAGGAGAGAAGATTATGATGACATTTCGGTCCAACTTGGACTGAAACGTTGTCATGAGCTTTGGTTTAGTCATATGATGACCCACAGTTGGAGCTTATGGTCATCTGGAAGTGGAAAGTACAGTTCTTTCACTTGGAAAGTAGGATGTAGATGTCATTGGGAAGATCATTTGGACTGTGATATCTCCGCACTTATTGCAAGATAGCTATTCAATAAATAATGGTGAACGTTTATTTTTATTTTTTATCTGTTTTTTTGTCCCCCTAATTGAGTGGGAGATTGTTGGAGTTACAAAGAAGAAAGTGATATCTACCAGGTTAAAGTTGCCTACCAGTGTATGCCACTGACCCAGCCTAGTCAGGTCCAGGTCACATCCATTAAGATCTACTAGTACAAGCTAGTCAGGTCCAGCTCTCACCCACCCACACCCACTCATGTATTTATTTAACCTATTTTTAAAACTACACAACGTCTTAGTTTCTATGATGGTACTCTGGAGTTTGTTCCACTCATCCACAAGTCTATTATCAAACCAGTGCTTTCCTGTATCCTTCCTGAATCTGAAATTTTCTAATTGGAAACCATTGCTGCGAGTCCTGTCTTGGCTAGGTATTTTTAGCACGCTATTTACATCCCCTTTATTTATTCCTGCTTTCCATTTATAAACCTCAATCATATCCCCTCCTAATTCTATGCCTTTCTAGAGAGTGCAGATCTAGGACCCTCAGTCTGTCTTCATAGGGAAGGTTTCTGATACACAGAATCAACTTTGTCATCCTTCTCTGTACGTTTTCCAGTGCATTTATATCCATTCTGTAATATGGTGACCAGAACTGTACAGCATAATCTAAATGAGGTCTAACCAATGATGTATAGAGCTGAAGAACAACCTGAGGACTTCTGTTATTTGTACTTTTTGATATGAAGCCAAGGATTCTGTTCACTTTATTGCGAACACTTATGCACTGTTGTCTTGGTTTCAGGTTACTGCTAACCAGAACTCCTAAATCCTTTTTGCAATCAGTAATATTAAGATCTACATTATTTAGTTTATATGTGGCATGGTTATTTTCCTGTCTAACATTTAGAACTCTGTATTTTTCTATATTAAACTGCATCTGCCACTTCTCATACCATTGCATCAGTCTTTTCAAATCATCCTGGAGTGCTCTAATGTCTTCATTAGAATGAATTGGATGGCCTAGTTTGGTGTCATCAGTAAATTTGCTTATGTCGCTATTTATTTCCTTATCTATTATTTTATTATTATCACACTGGCCGATTCCCACCAAGGCAGGGTGGCCCGAAAAAGAAAAACTTTCACCATCATTCACTCCATCACTGTCTTGCCAGAAGGGTGCTTTACACTACAGTTTTTAAACTTCAACATTAACACCCCTCCTTCAGAGTGCAGGCACTGTACTTCCCATCTCCAGGACTCAAGTCCGGCCTGCCGGTTTCCCTGAACCCCTTCATAAATGTTACTTTGCTCACACTCCAACAGCACGTCAAGTATTAAAAACCATTTGTCTCCATTCACTCCTATCAAACACGCTCACGCATGCCTGCTGGAAGTCCAAGCCCCTCGCACACAAAACCTCCTTTACCCCCTCTCTCCAACCTTTCCTAGGCCGACCCCTACCCCGCCTTCCTTCCACTACAGACTGATACACTCTTGAAGTCATTCTGTTTCGCTCCATTCTCTCTACATGTCCGAACCACCTCAACAGCCCTTCCTCAGCCCTCTGGACAACAGTTTTGGTAATCCCGCACCTCCTCCTAACTTCCAAACTACGAATTCTCTGCATTATATTCACACCACACATTGCCCTCAGACATGACATCTCCACTGCCTCCAGCCTTCTCCTCGCTGCAACATTCATCACCCATGCTTCACACACCTGATCTATGTCTTATGTAAATTGTGAAAGGGCCCAACACTGACCCCTGTGGAACATATCTGTTTCTGTAATATATCTTCCATTCTATCAAATGAGACAAAAAAAAAAACAAGAATACAACCATAAAAACCATACGAAAATACCGGTAAGGGGTGGCGAATTGCTGAGAAGTGAACTCCATTAATTTATGCTTACATTTCTTTCATTTTGGGTGTACATTAAGAAGCATCTTTCCCTCATACATTGCCCAAGTTTCAATAAGATAGTCAAACAAACAAATGAGATACAATTCCCTAGATCAAGAGCAAGAGCCCCTCACTAAGGAATCCGCATTGAGGTCTGCTCGCTTATGGAAATTTTGGTCGCATATGGAAACAAAAAATCGACCAATGGACTGCTCGTGTTTGGAAAAACGAGCACGTAGATGTGCTCACAAGTAGAGGTTCCACTGTATTCTCGTTTTGTCTCGTTTGATAGAATGGAAAATATATTACAGAAATAGAGGTGTTTTGAATGGTTTACCGACTAAAAGCAGCTTGAAATTAAGCTCAAAATAGCGGAAATGTTAGATTTTGACGATGTTCAGGAGTAAACAAAATACATCATGTGTGCACTGCACATCAACTGGTGGGTCTAACATGCATTCACGAATTCACTGATATTATATTTATACAATTATTACAGTTATGCAGTAGTCTGAATAACAGTAAATCATCTAAATTTTGTGTGAATAAAATTTCAAAATGTAAAACAAATGTAATATAAAAGGGGCCTGGAGATGTGACTAATGGACAGAGAAAATGTTGTTTTAGTGCCAAGAATGTCTGCATTGTTTATTCTGGCTCTATTTCAAAATTGGCCAAATTAGTAATTCCTGATCACTTTTTTTGTGTAGTTGACATAGGAAATGAGGGGTTTCTTGTGCTCAGTCGATAGAATAAAATGAGTTCTAATGAAATAACTGAGTTTGGTTGAGTGGAACAGAGGAACTGGCCCAAAATATGGTTCAAAGTGGGCGAAATGGCCTGTGTGTAAATACCGCCGAGACCACTAACTTCACAAGAACATGATTCTCTAAGTTTTCTACCAAATTTTGAATTTTTGGTTTCATTACTTTTGGAAAAAGATTCTCTACTATTTCATAAGATTTTTTTTTTACAGGTAGTAGGTTGGTAGACAGCAACCACCTAGGGAAGTACTACCATCCTGCCAGATGACTGTGAAACAGAAACCTGTAACTGTTTTGCATGATGGTAGGATTGCTGGTTTTCTTTTTCTGTCTCATAAACACGCTAGATAACAGGGATATCTTGCTACTCCTACTTACACTTTGGTCACACTTCACAGACACGCACATGCATATATATATACATACATCTAGGTTTTTCTCCTTTTTCTAAATAGCTCTTGTTCCTCTTTATTTCTTCTATTGTCCATGGGGAAGTGGAAAAGAATCTTTCCTCCGTAAGCCATGCGTGTCGTATGAGGCGACTAAAATGCCGGGAGCAATGGGCTAGTAACCCCTTCTCCTGTAGACATTTACTAAAAAAGAGAAGAAGAAAAACTTTATAAAACTGGGATGCTTAAATGTGCGTGGATGTAGTGCAGATGACAAGAAACAGATGATTGCTGATGTTATGAATGAAAAGAAGTTGGATGTCCTGGCCCTAAGCAAAACAAAGCTGAAGGGGGTAGGAGAGTTTCGGTGGGGGGAAATAAATGGGATTAAATCTGGAGTATCTGAGAGAGTTAGAGCAAAGGAAGGGGTAGCAGTAATGTTGAATGATCAGTTATGGAAGGAGAAAAGAGAATATGAATGTGTAAATTCAAGAATTATGTGGATTAAAGTAAAGGTTGGATGCGAGAAGTGGGTCATAATAAGCGTGTATGCACCTGGAGAAGAGAGGAATGCAGAGGAGAGAGAGAGAGATTTTGGGAGATGTTAAGTGAATGTATAGGAGCCTTTGAACCAAGTGAGAGAGTAATTGTGGTAGGGGACCTGAATGCTAAAGTAGGAGAAACTTTTAGAGAGGGTGTGGTAGGTAAGTTTGGGGTGCCAGGTGTAAATGATAATGGGAGCCCTTTGATTGAACTTTGTATAGAAAGGGGTTTAGTTATAGGTAATACATATTTGAAGAAAAAGAGGATAAATAAGTATACAAGATATGATGTAGGGCGAAATGACAGTAGTTTGTTGGATTATGTATTGGTAGATAAAAGACTGTTGAGTAGACTTCAGGATGTACATGTTTATAGAGGGGCCACAGATATATCAGATCACTTTCTAGTTGTAGCTACACTGAGAGTAAAAGGTAGATGGGATACAAGGAGAATAGAAGCATCAGGGAAGAGAGAGGTGAAGGTTTATAAACTAAAAGAGGAGGCAGTTAGGGTAAGATATAAACAGCTATTGGAGGATAGATGGGCTAATGAGAGCATAGGCAATGGGGTCGAAGAGGTATGGGGTAGGTTTAAAAATGTAGTGTTAGTGTGTTCAGCAGAAGTTTGTGGTTACAGGAAAGTGGGTGCGGGAGGGAAGAGGAGCGATTGGTGGAATGATGATGTGAAGAGAGTAGTAAGGGAGAAAAAGTTAGCATATGAGAAGTTTTTACAAAGTAGAAGTGATGCAAGGAGGGAAGAGTATATGGAGAAAAAGAGAGAGGTTAAGAGAGTGGTGAAGCAATGTAAAAAGAGAGCAAATGAGAGAGTGGGTGAGATGTTATCAACAAATTTTGTTGAAAATAAGAAAAAGTTTTGGAGTGAGATTAACAAGTTAAGAAAGCCTAGAGAACAAACGGATTTGTCAGTTAAAAATAGGAGAGGAGAGTTATTAAATGGAGAGTTAGAGGTATTGGGAAGATGGAGGGAATATTTTGAGGAATTGTTAAATGTTGATGAAGATAGGGAAGCTGTGATTTCGTGTATAGGGCAAGGAAGGAGGAATAACATCTTGTAGGAGTGAGAAAGAGCCAGTTGTGAGTGTGGGGGAAGTTTGTGAGGCAGTAGGTAAAAATGAAAGGGGTTAAGGCAGCCGGGATTGATGGGATAAAGATAGAAATGTTAAAAGCAGGTGGGGATATAGTTTTGGAGTGGTTGGTGCAATTATTTAATAAATGTATGGAGATGGGAAGTACAGTGCCTGCACTCTGAAGGAGGGGTGTTAATGTTGCAGTTTAAAAACTGTAGTGTAAAGCACCCTTCTGGCAAGACAGTGATGGAGTGAATGATGGTGAAAGTTTTTCTTTTTCGGGCCACCCTGCCTTGGTGGGAATTGGCCAGTGTGATAATAAAAATACTAATAAAAAAATTTTTTTAATTCTTTGACACTGAGCAAGTTTGCCAGCAGGGGTCTTGACACTCAAAGGATTAATTGGGAGAGTGTTGAAATAAGACATCTGTTTAAAAAATTAACGTTTATTTGAAGAGTACACAGCAATGATATGACAGATAATTGATTTAATAAGAGATATGACTATCTTTTGCTTTTATAAGCAATGCTACACATTTTGGTATAGAATTGACCAATGTTGACCACATTTTGGCAAGTTCTTTGTTGTGGTATGAAGTTCTAATAACAGCAGCAGTTACCTTCTCCACAGTTGAACAGTCCTGTTTTGCAATCCTGTGTTTGGTTATTTCCGAGAAAAATAGTCATGCGAAGAATGTCTGTATTTTTCTTGAAGTGTGGCATGGAGCAAGATCCCACTGGAAAATGCCTTCTCTGTCAGGAAAGTCTCTATCCACAATGGGAAGCAAATTTATTCATTTATTTATTTTATGTCTTTGCAAACAGTACATTGAGATTTTGTATTTACAATAGTGGGTTGTAATGCAAAGAGAGCCTCTATTATGCCTAGGCATTATGGGCCAACTTAACATTATTGGCTTAAAGTCTACTTAATACTTAGGAGTAGTATATCATAGTTGTACAGTAGGATAGTAATTATTTCATAGTTATACAGTAGAATATTAATTATAAATGAATCAAAATTTGTATAGTACAAAGATGTATTTATATTCGAAAATGCTTTTTGTGAAAACAATGATTCAATTATATTCCTGTCAACAATGGAAAGAATTAGAGGTAGGACAGAATGTAGGATTGTGGATGAGCAAGGAGGTTTCAGAGTGGGTAGGGGATGTGTAGATCATTGAAGCATATATGTGAACAGTATTTAGATAAAGGTAGGGAAGTTTTTATTGCATTTATGGATTTAGAAAAGGCATATGATAGAGTGGATAGAGGAGCAATGTGGCAGATGTTGCAAGTATATGGAATAGGTGGTAAGTTACTAAATGCTGTAAAGAACTTTTATGAGGATAGTGAGGCTCAGGTTAGGGTGTGTAGAAGAGAGGGAGACTACTTCCCGGTAAAAGTAGGTCTTAGACAGGGATGTGTAATGTCGCCATGGTTGTTTAATATATTTATAGATGGGGTTGTAAAAGAAGTAAATGCTAGGGTGTTCGGGAGAGGGGTGGGATTAAATTATGGGGAATCAAATTCAAAATGGGAATTGACACAGTTACTTTTTGCTGATGATACTGTGCTTATGGGAGATTCTAAAGAAAAATTGCAAAGGTTAGTGGATGAGTTTGGGAATGTGTGTAAAGGTAGAAAGTTGAAAGTGAACATAGAAAAGAGTAAGGTGATGAGGGTGTCAAATGATTTAGATAAAGAAAAATTGGATATCAAATTGGGGAGGAGGAGTATGGAAGAAGTGAATGTTTTCAGATACTTGGGAGTTGACGTGTCGGCGGATGGATTTATGAAGGATGAGGTTAATCATAAAATTGATGAGGGAAAAAAGGTGAGTGGTGCGTTGAGGTATATGTGGAGTCAAAAAACGTTATCTATGGAGGCAAAGAAGGGAATGTATGAAAGTATAGTAGTACCAACACTCTTATATGGGTGTGAAGCTTGGGTGGTAAATGCAGCAGCGAGGAGACGGTTGGAGGCAGTGGAGATGTCCTGTTTAGGGGCAATGTGTGGTGTAAATATTATGCAGAAAATTCGGAGTGTGGAAATTAGGAAAAGATGTGGAGTTAATAAAAGTATTAGTCAGAGGTCAGAAGAGGGGTTGTTGAGGTGGTTTGGTCATTTAGAGAGAATGGTTCAAAGTAGAATGACATGGAAAGCATATAAATCTATAGGGGAAGGAAGGCGGGGTAGGGGTCGTCCTCGAAAGGGTTGGAGAGAGGGGTTAAAGGAGGTTTTGTGGGCAAGGGGCTTGGACTTCCAGCAAGCGTGCATGAGCGTGTTAGATAGGAGTGAATGGAGACGAATGGTACTTCGGACCTGACGATCTGTTGGAGTGTGAGCAGGGTAATATTTAGTGAAGGGATTCAGGGAAACCGGTTATTTTCATATAGTTGGACTTGAGTCCTGGAAATGTGAAGTACAGTGCCTGCACTTTAAAGGAGGGGTTTGGGATATTGGCAGTTTGGAGGGATATGTTGTGTATCTTTATATGTGTATGCTTCTAAACTGTTGTATTCTGAGCACCTCTGCAAAAACAGTGATAATGTGTGAGTGTGGTGAAAGTGTTGAATGATGATGAAAGTATTTTCTTTTTGGGGATTTTCTTTCTTTTTTGGGTCACCCTGCCTCGGTGGGAGACGGCCGACTTGTTGAAAAAAAAACAAATGGATAAAAGGTTCAATGTGATTGTTTCAGTTATGATGTGGGAGTACATAGGTGAGTGTGTACTGAGTATTTAGCATTTAGTCTAGGGTGATTAAGTGGCTTTTGAGAAGTCTGAAATTGATTTTCAGACTGGGTTACTTTAATATCTTCTGGTAATGAATTCCATATTTTGGGGCCCTTTATGTACATAGTCTTTTTACTCAGTGTGATATGGACACGAGGTACGTATATCAAAAAGAGATCTGTGTCTTGTGTTGTGGTCATGTGTCCTGTTTAGGTTGGTGAGAAGTTTGAGTGGGGGGTTTATATTTGCGTGTATTGTTCTGCGTATATAGTAGGCACATGAATAAGTATGGATGTTCTTAATGGTGAGCAGATTCAGACTTTTGAAAATTGGTGGAGTATGCTGGCGGGAGTGGGAATTTGTGTTGTTATTCTTCCTGCTGCCTTTTGCTGGGTTATTAGGGGTTTTAGGTGATCGGATGTTGTTGATCCCCATGCACAAATTCCATATGTAACATAAGGGTATATGAGTGAATGGTACAGTGCAAGGAGAGCTGATTGTGGAACGTAGTACCTTATCTCTGATAGTATGCCTACAGTCTTGGAGATTTTCTTGGTGATTTGTTGTATGTGTGTCCGGAACTTAAGGCTACTGTCAAGGTGGATACCTAGGAATTTTCCCTCTGTGAGTCTTGTGACTGATGATCCATTTAGTGTTATGTTAATTGGATCATTTGCAGCTTTGTTTCCAAACTGAATGAAATAGGTTTTATCAGTGTTCAGGGTAAGTTTGTTAGTCATCATCTAGGCAGATATTTTATGTAATTCAGCATTGACTGTGTTTACTAGTATGACTTTGTTTGGATGGGAAAAGACATATGTAGTGTCATCTGCAAATAATATGGGTTTGAGTAGCTGTGATGCATTCGGTAGATCATTGATGTAGATGAGAAAAAGGAGTGGTCCAAGGACGCTTCCTTGTGGGACTCACACTGTGATTGGTTGGGTGGAAGAGTTTGCATCATTTGCATACACATATTGAGTTCTGTTACTAAGGTATGACTTTAGGTAGTTGAGGGAGTGGCCTCTGATACCATAGTGCATTAATTTGGAGTACAGCAGTTCATGGTCGACTGTATTGAAAGCTTTTCGTAAATCAATGAAAATGCCCAGCGGGACTTCTTTCTTTTCAAGTGCGGTATATATTAGTTCTAGCATGTGTATGATAGCATCATTTGTGCTTTTATTATTCCTGAATCCAAACTGACAAGGGTTTAATATGTTATGTGAAACGACGTAGGATTATATATCCGTCTATGAATTAATTTTTCAAAGATTTTAGAGAGCAGTGGTAAGTTAGATATTGGTCTATAGTTATTCAAGTCAGCTTGGTCACCTCCTTTATGGATCGGAGTGACCCTCGCTATTTTGAGGATTGTTGGGAAGGTAGATGATTCACTGGATTTGTTAAAGAGCATTGCAATAATTGGTGACAATACTTGAAGCTTTTTTGTACATAAAAGCAGGCAAGTTGTTTATGTCTCCTGCCCTGTTTTAAGGGTGTTTATGATGAGCGTAACTTCAATGGGGTTGGTTGGAGCTAGGAATAGCGTGTCTGGGTAGGTACCTATGAGGTAGTCTGATGGACAGGTGTTTGTGCTTGGTATTTTGTTTGCTAGATGTTTTCCTATGGTGGAGAAGAAAACATTAAGTCTGTTTGCTGCTTCGGTTGGAGTGAGTAGGGGTTCAACTGATTTTGTTAGTTTGATTGCTTTGTTTTTGGATAACTTTTTAGTTCCAAGAATTTCAGATAGTTTTCCAGTTTTTTCTCATATCACCTTTGATGTTATGTAATCTGTTTTCATAATACAATTTTTTAGACCTTCTTATCAGGCTGGTAAGTGCTGACGAGCAACTTTTCGACTGTTCTCTAGTTATTTGACCCATTCTATACTGTTTTTCATATTTGTGCTTTGTGTTAATGGATTTGAGGATGCTTGATGTTAGCCAGGGATTATTCAGTCTCTCTGCTGTGATCTGTTTAGTTTTTCTGGAGCAATGTCTGTTATAGAGGCATTGGGCTTTTTTTAGAAAATTATTTATACATTCATTCATATCTGTATATGTTTCGAGCTCATTTTGCCAATCGATGTTATTCATAGCTGCTATAAAGTTAACTGCTGTCTCGTTATGTAGTCTGAAGGTTACTTTAGTAATGTCTTGTGGCAGTTTGCCCAGATTAGTTATGAGAAAGGTTGGGTAGTGGTCTGTAGTGTTGTCTGTGATTATGCCTGATTTTAAAGGGGATATGGTGTTTGTCCAGATGTGGTCTATTAAGGAGATGCTTGTCTCGGAGATTCTTGTAGGTTTAGATATTGCTGGTAACAACAGGCAGTTACTCACTGTGTTTGTGAATTCGGTTACTTGTGGGTCCTGGTCGTGTAGTATGTTTATGTTGAAATCACCAGTTAGTAGTAGGTGGTCTTTATTCATGTGTGCATCAGTAATCATGTTTCCTAGTTTTTCACTAAAGTGATAAATGTTTGACTGCAGTACTCTGTAGATGTTTATAACTGTGAGGGGGATTTTGCAGGTCTTTTGATTTAAATTTAGCTATGATATATTCTCAATGTTCGTCCCTTGTGCTAGATTTATTGATACATTCGAGTTGATTTGAGTAGTATATAGCTGTTCCTCCCCCTTGCTGGTCTGTACTACAGTTGTGTATGGGCATGTAGCCAGGAATGGTATAGAAATCTGTTATATCAGGCTTAAGCCAGGTTTCTGTGAGTGTGATTGATATATTGGAATGAAGGGAATTGAGTAATGCTGTGAGGTCATCATAATGTTTGCTCAAGGATCTGACATTGTAGTTAAAGATGGTTATGTTATTGTTTGCACTGAGTAATGTCTTTGCTTGGTCTGCTGTGTAGTACAGTGGAACCTCAAAAATCGAACTTAATCTGTTCTAGGAGCTAGTTCTAAATTCGAAAAGTCTGAAATTCGAAGCAATATTTCCCATAAGAAATAATGGAAATACTATTAATCTGTTCTAGAAACCCAAAAATATTCACACAAAAAATAAATTTTATAGAGATTAATTACAGTTTTACATACAACAAATACTATAGTTTTTAATTATGTATAGTAATACATATAAGAACATAAGAACATAAGAATGTAGGAACACTGCAGAAGGCCTACTGGCCCATACGAGGCAGGTCCTTATCAAAACGACGTCTACCTAAAGCTACTCAAGAAATAACTCCTGTACCCCTTAACACCAATCAAACCCAGTCCCTCCCACTCATATATTTGTCCAGTCTCTTCTTAAAGCTACCCAAGGTCCTAGCCTCTATCAACCCACTGGGAAGACTGTTCCATGCATCTACAACTCTGTTAGAAAACCAGTACTTACCTATGTCCTTTCTAAATCTAAATTTATCCAACTTAAATCCATTATTCCTGGTTCTTACCTGGTTCGACACCCTCAGTACTTTATTAATGTCTCCCTTGTTTATGCCCGTCATCCACTTATACACTTCAATGATATCTCCCCTCGTTCTACGCCTCTCCAGAGAGTGGAGATTTAAGGCTTTAAGTCTATCTTCATACTTACCTTTATTGAAGATTGGTGATGGCATCTGGAAGATAGGGAGGAGGAGAGAGGGAGTTGGGGTTAGTGTTTGGAAGGAGAATCCCCCTCCATGAGGACTTCAGGTAAAGCCCTCTCTGGGGTTGCTTCCCTTCTCTGTCTTTTAATGCCACTAGGACCAGCTTGAGAGTCACTGGGCCCCTGTCTCACAAAATAACTTTCCACAGTCCTCTGTTTCTGGCGCCTCTTTAACATTTCCCTAAAATGGAACATGGTTCTGTCACTGAACTTGTTGCAAAGATGGCTTGTTTCAGCTTGCTCAGGGTGGTACTTCTGCACAAACATTTGGACATCATTCCACTTGGCACAAATCTCCTTAATCTTTGAAGAAGGCACCTCATCCACTCCCTATATTAACACCTTTCGCAACATCAGCTTCCTTGATTTGTTCTTTCTTTGACAGGATAGAACCGATGGTTGACTTGTTTTTTCCACACATCCTGGCAAGCTCAGCAAATCTCATACCACTCTCATGCTTCTGTATTATTTCCTTCTTCACATCTATGGTGTTTCTCACTTCCTTTACCACAGGGGTACCACTAGCAAGTTTCTTTGGGCCCATGGTAGCTTAATTCACAGTTCCACAAGCACTAAACACAACGAAATAATCGTAAAATGCATGAATGAGAGCGCAGGTTAGTGTTCACTCAAGCATAAACAAAGCTAGACTGCTCACGGCGCCTGCGCGGGGACGCGGACAGAGCGGGCCGGCAGACAGGTCCCGTACCTGGCGGTCCGAAAATAGGGGTGCTTTCGATAATAGGGACACAGTTTGTCCGAAAAACTGGTCCTATTTTCGAAATGTTCGATATGTGATACGTTCGATTTTTGAGGTTCCACTGTAATTACAGTTACTTGTTGATTCGTGTAATTCATTTTGTAAAAAGCTTACATCAGGATCTATGCCTGTAATCATAGGATGAGAGTAATTTTACAAACTAGATTTTCTGAGTAAAATGATACAAGATTTATATTGAATTTACAACTAGACTTATGACTAAGACTCCGTGATTAATCTAAAACTTGTAAAAATTTGAAAGAAAAATGGATTATTACAGAATAGAGAATTCAGTTATACACTTTAGCATCTAATAGCACCTTAATTATTTTAACAAGTGAGTTTATGAACTACAGTAGATATTTACAGCTAAAATAAAGGAGCTAATGAATATAATAATAAAAGAACATTTTAAAAGCAAAATCAGTAGCATCTGAGGTAGTCAATAGCACCTGGAGTATTTTAATGGCAAAATAGTGAACTTATTACACTGTAGCCCCTGAGAATAGCACTTGGATTATTTTAACAATTGTGAATATATGAACTACGGTAGTTATATAAAGCTAAAATAAAGGAGAAAATATATAAGGGACTAAATTAAATAATGGTAAACAAAGTTCAATGGACAGATAGTCACTAAGATATAATATTGATTTGGGAGTAAGATCTGATTTGTAATGTATAATAAGTTGAGCAGTTAATTGCACTATAAAAAGTAGAGAAATAGGAGGTAGTTGGCACTAGCTAGCAAAAGATAGTTTTGGGACTCGCACAATAATATAATTGGAATATACACTAATTGCACACACAATATAAAAGGGACTTAAAAAAGGAGTGGTAAACAGAATCAAATGGACAGGTAGCAATCATGAATAACATTAATTTGGAGTAAGATTTGACTTGCAACACAAACTTATGAGCAATTAATAGTAATTAAAAAGTAAAAAGTATTTGAGGTAGCTGGTATTAACTAGTAAAAGAAAAAAAAAATGCACAATAATGTAATAGTAAAAAAATAATAATGCACAATGATGTAATAGTAACGTACACTATATGCACCACACGTATTTATGTGTTAAGGACACTTATCTAATCTGTTACAGAAATGTCAGCTTTTCTAAGGAAGGTAGAGAAATGTTCATTTGAGATGGTGTATTGTTGTCCTGTTGAAGTTTTTCTAACTAGTATTTTCCCATCTCGAGTGAAACACTGATGTATTTTGTTTTCCTGTTTAAGTTTTCTCAACGTGAACAGAAGGTTTTGACATTTTCTCGTTAAACACTCGATGAACACTCCATTTTTCATTGTAATTGCTGATTAATTAAGTCCTTTCTTTTATCATATGAATGAAGTCTGATGATAATACTGTGTTTACTACCTTGTTTTCCTAGCAAACATGTTTCTTTGATTTCATTGTTTTGCGCGATAACTTTTACGTGGTCCTGTATTATCCTGATAGCAGTTTCTTTGCACTGTGCTTGGGTTATTTCACTAGGAATGTGTGGACTGTTTATTATAACTGTATCAGACAACTTGTTCGGTTTTGTCGTCTTGGAAATCAAGGTATTCATTCAATCGAGTGTGCACGTTCTGATTCCAGTCCTTGATTGCTTCTTCAACCTTCATATTTAGAGTTGTTATTTACTCAGTTTGACTGGCTATAGCTGTTTTCAGAGTATTTTCTGTGTCAGCACTTCCCGAGTTGCCGGGATTGCCTTGTATTTGTCGCTACCCATCGTTCCCTCAGTAATAAGCTGTCCAGGTCCTTTAGCAGTAAAACTGCCCCAAAACATCTTATGTGGGTGTTTTGGCACTTGTTGAATGTGTCCATTCCAAGGAGGTTCACATTTGCTACAACTTGCCACCACTGATCTATACCCATATACTTCAAAAAGCATCTCATCTGAAACTATAACTTTTCTTCATTCATCTGTTGTCCATCCATTATTGAGTGCCCACCACAGCCATTTTTTCTTCATAGCAGCAGTCAGTAATTGTTTCTTTACTGGCTTTCTGGCAGTCTGTCATCTTCAAGGAGTCTTTGTTGAACAGTTGAAGAATCAACATTTGCAGATGCCAAATCTCTCTGTAGATCTTTGCTGGTTTCTTGGGATCCTTCACATTATTTCTTATGATAACCTTGTTGTTGTAAGGTGTTGTCTTGTGTTTTCTTCCAGATCTTCCTCGACGCAGTGCTCCACAGTCACCAGTGTCATCAGCCCTCTTCAGAATTTGACCAACAGTTGACTTTTCTATGCTAAAAGTTTTGGCTGTCTGTCTGATATTCAAATCGGCCTGTTTTCTAAGAGCTACAATACTTGTATGCTTCTTAGGTGTAACATCCATCATGAATTGAGGGGGAGAATTTGGCAAAAACCACTTTCACTCGTGGGGCATGCTTGCAGGAAAATCCTTACAGAACAACAGTTGTAACACTGACCAGAGTTGCAGGGTAATACCACAGCTGGATAGCTGCGAGAAATTGTTAACAAACATCTGAAAAGAAAAGAACCTAAACTACTTTAATTAAGTTGGAGACTGATATGAGATAATCACAAAATTTATTTCTGTCCCAGTTAATTTGCACACTACCGTAAAGCTGTGTATGGATCCTGCTTTCCACTTCGCTCTCCAGCTTGTTCCACTTCCTGAATTCTCTAAGGGTGAAGCAATACTTCCTAACTTCCCTGTGACTCATCTGAGTTTTCAACTTCCAGCTGTTTCCCCTTGTTTCTGTTTCCTATCTCTTAAACATTCTGTCCCTGTTCACCTTGCCAGTTCCTCTCAGAATTTTGTATGTCATTATCGTATCTTACCTAGTTCTCCTGTCATGCAGTATCATCACGTTGAGTTCCTTTAACCTTTCCTCATAGGACATACCCCTTAGCCCCAGGACTAGCCTTGTTGCAAACCTCTGCATTAGCTCCAGTTTCTTGACATGCTTGACCAGTTGTGGGTTCCGTACTGGCACTGTGTGCTTCAATATGGGTCTGATGTACAAGGTGAAGCGTCATGAATGGCTCCTTACTTAGATGAAATTAAGACACATTATATACCATTCTTACATTCCTTACTTAGATGTTGGAAAACAGTTCTTAAATTTACCAGATGTGCATGTGCTGCAGCAATTATTTGGTTAATGTGTGCTTCAGGGGATGTGCTCAGTATGATGCTCGTCCTGATGATAATGACACCAAAAGTACGAAATCTGATGGAAAGCCTACATAATTAGGCTCTTGCAAAGTTAGTGACCTAGGCGACATTTATGCATCGGCGATTTTGCCCACTTTGAGCCCTATTTTCGGCCAATTCCATTGCTCCAGTCCACCAAACTCATAGCTTTTTCTTTAGAACTCTATTTGTTCTATCAACTGAGTACAAGAAACCGCCCATTTACCGATTTCAACTACCCAATAAAGTGGTCAGAAATTGGCAATTTGGCCAATTTCATGCAAATTAAAAAATATCAGTTTCAAAATAGGGTCCAGAATGAACAATGCAGACATTCCTGGCACTAAAATAATATTTTCTCTGTTCATCAGTCACGTCTCCAGGCCCCTGTTATATTACTCTTGCTTTCTATTTTGAATTTTTATTCGCACAAAAAATAGAAGATTTACTGTTATGCAGACTACTGCAATATTGTAATAATTGTATAAATACCATCAGCCCATTCGTGACTGCATATTAGAATGGCTGGTTGGACATTTATTGGACAATGATGTCATTTGTTTACTCTTGAACATCGGCATAAATCTAACATTTCTTCCACTTTGAGCTCCATTTCAAGATTCTTTTCTTAGTAAAACCAATCAGAATCACTTCTGTTTCTATAGTATGTTTTCCATTCTATCAAATGAGACCAAGAAAACAAGAATACACTCATAAATACTATTCGAAAATACACCTCAAAGTCAGCGTTTTAAGCCTTTGACTGTCGCAGGCCCCTTTCTGAAACTGTCATTCTATGTTGCAAAATATTCGAAAAAAAAAATTATTTTTTCTTATGAAAATGTTAAGAGTATTTTTCTGAGTGTTTTAGTCCAAAAAAAATTTTTTTGCCATCAGTTCTTACCGAGATATAGAGGTGTGAAGTTTGCAGAAAATGAGTTGTGTATAGCAACAGCGGCGACTTCCGCTCACCCGGTAAACTTTGGTTTACTTGTAATTGAAGGTTTGTTGTTTTTTTCACTATTTTATTTTTTCACATAACTTATGTGGCCTGTGAGACCAAAGTAATGTGCAATGTACATATATACACTCGCTGTATACAACACAATAAGCACACAAACATAATTATCAATATATTGTTTACAAAACTTGTTTACAAAAACAAACAATACAAAAAATTTTTTATTACTATTGTTCTATAATATATATATACCAATGTACAGTCACTGAACATATTCCTAGAAGTTCTGCAGCTTGTCTTTGAAACATGTTTTCATACACAATGGTGTTTTACACTCATCACACATAAAACCAGTGTGTGCATTTTTGTGGACTTTTTTTTTTATGTGCAAAGACAAAACACCTTGTCTGAGCAGTTTTCTTCAAAGTATTAGCAGGCAGTTGTGTTATGTAGTTATCCTAGGTAAATGGTCGTGTGTCATCATTCCTTCCTTCCTGCATTCGTTTCCTACCTTCCTTCCTACATTCCTTCATCTTTCCTTACTTTTTTCCTTCCTTTCATCTCATCCTTCCTTCATTCCTGCCTTCCATTCTTCCTTCTGGTTTCTATAATATATATACACATATATAGTCACTAGATACTTTCATATAACTGCCATTATCTTCATTCAGCAAGCTTGTCTTGTGTGTGAGTGTGTGGCTTATAATTGTTTTGAGTCAGGAGTCGGCAGCTGTCAAAATGACATATTATCTCATTACTCACTCCCCCTACCACCTGTCAAAACAATGGGGTGGGATGCTGCTTCCACTCCATTCTATCTAATTATCTTTCTCCCTCATTCTATCTCTTTCAATCTGTCTCTCTCTTTCTATCTGTTCGTCGATCTCTGTCTCACAGGTACACACAAATACAAGTACAGTAGGGCCCCACTTACACGGTGGGTTAGGTTCCAGGCTGTCGCCGGAAAACAGACATCGCCGGAAGGCAGTACACCATTTTTTCCATTTATAAATGCATATAAATGCCAGACAACAAGTTTACACTAAATTATATTAACTTAGTAATAGAACTAGGCATTAAAAACACACAAAGTAAAATACATTCACAGTAAATTCATTACTTATCTTAAAGTATTTGTAATCTTAATGTAGGGAGAGAGGTGAGTACTTATTTGTAGGAAGTCAGGTGCAGGTAGCCCATGTGTAGGTAGCTCTGGCTCCCCGTCTCATACTTAATATACAATATTTAAAACACCCCAGAGAGGTAAAATACACATACAATACACTCATTATTTACCTTAAAATATGTGTAGTCTTAATATAGGAAGAGAGGTGAGTAGTATTTATTTGTAGGAAGACAGTGTAGGTAGACGGTAGGTGTAGCCTGCCTGGGCTACACCTACTGGCTACCTACACTGTGGCCCAGAGCCATGTTATTAACATCGACATGCCTTATTCAATGAATTTAATCATTTCTAACAACTACCTTTAGATGCCATCATAAACAAAGGTAGAAGTAATGAATAATTCATGCCGAAAATTGTAAACAAAAGCGGAGTGAGGGAGTGGCTGGGCCAAACGCAGATTCATACACATTTTCTCTGATGGCTGAGCAGAGAAAACGTAATGTTGTCCCTCCACCCGGCTACCACATGGCTCCACAAGTATTATTATCAGAGCACACATAAAATGTGCAGTAAATGCCAGACAACAAGTTTACACTAACTTATATTAAGTTAGCAATAGAAATAGGCATTAAAAACACAATAAAAGGTAAGATACACACAGAGTACACTATTACTTACCTTAAAATATTAATATTAATTTGTGAGAGGTGAGTGGCAGGGTGTTTATTGAATAAAATCAGAATGGCACCATCATCCTCTAACTTGGCACTTAAAGCAAGAGGCTTACGACTTCTCTTTTTATTACAGCTAACCTTAGACGCCATCGTCAATGAGAGCCAACTAGTTAACGAAAGAGTAAACGAGATACAAAGTTGAGACAATGTAAGAACACAAACTGAGCAGGTAGTGGACGATCACTTAGTCAAGCGAAACAAATGCGTATTAATGTGTCTACTTTTAGTTCATGTTCATTTGTAAGAGTTTGTTAAACATTTACCTCAATATTTTTTTATTATAATAATAATTACCTCACAATACAAATACAGTGGACCCCCGGTTAACGATATTTTTTCACTCCAGAAGTATGTTCAGGTGCCAGTACTGACCGAATTTGTTCCCATAAGGAATATTGTGAAGTAGATTAGTCCATTTCAGACCCCCAAACATACACGTACAAACGCACTTACATGAATACACTTACATAATTGGTCGCATTCGGAGGTAATCGTTATGCGGGGGTCCACTGTACTCTTACATTGTGTACAAGTTAGTTCAGAATAAACAAACAGCAACACACCATTTTTAGAGTGAATGAAGATAATAATAATAATAATAATAATAATAATAATAATAATATTATTATTATTATTATTTTTTTTTTTCAACAAGTCGGCCGTCTCCCACCGAGGCAGGGTGACCCAAAAAGAAAGAAAATCCCCAAGAAGAAAATACTTTCATCATCATTCAACACTTTCACCACACTCACACATTATCACTGCTTTTGCAGAGGTGCTCAGTATACAACAGTTTAGAAGCATATACTGTACGTATAAAGATACACAACATACCCCTCCAAGCTGCCAATATCCCAAACCCCTCCTTTAAAGTGCAGGCATTGTACTTCCCATTTCCAGGACTCAAGTCCAACTATATGAAAATAACCGGTTTCCCTGAATCCCTTCACTAAATATTACCCTGGTCACACTCCAACAGATCGTCAGGTCCCAAGTATCATTCGTCTCCATTCACTCCTATCTAACACCCTCATGCACTCTTGCTGGAAGTCCAAGCCCCTCGCCCACAAAACCTCCTTTACCCCCTCTTTCCAAACCTTTCGAGGACGACCCCTACCCCTCCTTCCTTCCCCTATAGATTTATATGCTTTCCATGTCATTCTACTTTGATCCATTCTCTCTAAATGACCATACCACCTCAACAACCCCTCTTCTGCCCTCTGACTAATGCTTTTATTAATTCCACACCTTCTCCCAATTTCCACACTCCGAATTTTCTGCATAATATTTACACCACACATTGCCCTTAGACAGGACATCTCCACTGCCTCCGTCTCCTCGCTGTTGCATTTACCACCCAAGCTTCACATCCATATAAGAGTGTTGGTACTACTATACTTTCATACATTCCCTTCTTTGCCTCCATAGATAACGTTTTTTGACTCCACATATACCTGAACGCACCACTCACCTTTTTTCCCTCATCAATTCTATGATTAACCTCATCCTTCATAAATGCTTCCGCTGACACGTCAACTCCCAAGTATCTGAAAACATTCACTTCTTCCATACTCCTCCTCCAGAATTTGATATCCAATTTTTCTTTATCTAAATCATTTGATACCCTCATCACCTTACTCTTTTCTATGTTCACTTTCAACTTTCTACCTTTACACACATTCCCAAACTCATCCACTAACCTTTGCAATTTTTCTTTAGAATCTCCCATAAGCACAGTATCATCAGCAAAAAGTAACTGTGTCAATTCCCATTTTGAATTTGATTCCCCATAATTTAATCCCACCCCTCTCCCGAACACCCTAGCATTTACTTCTTTTACAACCCCATCTATAAATATATTAAACAACCATGGTGACATTACACATCCCTGTCTAAGACCTACTTTTACCTGGAAGTATTCTCCCTCTCTTCTACACACCCTAACCTGAGCCTCACTATCCTCATAAAAGTTCTTTACAGCATTTAGTAACTTACCACCTATTCCATATACTTGCAACATCTGCCACATTGCTCCTCTATCCACTCTATCATATGCCTTTTCTAAATCCATAAATGCAATAAAAACTTCCCTACCTTTATCTAAATACTGTTCACATATATGCTTCAATGTAAACACTTGATCTACACATCCCCTACCCACTCTGAAGCCTCCTTGCTCATCCGCAATCCTACATTCTGTTTTACCTCTTAATTCTTTCAATTATAACCCTACCTTAAACTTTTCCTGGTATACTCAGTAAACTTATTCCTCTATAATTTTTACAATCTCTTTTGTCCCCTTTCCCTTTATATAAAGGGACTATACATGCTCTCCGCCAATCCCTAGGTGTCTTCCCCTCTTTCATACATTTATTAAACAAAAGTACCAACCACTCCAACACTATATCCCCCCCTGCTTTTAACATTTCTGTCATGATCCCATCAGTTCCAGCTGCTTTACCCCCTTTCATTCTACGTAATGCCTCACATACCTCCACCACACTTACGTTCTGCTCTTCTTCACTCCTAAAAGATGGTATACCTCCCTGGCCAGTGCATGAAATTACCGCCTCCCTTTCTTCCTCAACATTTAAAAGTTCCTCAAAATATTCTCGCCATCTACCTAATACCTCCCTCTCCCCATCTAGCTCCTCTACTCTGTTTTTAACTGACAAATCCATACTTTCCCTTGGCTTTCTTAACTTGTTTAACTCACTCCAAAATTTTTTCTTATTTTCATTAAAATTTGTTGACAGTGCCTCTCCCACTCTTTCATCTGTTCTCCTTTTGCACTCTCTCACTACTCTCTTCACCTTTCTTTTACTCTCCATATACAGTGGACCCCTGCATAACGATTACCTCCGAATGCGACCAATTATGTAAGTGTATTTATGTAAGTGCATTTGTACGTGTATGTTTGGGGGTCTGAAATGGACTAATCTACTTCACAATATTCCTTATGGGAATAAATTCGGTCAGTACTGGCACCTGAACATACTTATGGAGTGAAAAAATATCGTTAACCGGGGTTCCACTGTACTCTGCTCTTCTTATAACACTTATGCTTTGTAAAAACCTCTCGTAAGCTACCTTCTCTTTTATCACACCCTTTACTTCATCATTCCACCAATCACTCCTCTTTCCTCCTGCCCCCACCCTCCTATAGCCACACTAATAATTATTATTTATTGTAAAATATATTTTTTTTTTTATTATCACACCGGCCGATTCCCACCAAGGCAGGGTGGCCCGAAAAAGAAAAACTTTCACCATCATTCACTCCATCACTGTCTTGCCAGAAGGGTGCTTTACACTACAGTTTTTAAACTGCAACATTAACACCCCTCCTTCAGAGTGCAGGCACTGTACTTCCCATCTCCAGGACTCAAGTCCGGCCTGCCGGTTTCCCTGAATCCCTTCATAAATGTTACTTTGCTCACACTCCAACAGCACGTCAAGTATTAAAAACCATTTGTCTCCATTCACTCCTATCAAACACGCTTACGCATGCCTGCTGGAAGTCCAAGCCCCTCGCACACAAAACCTCCTTTACCCCTTCCCTCCAACCCTTCCTAGGCCGACCCCTACCCCGCCTTCCTTCCACTACAGACTGATACACTCTTGAAGTCATTCTGTTTCGCTCCATTCTCTCTACATGTCCGAACCACCTCAACAACCCTTCCTCAGCCCTCTGGACAACAGTTTTGGTAATCCCGCACCTCCTCCTAACTTCCAAACTACGAATTCTCTGCATTATATTCACACCACACATTGCCCTCAGACATGACATCTCCACTGCCTCCAGCCTTCTCCTCGCTGCAACATTCATCACCCACGCTTCACACCCATATAAGAGCGTTGGTAAAACTATACTCTCATACATTCCCCTCTTTGCCTCCAAGGACAAAGTTCTTTGTCTCCACAGACTCCTAAGTGCACCACTCACTCTTTTTCCCTCATCAATTCTATGATTCACCTCATCTTTCATAGACCCATCCGCTGACACGTCCACTCCCAAATATCTGAATACGTTCACCTCCTCCATACTCTTTCCCTCCAATCTGATATTCAATCTTTCATCACCTAATCTTTTTGTTATCCTCATAACCTTACTCTTTCCTGTATTCACCTTTAATTTTCTTCTTTTGCACACCCTACCAAATTCATCCACCAATCTCTGCAACTTCTCTTCAGAATCTCCCAAGAGCACAGAGTCATCAGCAAAGAGCAGCTGTGACAACTCCCACTTTGTGTGTGATTCTTTATCTTTTAACTCCACGCCTCTTGCCAAGACCCTCGCATTTACTTCTCTTACAACCCCATCTATAAATATATTAAACAACCACGGTGACATCACACATCCTTGTCTAAGGCCTACTTTTACTGGGAAAAAATTTCCCTCTTTCCTACATACTCTAACTTGAGCCTCACTATCCTCGTAAAAACTCTTCACTGCTTTCAGTAACCTACCTCCTTCACCATACACTTGCAACATCTGCCACATTGCCCCCCTATCCACCCTGTCATACGCCTTTTTGAAATCCATAAATGCCACAAAGACCTCTTTAGCCTTATCTAAATACTGTTCACTTATATGTTTCACTGTAAACACCTGGTCCACACACCCCCTACCTTTCCTAAAGCCTCCTTGTTCATCTGCTATCCTATTCTCCGTCTTACTCTTAATTCTTTCAATTATAACTCTACCATACACTTTACCAGGTACACTCAACAGACTTATCCCCCTATAATTTTTGCACTCTCTTTTATCCCCTTTGCCTTTATACAAAGGAACTATGGATGCTCTCTGCCAATCCCTAGGTACCTTACCCTCTTCCATACATTTATTAAATAATTGCACCAACCACTCCAAAACTATATCCCCACCTGCTTTTAACATTTCTATCTTTATCCCATCAATCCCGGCTGCCTTACCCCCTTTCATTTTACCTACTGCCTCACGAACTTCCCCCACACTCACAACTGGCTCTTCCTCACTCCTACAAGATGTTATTCCTCCTTGCCCTATACACGAAATCACAGCTTCCCTATCTTCATCAACATTTAACAATTCCTCAAAATATTCCTTCCATCTTCCCAATACCTCTAACTCTCCATTTAATAACTCTCCTCTCCTATTTTTAACTGACAAATCCATTTGTTCTCTAGGCTTTCTTAACTTGTTAATCTCACTCCAAAACTTTTTCTTATTTTCAACAAAATTTGTTGATAACATCTCACCCACTCTCTCATTTGCTCTCTTTTTACATTGCTTCACCACTCTCTTAACTTCTCTCTTTTTCTCCATATACTCTTCCCTCCTTGCATCACTTCTACTTTGTAAAAACTTCTCATATGCTAACTTTTTCTCCCTTACTACTCTCTTTACATCATCATTCCACCAATCGCTCCTCTTCCCTCCTGCATCCACTTTCCTGTAACCACAAACTTCTGCTGAACACTCTAACACTACATTTTTAAACCTACCCCATACCTCTTCGACCCCATTGCCTATGCTCTCATTAGCCCATCTATCCTCCAATAGCTGCTTATATCTTACCCTAACTGCCTCCTCTTTTAGTTTATAAACCTTCACCTCTCTCTTCCCTGATGCTTCTATTCTCCTTGTATCCCATCTACCTTTTACTCTCAGTGTAGCTACAAATAGAAAGTGATCTGATATATCTGTGGCCCCTCTATAAACATGTACATCCTGAAGTCTACTCAACAGTCTTTTATCTACCAATACATAATCCAACAAACTACTGTCATTTCGCCCTACATCATATCGTGTATACTTATTTATCCTCTTTTTCTTAAAATATGTATTACCTATAACTAAACCCCTTTCTATACAAAGTTCAATCAAAGGGCTCCCATTATCATTTACACCTGGCACCCCAAACTTACCTACCACACCCTCTCTAAAAGTTTCTCCTACTTTAGCATTCAAGTCCCCTACCACAATTACTCTCTCACTTGGTTCAAATGCTCCTATACATTCACTTAACATCTCCCAAAATCTCTCTCTCTCCTCTGCATTCCTCTCTTCTCCAGGTGCATACACGCTTATTATGACCCACTTCTCGCATCCAACCTTTACTTTAATCCACATAATTCTTGAATTTACACATTCATATTCTCTTTTCTCCTTCCATAACTGATCATTTAACATTACTGCTACCCCTTCCTTTGCTCTAACTCTCTCAGATACTCCAGATTTAATCCCATTTATTTCCCCCCACTGAAACTCTCCTACCCCCTTCAGCTTTGTTTCGCTTAGGGCCAGGACATCCAACTTCTTTTCATTCATAACATCAGCAATCATCTGTTTCTTGTCATCCGCACTACATCCACGCACATTTAAGCAACCCAGTTTTATAAAGTTTTTCTTCTTCTCTTTTTTAGTAATTGTATACAGGAGAAGGGGTTACTAGCCCATTGCTCCCGGCATTTTAGTCGCCTCATACGACACGCATGGCTTACGGAGGAAAGATTCTTTTCCACTTCCCCATGGACAATAGAAGAAATAAAAAAGAACAAGAGCTATTTAGAAAAAGGAGAAAAACCTAGATGTATGTATATATATATATGCATGTGCGTGTCTGTGAAGTGTGACCAAAGTGTAAGTAGGAGTAGCAAGATATCCCTGTTATCTTAGCGTGTTTATGAGACAGAAAAAGAAACCAGCAATCCTACCATCATGCAAAACAGTTACAGGTTTTTGTTTCACAGTCATCTGGCAGGACGGTAGTACTTCCCTGGGTGGTTGCTTTTCTACAGTTATCCCCCAGTTTGACTAGAGAAAACGTAATTCTTCCGTCACTACCTACACAGCTGCTTTGTAAACAAATCTCATATTTACATCAATTTTTATTCTGTGAGTGTATGTATCATGTTTATATGCTATATAATGGGGTTCATATATAATTTTGAGGAAAATATCATAGATGGATTAATGAAAATGCTTATATTGATGTAAAATAAGACATTTAGTGTGCCCAAGAGCGATTATTATTACATAGTATTGGCGTCATGAGTAGAGAGAGACTTTAGCGATTTTAATGTGTACCTGCACACCAGCACATTGTGTAAGTATATTTAGGTAAAGGTACACATAAGTATAATTATCAGAGTACATATAAAATATGCAGTAACTTTAAAACTCTTGAAATTTTGGAAAGTTTCCTGACATAATAGATGTGGTCACGGAAAATGTAAACAAACCTGGTGGGGGGCTCCGTATTTGAAAGACCGCTTGCCGTATAGCAAATTTTGGTCATAATATGACATCACCGTATTAGCGGAACGCCGTAAGGTGAAACGCCGTAAAGCGGGGCCTTACTTTATACATATTGTAAATTACCTAGGATAACCCAAAAAATCCAGACAAAGTGCCAAACTCAGCTTGAAGATGTGAGTAAACGTGATAATAGCAGTCTTGTGGCTCTCTCTGAGACAGATCTAGACGGATAGACAGGGAGCTTGGCAGACAGACAAATAGACAGACAGAAATGTTTGTGTACCAGCAAAAACAAAGGGAGGGGGGTGGTCATATAATCTCTTCTTATCAGCTGCACCCTCCCCCCACCGTCGTTGTTTACGCTCATCAAAGTTCAGCTCTTATCAGATGTTATCTCCCGTTATCTTGTCACTGTCATGGGGTGGACTTTTTTTTTTTCTTGCTTCAAGGGAACAATATTATTATTTCTTCTTCTTCTTCTTCTTCTTCTTCTTCTTCTTACTTCTTACTTCTTACTTTGTACTTCTTCTTACTTCTTCTTCTTACTTCTTCTTTTACTTCTTCTTTTTCTTCTTCTTCTTTTACTTCTTCTTCTTCTTCTTTTACTTCTTCTTTTTCTTTTTTTTTATTTTTCTTCTTTTTTTTATTTTCTTTTTTTATTTTTATTTTTTTTATTTTTCTTCTTTTTTTTATTTTTCTTCTTTTTCTTCTTTTTCTTCTTTTTCTTCTTCTTTTTCTTCTTCTTCTACTTTTTTCTTCTTCTTTTTCTTTTTTTTCTTCTTTTTCTTCTTCCTCTTCTTCCTCTTCTTCTTCCTCCTCCTCCATTGCTTTTGGTCTCAAACTCCTCAAAATCATGATATTGATCTTCACTGACACTTCCATCTGTGTTAGAGCATCACTTGGGAAGAGAAGAGTCCCAGATTTACTTGGGAGTCACATATTTCTTACCGCTAAGCATGCTGAAAAAGGACAACTGTAATGGCATTCCCACAATGCACCACTGGCTCCCCGATTTTTTTTATATGGTGCACACTGACCATGGAGACCCATTCTCTCACATGTGGGCCTACCAGCTTTCTCCTGTTTGATTTGAAGCCTCTAGAATTTATGCGTATAAATTCGTCAGAAACAGTGGTGCGTATATATATGGCGTAACGTAAACAGTCAAAGGGTTAATCCAAAAACACGGTCGGAATTTTTTTTCTCATGCACTACGTGCTACAGGATTTTATATATACGTCAAACACATTGGCTCGTGAGACGTATATACATGACCAAAACAATCAAAGGGTTAAGCATGCAAGGGCAGCTGCTCGCTGCATCACGTGTGACGCTAAACACACTTGTTGGTGAGACTGTGTCTTGCATTACCTCGTCTTCCCCTACGTGCACGATTTGGAAAAAGGTGTGGAAATTGTGTGGTAAGCACCCTCCGGACCCAGCTCCTGTTTAACGGGTTGCTGGAGTTGATGTTGCAGAACCTTTGGAAGTTCCCACAGAAATTGGGAACTATCTTGTCTGTATCTCCCGAGTGCTTTACCTCTGTCCCTCATTTCTTGTGTCTAAACCTACCAGAGAGCAATTGCCCTTATATTTGTCCTCCAGTGGATTGGAGCCATATAACGTACCTTTAACTCTTCAAGAACTGGAGTCCACTCTTCCCATGTGCCTGTGATCAGCACCAGGCCCTGACAATATCCACATCAGTATCCTACACCATCTCCATTCTACGGCCCTTCCTGTTCTTTTTCGTCTTTTCAATCTAATTTGGGAGTGAAGGGTTCTCCCACAACACTGGGAATCAGCTATTGTACTACCGTTTCGCAAACCTGGTGCCTCAGGGATTGACACCTCTCACTATCGTCCCATTGCCCTGACCAGTGTGGTCTGCAAGGTGATGGAACGATTGGCGAATAGATGTCTGATGTGGTTCTTAGAGACACAGTAGCCTTTACCCTTGCCAATATGGCTTTCGTAAAGGCTGCTCTACTTTAGACCACCCTGCTCCACTTTGATACATGTATTCGAAAATGCCTTTTGTTAATCATTCTGTCCTAGTAGTCTTTTTCGATCTAGAGAAGGCATATGACACCACTTGGAGGTATAACATTCTAGCTCAAGCCCACTCCTTAGGCCTCCGTGGTAATCTACCAAACTTCATCGCTGCTCTCTTGTCCGATAGACATTTTCGGGTCTCTATTGGTGCCTCACGTACTTCAGACTTTGTACAAGCCGAAGGAGTCTCACAAGGTTGTGTCCTCAGTACTACTAATTTTCTCTTAGCTATAAATGATCTACCTTCCATTCTTTCTTCACATATTTGGTCATCACTTTATGCTGATGACTTTGCTATGGCTTACTTGGGCACTGACTGTCGACTGGTAGCGGCTGCCCTTCAGGTAGTGATAGACCGAGTCTCCTATTGGACCACTTCTCATGGCTTTAAATTTTCCAGTATGAAAACCCGATTCATTACCTTCACTAGATGCCCGCTTTTGCCGGGTACTCCCTTGTACTTACACGGTTCACGTATTCCGACATGTGATAGTCAGATTTCTGGACATGCTCTTTGACCGCCAGCTGATGTGGAGACCTCTTATTTCATCGTTAAAGACAACTTGCCATAGTCAGCTAAACCTCCTTAAGGTTCTTGCACATAGTTCATGGGGAGCAGATCTTTGCATTCTCCTCTGTTTGCATTGCACCCTAGTCTTGTCCAAGCTAGATTATGGTGACCAGATCTATTCTGCAGCTTCTCCTGCAACTCTATCTGAGTTAGATCCTATTCATCACCAAGGTCTCCACCTGTGCCTTGGTGCCTTAAGTTCATCCCCTGTTGAGAGCCTCTTTAGAGAGGCGAATTTTCCTTCCTTGTCTGATCGCTGTGATGCTCATTGCTTTCGCTATTATGTTCGATCCCATGACCTCTACAATCCTTCCATGTATAGGGTAGTCACTGATGTTAGTAAACGTTCTTTATTTTGTTCGTCGCGCGTTTACTCCGTCCCTTTTCTCTCTGTTTACATTTGCTCTTGTCTTCTCTACAGTTACTAACTCTTTTATGTTCATGTAGCCTCTCACTTTTCCCTGCCCCCTTGAGAAGTTCCAGCTATTCGTGTTTGTTCTTTCTCACTGCCATACGCGAAAGCCCAACTACCTACGGTGGCTTCCCACTCTCTTTTTCTTGAACACTTCCACTCTCATTCTCATGCTATTGCAGTGTACATTGATGGTTCTAAGTCTTCTGATGGCATTGGATTCACAGCAGTGTTTCCGGACAGTGTCGTGCGAGGGCATTTATTACCCTTGTCTAGCATTTTTACGGCTGAATTGTATGCCATTCTTGTAGCAATTACCCGTATTGCATCTGTGCCTGTGTCACCATTTGTGATCATTTCAGACTCCCTTAGTGCTTTACAGGCTATACGGAAATTTGATACACCTCACTCCCTAGTTCTTCGTATCCAACTTTGGTTACGCCGTATCTCTAGCAGACACAGAGATATTGTTTTTTGCTGGGTCCCTGGTCATGTTGATGTACAGGGCAATGAACAGGCAGACACTGCTGTGCAGTCAGCAGTACATGACCTCCCAGTTTCATATAGAGGTGTTCCATTCATGAACTATTTTGCTGTAATTGCTACCCATCTTCGCATCCATTGGTAACAACGTTGGTCTGATCTGCTCCATAACAAACTTCATTCTGTTAAGCCGAGTATGGGTTTTTGGCCGTCTTGTCATCGGTGTTGAGGTTGGCAGACTACTCTCTCCCGTCTTCTCAACGGCCTCACTAGTCTTACTCACGGGTATCTCATGGAGAGGCATCCTGTTCCCCTCTCTGAGAATTGTCAAGTTCCAGTATCTGTTAGCCACATTCTGTTGGACTGCCCACTCTATCAACGAGCACGCAGAATTTACCTTCAACGTCGTCTCCGCTCTGCTGTTCTTTCCTTACCTTCCCTTCGTGGTGACAGTCCCTCCTTTAATCCAGACACTCTCATTGTCTTTTTGACAGCAACTAATTTACTACACACACTCTTACAATGTCTCTGGCACTCTGCTCATCCCTTTCCACCTTAATCTCTAGCTACCCTCATCTCCTGCACTGTCCACTGCCCTGCAACACTTCATAACCTAATAATCATCCCTTTTCCTCTTAATACCCATTACCCCTGCATCCTTCCCTGCCCTGCTGTGCTGTATAACCCTTGTGGTTTAGGGCTTCTTTCTAATTATAATAATAATAATGTGTGCATATATGCATGCCAATGCATACATGTGTGCATGTGAGTGTGCATGCATGGATGTGCATGTGTGTGCGAATGTATGCATGAGTGGGTGTGGGGTGTGTGTGTGCATCAGTTTGTGCACATGTGTTCATGTATGTTTGCACGTGTGTGTACACACACATGCACTTAGTATTTGCAGGTGTCTTATTCCGGTTTGTCTTCAAGTGTCCCAGCAGTGAGTGTGTGTGTGCTCATGCTTTTGTGTGTATGTATTGGGTGTTTATCTCTGAGAGCATTGCACTCTTTAGGCCTAACCTACGAGTTTTTTACTTGTCTTCCCACTTATTCTAGCAATAAAAAATATTTGTACATGTCTATCCTGTATTGCTTATGGGTTTGTTAGTGTCCCTAAAGATGGAATAGCTGTGTGTATGTGCTTACATGTGTGTAAGTGTGCGTGCATGCTTGTATACATATGTACTCGCATATTTGTGGTTGCAGGGGTCGATTTTCAGATCCTGGTCCTACCTTTTAACTTGCCACTGTTGAGATTCACTCCCTCTTAGCCTCATGGTCCCCATCATACTTGCTGTTAACAATGTATAGTCTGCCTTCCCCCATGTCCTCACCAAGATCATTTTATTTCCTGACCACTCTGAGACTGTGTGGGGGTGTGGTTGTGATTGTGGGTAAGTGTGTGTGGGTGTTTTTATTGCCAAGAGTGGTGAATGATCTGCATGGTCAGATTAATTTTCATTATCAACTCTTCCTACTCCTGTATGGAGATGGAAAAGAAATACTTTTAATTGTTTAACAACTAAAATAAACTGATAAATCCTTTACAATTTACTTTCACACTATCACAAGGTTTACTGTGAGAGGGGGTAAACTGTCTCTTGAATATCCACTGATAGTGTGGTAAGCTGAATCTTTCACAGGTGATCTCTTACACAAAAGATTGATGTAACGAATAAGGATGTATCAGTTACAGAAGTTTCACTGTATTTTTTAATTTTTAATTAACACTTTCATTGTATTTTTGGCCTTTTTCAATTCTAATATGATCTTTATTTTGTTTTCAGAAACAATATGCATTATGTACTTGAAATGATTATCAATTTTATTCTTTTAATATTAACAGATGGAGCAAGTAATGATGGAGGGCTAGGAAATGTACGACTAGAACACCCTCGGTGTGCTGTAATGGTGGAAGTTTTAGACCAGTACAATCAAATACAGCGCCGTCTTGAACCATACATGGCTCGCTATCACCAAGCTATGGCTAATGACCCTGTCTACTCTGATGAGGTTTGAGTTATAGTTTTTAAATGTTTGCAGCTAGCTTCCTTCCATTTAGATTAATTGCCAGTATCCTTAGAGATTTGCTAATGTCAACATTGTTTATCAACTAAAATTGCCAGACTGACCCAGGACTGGGCTGCGAGAGTAGGAAACCTCTCGAAAGCCTTCAAAGGTATAGAATTGTCTCCAGCTGCAGTGTCAGTCCAGTTGTATCGGTTTCGAAGCCGCTGTTGGTCCTGTAGTATGAGACCATGAACTCGGCTCACTCAGATAAACTGTGAGTGGTAAATTGGAGCCTAGATATGAGGGAATGGGTCTGTGTGGTGTGTCCCATATAAAAAAAATATCCTTCAGCATGCAATGCATTATGACAAAAACTGTGGCCGTGTTTTTGGTTTAAACAATGACTTTGCAAGATGTATTTTTGTATGGTTTTCATGGTTGTATTCTCAATTTCTTGGTCTCGTTTGATAGAATGGAAGATATGTTACAGAAGTAGAGATGAATTTGATTAGTTTCAGGACCGAAAGTAGCTTGAAACTAAACTCAAAGTAGCAGAATGTGTGATTTTTGCCAATACAGTGGACCCCCGCATAACGATTACCTCCGAATGCGACCAATTATGTAAGTGTATTTATGTAAGTGCGTTTGTACATGTATGTTTGGGGGTCTGAAATGGACTAATCTACTTCACAATATTCCTTATGGGAACAAATTCGGTCAGTACTGGCACCTGAACATACTTCTGGAGTGAAAAAATATCGTTAACCGGGGGTCCACTGTATTCCAGAATACACAAATAACGTCACTTGTCAAGTATGCGTCCAACTGGCCAGTCTAACACACATTTAGGAATGCACTAACATTATTTATACAATTATTGCAATAAAAAAAAAGTAAATTTTCTATTTTTTGTGTGAACAAAAATTCAAAATAAAAGGCAAGCATAATAGTATAAGAGGGGCCTGGAGACATGACTAAGGAGCAAAGTAAATGTTTATTTAGTGCCAGAAATGTCTACATTGTTTATTCTGGACCCTATTTTCAAATTGGCAATTGTTGAATTTTGTGTGATATTGGCCAAATTACCAATTTCTGATAACTTTATTGTGTAGTTTAAATGGGCAGTTTCTTGTACTCATTTGATAGAATAGAAGGCATAGTAATAAAATAGCTTTGAGTTTGTTTGGCTGGAACAGTGGAAGTGGCCAAAAATAGAGTATAAAGTGGGCAAACTTGCTGAGATCGCTAACTTTGTGAGAGCATAATTCCATAAGTTTTCCATCAAATTTTATAATTTTGGTTTCATCACCTTCGGAAAAATATTCCCTATCATTTCGTAAGATAAAACAATTTTTTCCATTCAAATTTCTTCGACCCTGGTAGCACGTTTACAAGCAGGGTCTCGATGCTGAAAGGGTTATCCTATTAACTGTTGGTGTCGTATATGTATGTCTTACGAGCCAGTGTTGGTGACGTATTAATATGCCAAAATTCTAGCGGCTTCAAATCGAGCAGGAGAAAGCTGGTAGGCCCACATGTGAGAGAATGGGTCTGTGTAGTCAGTTTGCTCAGTATAAAAAAAACCTGTAGCACGCAGTGCATAATGAGAAAAAAACAACTCCGACCGTGTTTTTGGATTAAAATGCCAAATATGAGGTGTATTTTCGTATAGTATTTATGGTTGTATTCTAGTTTTCTTGGTCTCATTTGATAGAATGGAAGACATATTACAGAAATAGAGATGATTTTGATTGGTTTCATTAGGAAAAGGACCTTGAAATTGAGTTCAAAGTAGCAGAAACGTTCGATTTTTGCCGATGTTCAAGAGTAAACAAATGACATCATCGTTCAATAAGTGCCCAACTAGCCATTCTTATACACAGTCAAGAATGGGTTGACATAATTTATACAATTATTACAATACTGCAGTAGTCAACATAACAGTAAATCTTTCATTTTTTGTGTGAATAAAAATTCAAAATGGAAAGCAAGAGTAATATAACTACGGCGTGAAGCCGTGAAAATGTTACAGTAGGGCCCCGCTTTACGCCGTTTTGCTTTACGGCGTTCCGCTAATACGGTCATTTCAAATTATGACCAAAACTCACTATATGGCTCCTCCCACCTGACTTTCTAATACGGTCGCCGCGCCCCCACCCAGTTTGTTTACAATCTCTATGAGATCCGTAAGCACTAAGTCTCTCCATTTTGTCCAGAAACTCTGAAATTTCAAGTGTTTTTAAAAGTTATTTCATATTTTATATATACAGTGGACCCTAGCCTAACGATATTAATCTGTTCCTGAGAGCTCAACGTTAGGCGAAATTATCGTTAGCCGAATTAATTTTCCCCATGAGAAATAATGGAAATCAAATTAATCTGTTCCTGACACCCCAAAGTATGAAAAAAAAATTTTTTACCACGTGAAATATTAATTTTAATACACACAAACTGAAGAGGACGTGCACAGTTACATAACACTTTCCTTTATTGAAGATCTGGTGATGATTGATGAGATGGGAGGAGGGGAGTGTGTGGATGGTGTTAATGTTTAGAAGGGGAATTCCCTTCCATTAGGACTTGAGGTTGCAAGTCCTTTTCTGGGGTTACTTCCCTTCTTCTTTTAATGCCACTAGGACCAGCTTGAGAGTCACTGGACCTCTGTCGCACAACATATCTGTCCATAGAGGCCTGTACCTCTTGTTCCTTTATGACATTCCTAACATGTTTCACAACATTGTCAGTGTAATAGTCACCAGCACGGCTTGCAATAGCTGTGTCAGGGGGGGTGATTTTCATCAAAAAAGGTTTGCACTTTAAGCCACATTGCACATATTTCCTTAATCTTTGAAGTAGGCAACTTCCTCAATTTCTCTATCCCCTCCTCCGGAGCAGTTTCCTCAGGTCTGGCCTCTTGCTGTTGAAGATGATCTAGCAGCTCATCAGTGGTTAGTTCATCATTGTCCTCCTCCACCAACTCTTCCACATCCTCCCCACTAACCTCCAACCCCAAGGACTTCCCCAATGCCACAATTGATTGCACAACTGGCGTAGGCTTCTCAGGGTTAGCCTCAAATCCTTCAAAATCCCTTTTGTCTACACATTCTGGCCACAGTTTCTTCCAAGCAGAGTTCAAGGTCCTTTTAGTCACTTCCTCCCAAGCCTTACCTATAATGTTTACACAATTGAGTATGCTAAAGTGATCTCTCCAAAACTCTCTTAGAGTCAATTGAGTTTCTGAGGTCATTACAAAGCACCTTTCAAACAGTTTTTGTGTAGAGTTTTTTGAATTTTGCAATGACTGCTGGTCCATGGGTTGCAGGAGAGGAGTGGTATTAGGAGGCAAAAACTTGACCTTAATGAAGCTCATTTCCGCAGAAAGTCGCTCTGCCAAATCTGAAGGATGACCAGGAGCATTGTCTAATACCATGAGGCACTTAAGGTTCAATTTATTTTCCAGGAGGTAATTTTTCACAGTGGGGGCAAATGCATGGTGTAACCAGTCATAGAAAAAGTCCCTAGTGACCCATGCCTTACTGTTTGTCCTCCACAGCATACACATATTAGCCTTGAGGACATTGTCTTTCCTGATCACACTGGGAGTTTCAGAGTGATACACCAATAAAGGCTTCACTTCGCAATCATCACTAGCATTAGCACACAACAGTAAGCCTGTCTTTTATAGGCTTACGTCCTGGGAGTGCCTTTTCCTCCTGAGTAATGTAGGTCCTGCTTGGCATTTTCTTCCAAAACAGGCCTGTTTCGTCGCAATTAAACACTTGCTCAGGTTTCAGTCCTTCACTGTCTATGTACTTAATGAATTCCTGCACGTATTTTTCAGCCTCTTTGTGGTCCGAACTGGCAGCCTCACCATGCCTTATCACACTATGTATGCCACTATGATTCTTAAATCTCTCAAACCAACTTTTGCTGGCTTTAAATTCACTCGCATCATCACTAGTTGCAGGCATTTTTCTAATTAAATCGTCATGCAACTTCCTAGCCTTTTCACATATGATTGCTTGAGAGATGCTGTCTCCTGCTATCTGTTTTTCATTTATCCACACCAACAACAGTCTCTCAACATCTTCTATCACTTGCAATCTCTGTTTCGAAAACAAAGTTGCACCTTTGGCAAGAACAGCTTCCTTGATTGCCGTTTTCTTGGCCACAATAGTAGCGATGGTTGATTGGGGGTTTGTGTACAACCTGGCCAGCTCGGAGACACGCGCTCCACTTTCATACTTAACAATGGTCTCTTTCTTCATATCTATAGTAATTCTCACCTTTTTTTCTGTAGGGTTGGCACTAGAAGCTTTCTTGGGGCCCATGGTGACTTATTTTGCAGGTGCAATCACTAAAAAAGCTGTGATAATATGAAATGTTCCGATTGTATGCTTGGATGTGACCGCGGTGGCTTGCTTGTAAACACTGGCACCCACGGAACAAGTAAGGCAAGCTCAGGCCGCATGTGGACGCGTCTCGAATGAATTGCGCTGAGCGAGTTTTTTAGCGCTAGTCGAGGCAAAATTTTTGCGTTAAAATGTATCGCCAGGCGGATTTAATGTTATGCAATGCCATCATTAGGCGAGGGTCCACTGTACTCTGATAATTATACTTATGTATATCTGTACCTAAATAAACTTACATACTGTGCTAGCGTGCAGGTACACATTAAAATCAGTAAGTCTCTTATATCTCGAGACGTCATATTAGTAATGATAATAATAATCACCGAGTCTCATTAAATGTCGTATATTACGTTAATATACACAATTTCATTAATCCACCTACGATATTTTTTTCTTTCATCTTGTCCTTCCTTCATTCCTGCCTTCCATTCTTCCTTCCTTCTGGTTTCTATAATATATACATATACACATATATAGTCACTAGATACTTTCATATAACTGCTATTGTCTTCATTCAGCAAGCTTGTCTTGTGTGTGTGGGGCTTATAATTGAGTCAGGAGTAGGCAGCTGTCAAAATGACATGTTATCTCATTACTCATTCCCCCTACCACCAGTCAAAACAATGGGGTCCGGTGTCACTTCCCCTCCATTCTATCTAATTATCTTTCTCCCTCATTCTATCTCTTTCAATCTGTCTGTCTGTCTCTCTATCTGTGTGTCTATCTCTGTCTCACAGGTACACATAAATACAAGTATACATAGTGTAAATTACCTAGGATAACCCAAAAAATCCAGACAGTGCTATACTCTGCTTGAAGATGTGAGTAAAGGTGATGATGACACGGTCTTGTGGCTCTCTGAGACAGAGAGCTAGATGGATAGACAGGGAGCTTGACAGACAAATACAGACAGAAATGTTTGTGTACCACCTCCTCCTCCTCCTCCTCCTCCTCTTCCTCTTCCTCTTCCTCTTCCTCCTCTTCCTCTTCCTCCTCTTCCTCTTCCTCCTCTTCCTCCTCCTTTTCCTCTTCCTCCTCCTTTTCCTCTTCCTCCTCCTTTTCCTCCTCCTCTTTATTTTTTTTTATTTAGTAATTTTAGCATACATACAGAGGTACAAAAAAATACAGGTAAGAGCAGCATGCCAAAGCCACTTATATGCATAGCATTACGGGCTGGCTTAAAATTAACTTAAGATTAACTAAGCAATGATGAAATCAGTGATAAAACTCTTTCTCCTCCTCCTCCAAATCCTCCTCCTCCTCTTTCTCCTCCAAATCCTCCTTCTCCTCCTCCTCCAAATCCTCCTCCTCCTTTCTTCTTCTTCTTGAACTGTATATACATTTTATTGCTCTGGGATGCTTAAATATCATAAGAACATAAGAAAGGAGGAACACTGCAGCAGGCCTGTTGGCCCATACTAGGCAGGTCCTTTACAATTCATCCCACTAACAAACATTTGACCAACCCAATTTTCAATGCTACCCAAGAAATAAGCTCTGATGTGCAAGTCCCACTCAAATCCAACCCCTCCCACTCATGTACTTATCCAACCTAAATTTGAAACTACCCAAAGTCCTAGCCTCAATAACCCAACTAGGTAGACTGTTCCACTCATCAACTACCCTATTTCCAAACCAATACTTTCCTATGTCCTTTCTAAATCTAAACTTATCTAATTTAAATCCATTACTGCGGGTTCTCTCTTGGAGAGATATCCTCAAGACCTTGTTAATATCCCCTTTATTAATACCTATCTTCCACTTATACACTTCGATCAGGTCTCCCCTCATTCTTCGTCTAACAAGTGAATGTAACTTTAGAGTCTTCAATCTTTCTTCATAAGGAAGATTTCTAATTGTAATAAAGTTGGTAGAATTACCGACAATATGTAAAGTAAAAGGACACAAGTGCAACTAATGTGACATTTATTGTAGCAACGTTTCGCTCTCCAGGAGCTTTATCAAGCCAGTAATGGCTTGATAAAGCTCCTGGAGAGCGAAACGTTGCTACAATAAATGTCACATTAGTTGCACTTGTGTCCTTTTACTTTACAAGATTTCTAATGCTATGTATTAATTTAGTCATCCTACGCTGAATGTTTTCTAATGAATTTATGTCCATTCTGTAATATGGAGACCAGAATTGAGCTGCATAATCTAGGTGAGGCCTTACTAATGATGTATAAAGCTGCAGTATGACCTCTGGACTTCTGTTGCTTACACTTCTTGATATAAATCCCAGTAATCTATTTGCCTTATTACGTACGCTTAGGCATTGCTGTCTTGGTTTAAGGTTGCTGCTTACCATAACCCCCAAGTCCTTTTCGCAATCTGTATGGTTAAGTTCTACATTATTTAACTTATAAGTGCTAGGGTTATGGACACTCCCGAGCTTCAGAACCTTGCATTTATCTACATTGAACTGCATCTGCCACTTTTCTGACCAAGAGTAGAGTTTGTCTAAATCCTCCTGAAGTTCCCTAACATCTACGTTTGAATCAATTATCCTACCTATCTTCGTGTCATCGGTGAATTTGCTCATATCACTAGTAATTCCTTCATCAAGATCATTGATATATATTATAAACAACAACGGGCCCAAGACTGATCCCTGTGGAACGCCACTTGTTATTGATCCCCACTCGGATTTAACCCCATTTATGGACACACTTTGCTTCCTGTCTGTGAGCCATGATTCGATCCACGAGAGCACCCTTCCCCCAATGCCATGAGCTGCTACTTTCTTCAACAGTCTTTGGTGCGGAACTCTATCAAATGCCTTACTAAAATCTAAGTAAATAATATCAAATTCTTTATCGTGGTCAACAGCCTCAAAAGCTTTACTGAAGAAAGTTAATAAATTAGTTAGACAAGACCGGCCTCTTGTGAATCCATGCCGAGTATCATTAACCCTTTGAGGGTCGACAGGCCCTCTCTGAAACTCGTTCTCAGGGTCGGCCAAATTTCAAAAAAAAAAAAAATTATTTTTTCTTATGAAAAAATAGTTTTTTTTTCTAAACATTATAGGATAAACAAAAAAAATTTACCATCAATACTTACGGAGATATGGATGCATGAAGTTTGCAGAAAATGAGCCGCGTATGGCAACAGCGGCGACTGCCGCTCACCCGGTAAACTTTGATTTACTTGTATTTGAAGGTTTGTTGTTTTTTTCACTATTTTATTTTTTCACATAACTTATGTGGCCTATGAGACCAAAGTAAGGTGCAATGTACATATATACACTCGTTGTATACAACACAATAAGCACACAAACATAATTATCAATATATTGTTTACAAAACTTGTTTACAAAAACAAACAATACAAAACATTGTTTATTATTATTGTTCTATAATATATATACCAATATACAGTCACTGAACATATTCCTATTAGCTCTGCAGCTTGTGGAACTCTGAAACATGGTGTCATACACAATGGTGTTTTATCTTTCTCCCTCATTCTATCTCTTTCAATCTGTCTCTCTCTTTCTATCTGTCTGTCTATCTCTGTCTCACAGGTACACATAAATACAAGTATACATAGTATAAATTACCTAGGATAACCCAAGAAATCCAGACAAAGTGCTATACTCTGCTTGAAGATGTGAGTAAAAGTGATGACACAGTCTTGTGGCTCTCTGAGACAGAGAGCTAGACGGATAGACAGATAGACAGGGAGCTTGACAGACAGACAAATAGACAGACAGAAATGTTAGTGTACCAGTACCAGTGTACTAGTGTTCCACCCTCCTCCTCCTCCTCTTCTTCCTCTTCCTCCTCTTCCCCCTACTCTTCCTCCTCTTCCCCCTACTCTTCCTCATACTCTTCCTCTTCCTCCTCTTCCTCTTCCTCCTCTTCCTCTTCCTCCTCCTCCTCCTCTTCCTCCTCCTCCTCTTCTTCCTCTTCCTCCTATTCTTCCTCCTCCTCTTCTTCCTCTTCCTCCTCTTCCCCCTAATCTTCCTCCTCCTCTTCCTCTTATTCCTCTTCCTCCTACTCTTCCTCTTCCTCCTCCTCCTCTTCCTCCTCCTCCTCTTCTTCCTCTTCCCCCTACTCTTCCTCCTTCTCCTTCTTCTCCTCGTCCATAGTGTAAATTACAAGGAGTCGGCAGCTGTCAAAGTGACATATTGGCTCATTACTCTTTCCCCCTCCGGCCTGTCAAAACAATGGGGTCGGATGCTGCTTCCCCTCCTCCATTCTATCTAATTATCTTTCTCCCTCATTCTATCTGTCTGTCTATCTCTGTCTCACAGGTACACATAAATATAAGTATACATAGTATAAATTACCTAGGATAACCCAAGAAACCCAGACAAAGTGCTATACTCTGCTTGAAGATGTGAGTAAAAGTGATGACGCAGTCTTGTGGCTCTGAGACAGAGAGCTAGATGGATAGACAGGGAGCTTGACAGACAGGCAAATAGACAGACAGAAATGTTAGTATACCAGCAAAAACAAAGGGAGGGCGATGTTCATCTCATCTTTTGGCATCAGCTCTACCCTCATTTACCCTCATCAAACGTCAGCACTTATCAGATGTTATCTCCCCTTATCTTGTTACTGTCATGGGTGAACATTTATTATTACATATTATTATTATTACCTATTATTATTATTATGTATTATTATTATTATGTATTATTATTATGTATTATTGTTATCATTACGTATTCTTCTTCTTCCTCCTCCTCCTCCTCCTCCTCCTCCTCCTCCTCCTCCTCCTCCTCCTCCTCCTCCTCCTCTTCCTCCTCCTCCTCCTCCTCCTCCTCCTCTTCCTCCTCCTCCTCCTCTTCTTCCTCCTCTGCCTCCTCCTCCTCTTGCCTCCTCCTCCTCTTGCCTCCTCCTCCTCTTGCCTCCTCCTCCTCTTGCCTCCTCCTCCTCTGCCTCTTCCTCCTCTGCCTCCTCCTCCTCCTCCATTCTTGGAACAAGTTTGAAGAGCTTGTAGTTCATAATCACTATCATTATCATCACCAATGCTCACATCTGAGTCTGGGATTTTGGAAAATAGGAGTTTCCTCTTTGATTCTGGTACAACTGAACGACGGCCCAGCACCAGAGGTGGAAGGCTGTGGGTTGTCTGGGTTTTCCTCACTATTACCCATATTATGGTCATTAGTTTCGATCAAAACCTCACCAGAACCTTGAAACTCATCTTCACTGTCACTTCCATCTGTATTAGAACTGTCACTGGGGAACAAAAGTGTCCCAATTCGCCGAGGAGTGAGGAACTTCTTACCGCAGGGCACGGTGGAAATTGTGTACTATGATGGCATTCCCACAATGCACCACTGGGTCCCAGATTTTTTTCCTACTGCGCACACCCACCACACAGACCCATTCTCTCACATCTAGGCTTATCAGCCTTTTCCTGCGAGATTTGAGGCCGCTAGAATTTATGCGTACTAGTACGTCAAAAACCCCTACCCGTAAGCGTAAGACGTAGTACGACCAAAACCCTCAAAGGGTTAATCAAGCTATGCTTATCGAGATGGCTTCTTATAATCTCAGCTATAATTGACTCTAGTAATTTGCCTACAATTGAGGTCAGGCTTATTGGGCGGTAATTTGACGGTAACGACTTGTCCCCTATTTTAAAAATAGGAATTACATTAGCCATCTTCCACATATCAGACACTGCACCTGTTTGAAGAGATAAATTAAAAATATTAGTTAATGGTTCACAGACTTCCATTTTGCATTCCTTTAGAACCCTTGAAAAAACCTCATCAGGACCCGGTGACTTACTTTGCTTCAGTCTGTCTATCTGCTTCACAACCATTTCACTAGTGACTGTGATGTTACATAATTTATCTTCTTCTGATCCACTATAAAAATTAATTACCGGAATATTATTAGTGTCTTCCTGTGTAAAAACCGAGAGAAAATAATTATTTAAAATCGAGCACATTTCATTCTCTTTGTCAGTAAGATGCCCATAGTTATTTTTAAGGAGACCTATCTTATCTCTGACTTTTGTTCTATAGACCTGGAAAAAACTTTTTGGGTTAGTTTTAGAATCCCTAGCAACTTTAATTTCATAGTCCCTTTTAGCTTTTCTTATCCCCTTTTTAATGTCCCTCTTAATGTCAATATACTGATTCATAAGATGACCCTCGCCTCTTTTGATACGCCTATAAATTCCTTTCTTTTGCCCTAGTAGATATTTCAGCCTATTATTCATCCATTTTGGGTCATTTCTATTTGATCTAATTTCCTTATAAGGGATAAACGTTCTTTGAGCAGCATGTATTGTGTTCAGAAAACTGTCATATTGATAGCTCTCTTCGTTACCCCAGTCAACAGATGATAAGTGTTCTCTAAGCCCATCGTAATCTGCTAAGCAAAAATCTGGGACTGTTACTGAGTTATCCCTACTATCATACTTCCATTCAATTCTACATGTAATTGATTTGTGGTCGCTAGCACCCAGTTCCTCTGAGACTTCTAAATTATTAACAAGGGATTCATTGTTTGCCATAACTAAGTCAAGCAGGTTATTACCCCTTGTAGGTTCTGTCACAAACTGCTTCAAAAAACAATCCTGAACTACTTCTAAGAAATCGTATGATTCTAAATTCCCAGTCAAGAAATTCCAATCAATATGACTAAAGTTAAAGTCTCCTAGAATTACTACATTATCGTGCCTTGTGGCCCTAACAATTTCCTCCCATAGTAGTCTCCCCTGGTCCCTATCTAAATTTGGGGGACGGTATATCACACCTAAAATTAATTTTTCATGCCCCTCTGAAAATTCTATCCAAACAGACTCTGTATGTGTTACTTCAGACTTAATACCCGTTTTTATGCAACAGTTCAAGCGATCTCGGACATACAATGCCACCCCACCCCCCTTCCCGATACTTCTATCTACTTGGAACAATTTAAAACCCTGAATGTGACATTCTGCAGGCATGTCCCGACTTTTTGAATTAAACTACGTCTCAGTAATGGCAAATACATCTATGTTACCTGCACTAGCAACTAGTCTCAACTCGTCCATCTTATTCCTAGCACTGCGACTATTTGTGTAATAAATATTTAATGACCCTCCTATCTCTTTACCCTTCCTGCTCCTTTCTGTTATTCCACTAAACCTATTACTGTCATTGTCAATTAGTGCCACTGGCTTTCCAATATCCTCCTCATTTTGCCTATTACTAGTTCTCCTAGTAGTCATGTTACTACCCTGCGACTTCACAGTTTTCCCGCCAAAACCCATACCACTAACTATTCCTAGTTTAAAGACCTAACAGCTCCCTCCACTGCGTTGGCCAGTGCTCCCACCCCACACCTAGACAAGTGAACCCCATCCCTGGCATACATGTCATTTCTGCCATAGAAGAGGTCCCAGTTGTCAATGAATGTTACCGCATTTTCCTTACAGTATTTGTCCAGCCAGCAATTGACACCAATTGCTCTGGACAACCATTCATTTCCAACTCCTCTCCTTGGCAAAATGCCACATATGACAGGTTTCCCACCCTTCTTCCTAATTATCTCTATTGCTGACCTATACCTGCTAATCAGGTCCTCACTCCTACGTCTGCCAACATCGTTGCCTCCAGCACTGAGACAGATAATAGGATTGCTCCCATTACCTCTCATGATGTCATCCAGACGGCTAACAATATCCTTCATCCCAGCCCCAGGAAAACACACTCTCTGCCTCCTACTCCTATCCTTCAAACAGAATGCCCTATCCATGTACCTAATCTGGCTATCCCCAACAACAACAATGTTTTTACCTTCCTTGGCGTCGTCCGTAGTGATGCTCCGAGTAGTCGACTCACATTCGCCAGGTAGCATTACACCACTTGTAGAATTCGTCATGACGTTCTCGATGGTCTTCGTTGGGGTTTCTAGGGATGTCTCCCTCACGTCTGCCAATGCTTCCTTGGTGCTCGTTGTGGCATTCCCAGTAGAACACTCACATTCGTCAGGTAGCACCGAGAATGAGTTGGAAGTTTCCACGGCAGTCTTCTGGTTTCTCGTTGTTTCTGCCTCTCCAAATGTGTGGGTGGTGTGGCCTGGTATGGTAGCCCGGCTGACTACCATACATACCACACTTGATTTCTTACAATAAATACAGTGGAACCTCTACTTGCGAGTTTAATCCATTCCATGACCTTGCTCGCAACTGGATTTGTTTGTTTACAGAGTCAATTTTCCTCATTTAAATTAATTGAAATGCAATTAATCCGTTCCAGTGGAATTCTGTACTTCAATAATTTCGCTAATATCAACTCTATGGATTATTTATCTATCTCACTTTGTATAATATAAATAACATAGAAACCTGATATATACTCTAAAATGAATAAAATATGTCATTCATGTAGTGGTATGGGCGGTGTCGGCGGTGGACGAGAATTTGTCTGGACACCGGGCAAAATACTTCATGAATGATTTCGCTAATGTCATCTATACGGCTTATTTATCTATCACAGTTCATCTAGTATGACATAACAAACAATATGAATAACATAGAAACACGATATATACTCTAGAATGAATAAAATAGGTCATTATGTAACAGGTGGAGACGGCCACAACTGCTCCTCTTTGTTGTGGTAAACACTGCCATCTAGTGACGGTCTTTTGAAGCCGTCTATTATTATAATTATTATATGTAGTACATTATTATTATATATGTATTATTACAGTGGACCCTCGACATTCGATATTAATCCGTTCCTGAGAGCTCATCGAATGTCGAAAATATCGAAAGTCGAATTAATTTTCCCCATAAGAAATAATGGAAATCAAATTAATCCGTGCAAGACGCCCAAAAGTATGAAAAAAACAAATTTTTACCACATGAAATATTAATTTTAATACACACAAACTGAAGAAGACATGCACAGTTACATGACACTTACCTTCATTGAAGATCTGGTGATGATTGATGGGATGGGAGGAGGGGAGAGTGTGGATGGTGTTAGTGTTTAGAAGGGGAATCTCCTTCCATTAGGGCTTGAGGTAGCAAGTCCTTTTCCGGGGTTACTTCCCTTCTTCTTTTAATGCCACTAGGACCAGCATGAGAGTCACTGGACTTGTGTTACACAACATATCTGGCAATAGAGGCCTGTACCTCTCGTTCCTTTATGACGTTCCTAAAGTGGATCACAACATTGTCAGTGTACAGGTTGCCAACACGGCTTGCAGTAGTTGTGTCAGGGTGATTTTCTTCAAAAAAGGTTTGCAGTTCAAGCCACTTTGCACACATTTCCTTAATCTTTGAAGTAGGCAACTTCTTCAATTTCTCTATCCCCTCCTCCAAAGCAGTTTCCTCAGGTCTGGCCTCTTGCTGTTGAAGATGATCTAGCAGCTCATCAGTGGTTAGTTCGTCATTGTCCTCCTCCACTAACTCTTCTACATCCTCCCCACTAACCTCCAACCCCAAGGACTTCCCCAATGTGACAATGGATTCCTCAACTGGCATAGGATTCTCAGGGTTAGCCTCAAACCCAGTTTTTTCCAAGCAGAGTTCAAGGTCCTCTTAGTCACTTCCTCCCAAGCCTTACCTGTAAGGTTATACAATTGAGGATATTAAAGTGATTCTTCCAAAACTCTTTTACCGTCAGTTGAGTTTCTGTGGTCACTACAAAGCACTTTTGAAATATAGATTTTGTGTACAGTTTCTTGAAGTTGGAAATGACCTGCTGGTCCATGGGCTGCAGGAGAGGAGTGGTATTAGGAGGCAAAAACTTGACCTTAATGAAGCTCATGTCCCCAGAAATTCACTCTGCCAAGTCTGTAGGATGACCAGGGGCATTGTCTAATACCAGGAGGCACTTAAGGTCTAATTTCTTATCCAGGAGGTAATTTTTCAGTATGGGCAAATGCATGGTGTAACCAGTCACAGAAAAAGTCCCTAGTGACCCATGCCTTACTGTTTGCCCTCCACTGCACACACAAACTAGCCTTGAGGATATTCTTTTGCCTGAAAGCTCTGGGAGTTTCTGAGTGATACACCAATAAAGGCTTCACTTTGCAATCACCACTAGCATTGGCACACATCAGAAGAGTAAGCCTGTCTTTCGTAGGCTTATGTCCTGGGAGTGCCTTTTCCTCCTGAGTAATGTAGGTCCTGGTTGGCAATTTCTTCCAAAACAGGCCTGTTTTGTCACAGTTAAACAATTGTTCAGGTTTCAATCCTTCAGCCTCTATGTACTCCTTGAATTCATGCACATATTTTTCAGCCGCTTTGTGGTCCGAACTGGCAGCGTCACCATGCCTTACCACACTGTGTATGCTACTACGATTCTTAAATCTTTCAAACCAACCTTTGCTGGCCTTAAATTCACTCACATCAGCACTAGTTGCAGGCAGTTTCTTTACCAAATCATCATGCAACTGCTTAGCCTTTTCACAAATGATCGCTTGAGAGATGCTATCTCCTGCTATCTGTTTTTCATTTATCCACACCAATAACAGTCTCTCAACATCTTCTAACACTAGTGATCTCTGTTTCGAAAACAAAGTTGCACCTTTTGCAAGAACAACTTCCTTGATTGCCGTTTTCCTGCTCACTATATTAGAGATGGTTGATTGGGGTTTACTATGCAACCTGGCGAGCTCCGACACACGCACTCCACTTTCGTACTTTGCAATTATCTCTTTCTTCATTTCAGTAGTCATTATCACCTTTTTTCTCGAAGGGTTGTCACCAGAAGCTTTCTTGGGGCCCATGGTTACTTATTTTGCAGAAACAAGCATCAAAAACAGTGATAATATGGAATGTACCGAATATATCCTTAGATGCGTGCACACTGGCTGGCTTGTAAACCTAGGGGCCAGCAGGCTACCAACAGCAACTCCTTGGTTGACCAGCCAAGCACCAGAGAATCCTGGCCCCTGGCCTGCCGGTCCCTAGGTACCTTCCTCTCTTTCAAACATTTATTGATCAAAAATACCAACCACTCCAGCCCCCCTGCTTTTAACATTTCTGTCATGATTTTGTCAGTTCCAGCTGCTTTACCCCTTTTCATTCTCTGTAATGCCTCACTCGCCTCCCCCACACTCGCATCCGGCACTTCTTCACTCCTAGAAGATGTTATATCTCCCTGGCCAATGCATGAAATTATTCCCTCCCTCTTTATCGACGTTTCAAAGTTCCTCAAAATATTGCCGCCATCTTGCCAGTGCCTCCAACTCCCTATCTTCTGACTCCCCTATTCTGTTTTTAACTGACAAATCCATTTGTTCCCTAGGCTTTCTGATCTTTTTTATGTCAGTCCAAATTTTTTTTCTTATTCTCGGTCAAATTTGTTGACAATGTCTCGCCCACTCTATCATTTGCTCTCCTTTTGCACTCTCACACAACTCTCTTCACCGTTCTTTTACTCTCGATATACCCCACCCTTCTTGTATCACTTCTGCTTTGTAAAAACACCTCTTAAGCGACCCTTTTCTTTTATCGCACACTTTTCCTCATCATTCTACCAATCACTCCTCTTTCCTCCTGCACCCATACAACTGAATAAAAAAGTTTCCATGACTGAGTCACCTTTATAATTTTTTTTTCTGAGCTTAAACTCTGGCAAAACTAAATACGAATATTTTTTATGTATAAATGTGAATAGCATTCTGTTAAAAAGTGTTAAGTAGGCATGTGCTATGAGAGGTCTTGCTGTATATTATTACTGTTCTGGGACTTGTTTCTGACGATAACTTGGGTGTCATTTGAAGACTGGGGGTTCATTTGGCATTGAACTTGCTTAGACTGATTTCTCTGAACTGCATCCTGGTTGTTCGGTAAGAGATTACTGTATTCACCATGTTAAAAGATACCATTTAACTGCAGTTAGGATTAGTTTTCTAAAATTAATGAAAGTTACATTTTTTGTCTTGCAGGATACAGCCTCATTACAACAAGAGCAGTGGCTTTTGTGGCGGGTATCAGAGGTACTTCATTTCGTTTCACATGCCATGCATGCCATCAGTGATATAATGGTGGACCTCCGGCGTTCACCCCCACGACAATTAAGGGCTCGGCCAATTATAATTCAGCAACCAGCTCTTGTGCAGGTATTGTAAAAATTAGTGTTTTACTGAGAATATATTGTACTTACAGTAGATCCTCATATTACACGGTAAATACTTTCCTAAAAATGCCATGTTAAATAAATCTGTTATATAAACCGAAGAACTTGTGGGAAAAATAAGGTTATATTCTGGGATTCCCCCCCCCCTATAATAAAAAAAAGCCAGACAACTTTTTTTTAGACATCCAGATCTTACAATAATAAAAATGATAATGTTTTTGTTGCTTAAGACTACAAATGCAACAAATATTATTATTTACCTTGGTGGCCTGGTGACAAAAGCTCCCGTTTCACATGGTGAGGGCCTGGGTTCGATTCCCGGCGAAGGGGTGGAAACATTGGATGTGTTTCCTTACACCGGTAGTCTATGTTCACCCATCAGTAAAATGGGTACCTAGGTGTTAGTCGACTGGTGTGGGTCGCATCGTAAGACAAAACTGATCTAATTTGCCTGAAATGCTTTGCATAACAAATAGCTTTCTGTATAGTAGTACACATCTTCCTCAACATTCGCGAGGGTTAAGGGATCAAGAACCTCGCAAATGTTGAAAAATCGCGAATGTTTGGTGCCCCAATATATTGTAAGGAAATAGAATACAGTACTGCTTCTTTAACCTGTTAAATCATGAACAATCATAAAACACATGAAAACATCGTAAAATATTGTACTAGTGCCAGCCCTTTGGTAAAGGTGAGAAAAACTATAGAATTCAAGAAAGAACTCATAGCAGAGTACCAAAGTGGAGGAGGAAGAGAGAGGGGAGAATGTGCCGCCTTCAGTGGTTCTGCAATATGTACGATACTAAAGCACCACAAGTCAGTAAAGGCTATAGTGCCAGCCAGCGATAAAGTGTAGCATTAACAATGTAGCAAGTAAGTTGAGCGATTAATTGATAGGAAAAGGACAGCATGAACCTAACTCCAATGTTGTTGGAGTTATGTAGAGCGACTGACAACACCGCCTTCTCTAGTCTCTACCTCCTCTGATGCTGCCTCCACCACCATTATGTATGGCTTATGCTTTCACTGGCCTTTATACACCCAACAAGAACAACAATACAGCAACACTTATGACACAGTTAATGACGTAGTTTATTCATTCTAGAGTATATATCATGTTGTTTATTATATCATATTAGATGAATTGTGATCGATAAATAAGCCGTAGAGTTTATATTAGGGTCATATTAAAGGACTATCTTGTCCTATCTCCAAACAAACTCTGCCACCACCACAATTCCTAATGTATGTAATGACATATTTTAAATATGATTTGGCGGCTGGGAATTCGCGAATGTTTGAAGCCCGTGAAAGTGGAAAACGCGAATGTTGAGGGAGACCTGTATGTCAATGATGTCAGCTAGGCCTGTATACCTTGTACATGTACTTGTAGTAAATGAAGATATATATATATATTTTTTTTTTTTCCAACAAGTCGGTCGTCTCCCACCGAGGCAGGGTGACCCAAAAAAGAAAGAAAATCCCCAGAAAGAAAATACTTTCATCATCATTCAACACTTTCACCACACTCACACATTATCACTGCTTTTGCAGAGGTGCTCAGAATACAACAGTTTAGAAGCATATATGTATAAAGATACACAACATATCCCTCCAAACTGCCAATATCCCAAACCCCTCCTTTAAAGTGCAGGCATTGTACTTCCCATTTCCAGGACTCAAGTCCGACTATATGAAAATAACCAGTTTCCCTGAATCCCTTCTCTAAATATTACCCTGCTCACACTCCAACAGATCGTCAGGTCCCAAGTATCATTCGTCTCCATTCACTCCTGTCTAACACACTCATGCACGCTTGCTGGAAGTCCAAGCCCCTCGCCCACAAAACCTCCTTTACCCCCTCTTTCCAACCCTTTCGAGGACGACCCCTACCCCTCTTTCCTTCCCCTATAGATTTATATGCTTTCCATGTCATTCTACTTTGATCCATTCTCTCTAAATGACCAAACCACCTCAACAACCCCTCTTCTGCCCTCTGACTAATGCTTTTATTAACTCCACACCTTCTCCTAATTTCCACACTCCGAACTTTCTGCATAATATTTACACCACACATTGCCCTTAGACAGGACATCTCCACTGCCTCCAACCGTCTCCTCGCTGCTGCATTTACCACCCAAGCTTCACATCCATATAAGAGTGTTGGTACTACTATACTTTCATACATTCCCTTCTTTGCCTCCATAGACAACGTTTTTTGACTCCACATATACCTCAACGCACCACTCACCTTTTTTCCCTCATCAATTCTATGATTAACCTCATCCTTCATAAATCCATCCGCCGACACGTCAACTCCCAAGTATCTGAAAACATTCACTTCTTCCATACTCCTCCTCCCCAATTTGATATCCAATTTTTCTTTATCTAAATCATTTGATACCCTCATCACCTTACTCTTTTCTATGTTCACTTTCAACTTTCTACCTTTACACACATTCTCAAACTCATCCACTAACCTTTGCAATTTTTCTTTAGACTCTCCCATAAGCACAGTATCATCAGCAAAAAGTAACTGTGTCAATTCCCATTTTGAATTTGATTCCCCAAAATTTAATCCCACCCCTCTCCCGAACACCCTAGCATTTACTTCTTTTACAACCCCATCTATAAATATATTAAACAACCATGGTGACATTACACATCCCTGTCTAAGACCTACTTTTACCGGGAAGTATTCTCCCTCTCTTCTACACACCCTAACCTGAGCCTCACTATCCTCATAAAAGCTCTTTACAGCATTTAGTAACTTACCACCTATTCCATATACTTGCAACATCTGCCACATTGCTCCTCTATCCACTCTATCATATGCCTTTTCTAAATCCATAAATGCAATAAAAACTTCCCTACCTTTATCTAAATACTGTTCACATATATGCTTCAATGTAAACACTTGATCTACACATCCCCTACCCACTCTGAAGCCTCCTTGCTCATCCGCAATTCTACATTCTGTCTTACCTCTAATTCTTTCAATTATAACCCTACCGTATACTTTTCCTGGTATACTCAGTAAACTTTTTCCTCTATAATTTTTACAATCTCTTTTGTCCCCTTTCCCTTTATATAAAGGGACTATACATGCTCTCTGCCAATCCCTAGGTACCTTCCCCTCTTTCATACATTTATTAAACAAAAGTACCAACCACTCCAACACTATATCCCCCTCCTGCTTTTAACATTACTGTCATGATCCCATCAGTTCCAGCTGCTTTACCCCGTTTCATTCTACGTAATGCCTCACGTACCTCCACCACACTTACATTCTGCTCTTCTTCACTCCTAAAAGATGGTATACCTCCCTGGCCAGTGCATGAAATTACCGCCTCCCTTTCTTCCTCAACATTTAAAAGTTCCTCAAAATATTCTCGCCATCTACCTAATACCTCCCTCTCCCCATCTACTAACTCCCCTACTCTGTTTTTAACAGACAAATCCATACTTTCCCTAGACTTTCTTAACTTGTTTAACTCACTCCAAAATTTTTTCTTATTTTCATTAAAATTTGTTGACAGTGCCTCTCCCACTCTTTCATCTGCTCTCCTTTTTCACTCTCTCACCACTCTCTTCACCTTTCTTTTACTCTCCATATACTCTGCTCTTCTTATAACACTTCTGCTTTGTATAAACCTCTCGTAAGCTACCTTTTTCTTTTATCACACCCTTTACTTCATCATTCCACCAATCACTCCTCTTTCCTCCTGCCCCCACCCTCCTATAACCACAAACTTCTGCCCCACATTCTAATACTGCATTTTTAAAACTATTCCAACCCTCTTCAACCCCCCCCCCCCCACTACTCATCTTTGCACTAGCCCACCTTTCTGCCAATAGTCGCTTATATCTCGCCCGAACTTCCTCCTCCCTTAGTTTATACACTTTCACCTCCCTCTTACTTGTTGTTGCCTATACACTTTCACCTCCCTCTTACTTGTTGTTGCCACCTTCCTCTTTTCCCATCTACCTCTTACTCTAACTGTAGCTACAACTAAATAATGATCCGATATATCAGTTGCCCCTCTATAAACATGTACATCCTGGAGCCTACCCATCAACCTTTTATCCACCAATACATAATCTAACAAACTACTTTCGTTACGTGCTACATCATACCTTATATATTTATTTATCCTCTTTTTCATAAAATATGTATTACTTATTACCAAATTTCTTTCTACACATAGCTCAATTAAAGACTCCCCATTTACATTTCCCCCTGGCACCCCAAATTTACCTACTACTCCCTCCATAACATTTTTACCCACTTTAGCATTGAAATCCCCAACCACCATTACTCTCACACTTGATTCAAAACTCCCCATGCATTCACTCAACATTTCCCAGAATCTCTCTCTCTCCTCTACACTTCTCTCTTCTCCAGGTGCATACACGCTTACTATAACCCACTTTTCACATCCAATCTTTATTTTACTCCACATAATCCTTGAATTTATACATTTGTAGTCCCTCTTTTCCTGCCATAGCTTATCTGGTTGCTGGTGTATGTCAGTGAAGAGAGTGGAGATGCATGGTGTGGCCCTGCTGGGCTGAGGTAGATGGTTGTTGGTTGTCGACAGAAGTGGATGGTTGAGGTTCTGGTACTAAAGTCAATGGTTGTGTTGGAGTATGCATAAATTCTGTAATGGATCTCTGGCTTCTTGTACCCTACAGTACATTATACATTATTCCAGAAGCTTGGTACTGCCAGGTTGGAGTCAAGAGTACATTGATGCAACTAGTTTTTTCATAACTTTTCTTGTGTAATTACACTTAAATGACTTAACTCCCTGATTCAGTGGTTGTATTATAGATGTATTCGTAGGTAAAAATACAACTTTTATATGTGAGGTCACATCCAGCAAAGCTTCTGGATGAGTACAGGAATTATCAAGAATGAAGAGAGCCTTGAATGCAAGGTTCTTGCTGTGCAGGTAAAACTTGACTTCAGGAATAAAGTGATGCTTAAATCAGTTAATAAATATTTCCTCTGTCATCCATGCTGACTGGTTTGACCTCCAAATTACTGGTAAGGTGTTTTTATTTACACCTTTCAAAGCACGAGAAATCTTAGAGCGGTAAATAACCATGGGCTTACACTTGAAATCACCTGATGCATTTCTGCAAAGGAGCAAGGTGAAATGATCCTTTGCTGCCTTGAAGCCTGGTGCAGCCCCGTGGAGACAGTGGTCACACCCACAGCCAGGCTGTGGCCTAAGCTAGGGAAATATCCTGTGGCTAATGCTCCAGATTTTTTCCCCTCCTTCAAACCGAACAGTGTTAAGTTAATTTTACGAAGTTTTACCTTAGGTATTAGAGCTCTTTACAAGTGTTGGTAGTCTGTACAACATTAGGATTAATTCTCTTTCAGGCCCAGATCAACGTAACAACCAGTTCTGACCCAGCACGAGTGAGTGTGACCGGAAGGAGTGGCGGCCGTCCTAGCACTGCCAGTCCCCCAGCATCTACCACAAGCTCCACACCTACCACAGCTTCAGCAAATACAACAACCGCTTCCACCTCATCCTCAGTGTCTTCGTCAGCTCGGTTTTTCACCATTCCTGGGCCAGGTGGCACCAGTATTACTCTACCTGTTTCCTCTGCATCCTCTTCTGCCACTCCCTCAACAGCATCTACAAGTTCTAGCTCTAATACATCCTCTACTAGTAATGTGTCTCAAGCTGCAGCAGCACAAGCTCGCAGTTTAGCCTCTCTGTTAAATTTAGGATCCATGCAAGGATTTCCTATGGATGGAGGTGACTTAGTGCTGATGGAGGTGGGGCCACATGGAATCACCATCGACTCTGTTTCTGCTGAAGGTAGTGGTGCAGGTCTGTATTTGTGAGAGATCTCTTTTGTGCAAATTTTACTCTATAGATGAAAATAGTTACTGGTTGTCTTATAATTGTTTGTATTTTTATCACGCAGAAGAAAACAAAGGACTCGGGGCTAGGAAGAGTGAGAGAGAGCTGTTGATGTAGTTAAAATTTAATTGGATAATAATAGTGTCTTATTTTTTGGGTCACCCCACCTCAATGGGAAATGGCTGATGTATTAAAAAGAAAAATTGTTAGACTTTCTTATTCCACAAAATAGCATTCTGTAATACATTTGGCCTCCAACTTGTGATGCTCTGATTTAGTGTTCCTCACTTATTATACACAAAGTGTATAATAAGTGAATGAATGCTGACCTGCAGTTATGATCATTGCAAATATTCGATCATTATTTTAAATTTTTAATTTTTCCTAATTTTTTTTTGCCAAATATATTAATAAACTGCTCATTTTATGCATATATAGAGGCAGGTGCATTTATTTGGTAGAGATTGGTCAA